>NC_090280.1:28399917-28725750 GCF_037392515.1 Haliotis asinina
ATATCTTTTTACTATATTTTTGGCCTCGGAAAAAGAGATATTTTGAGTGAATTTGATTCTATTTATTTCCATTTGTTCTTTCCAAACAGGACATTGTTTAGAAAATGAGGAATGGTCGCCTAAGCAGTTGGTGCATTTTTTAAAATCACTGGTACAATTTTCTGTTGTGTGTGTCTTCTCACCACAGTGGGCACACACAACGGAGAATGTACAAGTATTTACACCATGGCCGTACTTCTGACATTTAAAACACCTGAGCGGGTTCGGAATGTACACGTCAACCTTGATGTTGCAGTAACCAGCCTTCAGTGATTTTGGAGCTGTCGGAGATGAAAAGGAGAACAGATAGGTATTGGTTGGAACACTTTCATTGTTTTTGCGGACTGAAAAGCATTTGACATCGAGCACACCTTGATCTTTCATTTCAGTCATGATGTCAAGTTCTGTCATGTCAGAAAACAACCGATCACGGTCTCTGATGATTCCTTTGCTCGTGTTTAACGTCTTATGAGCAGATACAGTAACCGGAATTCCAACAAACGATTCTATGCTCATCAAATTGACTGACTGCTGCCGTTTCCCACACTCAACCTGCAGTGCACCTGAACGTAGCCGTTTAATGTTCTTAACTTCCCCGGCAATACCTTGAATACCTTTGGCAACTGCGAACGGGTTCAATTTTAGAGGCGTTTTATCAGCAGATTCGATCACAAGAAAGCGTGGCCAAAACTCAATTGATCTGGACGGTCGAAGGTCATTATCATCAACATCATTTTCAAGAGGACGTTTGGGTTTTTTTGTGGGGATTTCATAAGCCATATTTAGGGTTGAGATTTCATCATCCGAGCTCCCCACCCACCACGGAGTATCACAAGGACAATGCTAAAAACAAGCGGATCTCCAGCTTGCAGCACCAAGGATACCCGGATGATATACTCCAGCAGAAAAATTAAAAGATTAATAGTTCCACCAGATTGGCCCATGAGCCACCGCCTTCTGGCATACGACTCTAGGCAAAAACAAACAACATTAAGATCAAAACATTCGCCAAGTCTTTAGACATGTTATAATTTCGTAATTTTCTCACAACAGTAAACAAATGTAGCACAGGGCTTGGCGTGACCAGCCGATTGGTCGAACCGGGCCTATTCGACCACCCGTCTAGGCGAAGTCAGGGCCAAAGTGGTGTATTGAGCAACAGGAACACGATTGCAGGCCCCTATTGCCCTCAACCACCAGGATCCCCTCCTCCGCCGACACAGGCCGCAACCCACGGCAAACGGGTTGGTGGACCAAATATCCCCCCGGGTCCACTACGGGGGTGTCGGCGAGCTCTTAGCGTGACCCAGCACCCACCACGAGGAGGTGGCTCGCCACGGGTGCCGCATTTTTAACAAATGATTCCAGTTGCACTACGTGATCGACAGTACTTCTACTTTTACGGAAACCACATTGTATATCTGTTATGAGGTTATTAGTTTCCAAGTACCAAACAAGTCGATTATTTATCATGCGTTCCATGGTCTTGCAAACACAGCTAATTAGTGAAATAGGTCGATAACTGGACGGACCGGTATGTGTACTACTATGGCGTCACGCCATGAGGGAGGAAAGTTACCCGATGTCCAAATATCATCAAATATAGTCAACAGAGTTTGAAGACAGGATTCTGGTAAGTGCTTCAGGAGTTGATAATGTATGTTATCAGCTCCTGTAGCAGTATCGTGGGCTTGATCAAGAGCGATATAGAGGTCATGAGTAGAAAATAGTTCATTATAGTCTTCCCCGTAATCAGAACTGAAGTTAATAGTTTTCTTTTCTTGTTGTTTTTGGTATTGCTGGAATTCAGGTACATAATTAGAGGATGATGAGTGTTTAGCGAGGGCTTCACCCAGTGTATTCGCAATATCTGATTTATCTGTAAGCAATTGATCTCCATGTTTAAGATGATGGACACTAGATTTAGTACCTTTACCTTTAATTTTCTGGACCATGTTCCATACCTTGGACATGGGTGTCCGAGAATTTATTTTGGACACATAATTTTTCAAAGATTGGCGTTTGTTCTGTTTAAAAGTACGAAGTGCTTTAGCATTTAAAATTTTAAATTTATTTAAATTGTGCACCATAGGATGGCGACGGAAATAATGTTCTGCGTTTTTCCTTGCCTTCCTAGCTTGTTTGCAGTCACCACTGAACCATGGATTTCTTATATGTGGAACTGACGAGGACTTTGGTACGCACTCATCAGCTATGGAGTTCAATTCATCAGAGAAGCATTGAATAGCATCAGGAACGTCAATAAAGGCTCAGGTTTAAGTTTTTCAGCACACAGTGTTCCATATAAAGCCAAGTTAGCCTTTTTGAAATTCCGCCTTGATGATGGAGGAACATCAGACTGAGTTACAGGTTTTAGTGTAATAGGAAAATGGTCACTTCCACAGAGGTCATCGTGGACTGACCATTCAAATTCATTAAGTAGTTCTGAATTTGTGAGTGACAAGTCGAGAGCAGAATAGGTTCCTGCACCAGGGTGTAAATATGTGTTGGAACCATCATAATAGAAACAAAAATCATTGTCAGAACAAAAGTCCTCCAGTAATTTACCTGTAGCGTTTGTAGTTACATATATACAGTCCATGCACAAGGCTTGGTATGGCCAGCCGATTGGTTGAACCGGGCCCATTCAACCACCCGTCTAGGTGACGTAAGGGTCGAAGGGGTGTGTTGAGCAAGGGGAACGCGGTTACAGGCTGCCAGTGCCCTCAACCCCCAGACTCCCGTCCTCCACCGACACAGGGTCGCAACCCACGGCAAACGGGTTGGTGGACCAAATATCCCCCAGGTCCACAACGGGGGTGTTGGCTAGCTCTTCGCATTACCCAGCACCCACCACGAGGAGGTGGCTCGCTACGGGTGCCCTGCGTAATGGAAAAGTATGTTGTGTATATCGTCAGGATGAGCAAAATATACTGAACACGTATTGTAGAAGAACAAATATTGGCTATATAAATATAACTATGGATGGCATGACAAGTTCAAACCATGAATCCTACTTGCTTCTGTTTTAGGTTCAAACTGACTCCTGTGAGTTGAAGTCTTGCCCAAACATGAGGTGCCTGGACACTCGATCTAGAAAAACTGAATGCGTGAAAGGTAACTATCGTACCATGTAAAACCTTTTAGTAGACGAAGTAATCTGATTTGCAAACATCATTCGCACTTTTCCATTCACAAACTTACGTCCAGCCACAATATGATCAGTTATTGGCCTGCATACCTGCCTGAGTACTCAGTCAGTCACTCACTCACTCCATGATAGCTAGTATGAATATTTAACTAATTTCTGCTTGGCGTGAGCAGCTAATGATTAATCCTGAACCTAGGTTAATTTCAGTTGTGAGAATAAGAAATGATTCTTAAAGATATTAATAATCTGACTCATATCTCTACATAGGTGCAGAAATACCACAGATGCACAAGCTAAATTCCCTACATGTTATATACAGTGAAATTATTATTTGGTGTTTATTGGTATTCTGACAATTTGATTGGTCAATGCCATGAGAAGAATAGCAGATGGTTCCAGTATTGCAACAAATTCGTTGTCAGATAATGACGATGCTTAGTGTTTGCGAAAACGATGATTCCCATAACAAACAAATGCTAATGTAAGCTACATCTTAAACATATGTTCATGTCTTAAGGAACATTCAAGACTATTCATTCTCCATTTCATTTCACACACGAAATTTTAGCAATTTGAAGAAGACTGCAAATAAGATGCAGAAGAGAAATAATGAATTCCTTTTTACACATACACCACAACTTTTCTTGGTTTCCATGTACTGTCTGATAAGTATATATCTGCCTTCAGAGGAATGGAATCTGACACAAGCATATACTGAGTTGAACACCTCTCTCCTCGATGCATGCATGGTTGGAGATATGGCTCGAGCCAAGTTCATTTTGTCTTATGACCAGGAAAATATCAACTCCAGAGGAAAGAACAACATGACACCAGTGATGTATGCAGCACAGGAGGGACACGAAGACGTGTTTGACTTACTTGTCAGGGAAGGTGCAAACCTGACGTTATTTACTAATACACGGGAGAACATTCTTCATGTAGCTTGTATTGGGGGAAGTGTTGAAATCGTCAAGTGTGTCCTTACACAGAACATCGTAGATATTAACAGTCAAGATGGCGAAGGGTTCACACCTTTAATGAATGCAGCTTTTTACGGAAGAAAATACCTGTTTTATTTACTTGCGGAGGAAGAACCAGATTTCTTACTGTTGACTAAAATGGAGGAAACCATACTTCATGTGGCCTGTGCAGGGGGTAATGTTGAGATAGTCAAGTATCTCATGAAACATAACATTGTGGACACTGAAAGTCGAGACAAGAACGGTTGGACACCAGTAATGCAAGCAGCCTATGCTGGACGTAAGGAAGTCTTTCACATTCTTGTGGAGGCAGGAGCAAATATGTCACAAGTGAGTAATCACAGAGAAACCATACTTCACATATCATGTAAAGGGGGTAATGTTGAGATAACCAGGTATCTCATGAAACAAGCAGTTGTGGACATTGAGAGTCAAGACTACAAAGGCTGGACACCAGTAATGCAAGCAGCCAGTGCTGGACACAAGCATGTGTTTGACATTCTTGTGGAGGCAGGAGCAGATCTGTCACATGTTGGCCATAAGGACGATACCATCCTCCATGTGTCATGTAAAGGAGAAAATGTTGACATAATCAAGTACCTCCTGACACATGAAATTGTTGACATCGACAGTCGAGATTTGGACGGTTGGACATCGGTAATGCAAGCAGCCATATATGGACATAAAAAAACATTTGATGTTCTTGTGGAGGCAGGAGCAGATCTATCACAAGTGCATCAAAAGAAGAAAACCTTTCTTCATTTGGCGTCTGAAGGCGGTAATGTTGAGATAATAAAGCACGTACTTTCACATGTCAGTACGGTCATTGACAGTCGAGATGTGGACGGCTGGACGCCAGTAATGCACACGGTCCGTGCTGGACATAAAGATGCATTTAACTTTCTTGCTGAAAAAGGGGCAGATCTATCAAAAGTGAGCCACGGGAAAAAAAACATTCTTCACCTGGCCTGTGATGGAAAAAATGTTGAGATAATCAAGTACCTCCTGAAACATGGCATTGTGGACATTGACAGTCGAGATAAGGACGGCTTGACGCCACTAATGCATACAGCAAAACACCAAAGTAAAGATGCGTTTGACATACTTGTGAAATGGGGAGCTGATCTTTTACTATTGGATGATGATAATGACAACATCCTTCACCTGGCCTGTGATGGAGGCAGTGTTGAGATTGTAAAGTACCTCCTCACACACAACATTGTGGATATCAACAGTCGGGATGGGGAAGAATGCACGCCTGTAATGATTGCTGCACACCAAGGAAATGAGGCTGTTTTTTTCTTACTTGTTGATCATGGGGCTGATCTAAAAATTATTAACGATGTTGGTGATAACATCCTACATTCGGCTTGTAAAGGGGAAAGCGATGATATAGTGAACTTTGTTTCCACACAACACATTGTGGAGGGGCAATATACGGAGGACTATCCATGTGACTATTATCTATGAAGTAGTATAGACAATATTGGTTTCAGACCTCAAAGCCAAATGTGGAGTGGGAGGTGTTCCTGGGTGTGTAGTCCATGTCTTTGTTTCGCCAAAGAATGCATTCCTTGGTGTCTGTGCAGTGGTCAATGGTGCCACACTTGCAAATAGAGTTGTCTGCATGGAAGATAGCGGGCAGTTCAGATATGGTGGTGAGACAGCCTGTGTAGCAGTTGTGACTGTCCTTGGGTTCCAGAGAGCAGTGAGAACGATTTGGGATATACCCAGTGCACAAAATCAACTATTTGCCATCTTCTGTGAAATCGTGAAAGCACAGCAAATAGACTTCAAGAAACTGGCAAGAGATGTGGTAGCACTCGAAAAAGGTGTAGCCTGATTGTTCCAGGACTTGTTTCTCTCGGTCAGAAAACAAGATGCAGGGACACTTCTCTAACAGGGTCTCGGAGGCTTCTGCCGTGTTCAGCTTGGAGCCACCCCTAATGCGCATTTATCGGGCTTGTGATATGTGGTATTTCTTTTTCGCTTTCTGAAGGGACAAACGATTTTATCGGATCTCGACATAGGGTTCACGCAATGCATTGTTCGATACATGTGAACCTGTATCTCTCTAATTGGGGTGCTCCTTCACTGGTTGTTTTCCTTGGTCCATCAAAAGTTGTTTTTCTGCGCCGGATTCCATTTTGTATTTCCATATACCAGTCTTGGGCTTGGGTGTAAAGGTATTTAAAGACAAGGAGTGTTTCTAGATATACTCAAATGCACTATGCACCTGTCCTTTTTTGAAGTCTCTATGTAAAATACATAGTGATTTGGCTTTGTGGTCCGAAACCACTTTTGTCTATATTACTTGTAAAGAAATGTTTTAGAAGAGATAATATTCAAAAGAAAAAGCTTCCCACTTAGATGATTGACGCTAACTGGATTTTCTGATGACTTTAATTTCAATAGTTGGTATAGTAATGATTGTTTGTAATTCAATGATTGCCATATCCATATTTGAGCATGAACAATCACAATTCGTTTAAAATTATGTGTATTTATCCATCATTTATACCACAACGAAATTTCTAGTTTGATAATTGAGTGTGTTAAACACTTCTTACTGAAGAGTGTTGCGAAAATAAAGAATTGTGTCATACTTATTTGTAAAAGATTATTCTTGTATTTCTCAAAGAAGTGAGTGAGTTGATACTTAACGTCACACTGGCAATATTTCAGCCATATTGAGACGAGAACCATTACGATAAAATATAAAAAAAGGACCAGGGGGCATTGTTTCCGACTCTCCATCGACAGTGTTAGGGAAGCAGATTATGGACGTGCATTCTCATCTGGCGTGGGACAGCAGTAGGTGCTGTGCCAGTCAGATGATGGGTGCCGTCATGGGTTTGCGCCAGCTATTGCTTTCTGTAGCCAGGTACTCTCCCAGCACAAACAAAGCAAGATCAAAAGGTAAGGGCAAAGGTCCTGCGTTGTCGCAGCAACAGCAACAGCAGCCTTTTTGGGCCAAAGGGAAGCCCACCCTGGCTTCCCGTTAATTGTCTTCCCAGAGCCCTCGGTGCCCCTCACACAAGCAAGCGGAGACCTGCCGACTGTCGGAGTGCATTGCCTTCTGCCAAGCGTCCCTGTAGGCAGCCGGCTGTCAATGTTCCTTTTGGAATGGCAGGTAGCCACATGAAATCCCTGCATGCCCACAGTAGAAGTGAGACCCGGGATTCAGCACACGCCTTGTGACTAAGAAGGACGGAGGTTTCAGACCTATTCTGAATCTCAGAGGGCTGAACAAGCTCATAGAGGTTCCGTCCTTCATGATGGAGACACTGTGCTCAGTGATCTCCTCCGTAGAAACAGGGGATTGGCTCACGTCAATCGATCTTAAGGACGCTTACCTCCATGGTCCAATACACCCCATGTTCAAGAAATACCTTCAGTTTAACCCTTAAGTATCTGTATGACAACGTTGTATGCTCCGAAAAAAGAAGTTGTTCATTTGTAAAGTTGGTCCACATCTGATTCACCAACTTCTAAACATGCCAGTCAAGGAAGGTAGACTTGTCATTCGAACAGTGGTACATGATCTGCACGCAGGGTTTTAGGTACTTTCATGAAAGGTTGACCTTGCTGGTTGACTGCGGGATGGCCTGTCAGCCGAGCCAAGAAAACTCTGTCCAGGCGAAATCTGCATATGTGGGGATATACACTTTCTGGCTTCACAAATGCATAGTTTGATTGAAAATGTATAGATAACAGTAAAAAATCACAGAACCACCAATGCTAACATACCGCGATTACCGAAGAAAAGACACCTGCTGCTGAGGGGACATTTTGTGAAAGAGCATCTTATACCACTATGAAAATATGCAGACATGTATGATATTGAACGTCCTATGTGACGGTGTGAATACAAGTGCAAATACTAACATGGTTAAGTCTTTCCGAAATTTTATGCTTTGAAAATCGTTTCTTCACTTCTCATCGTACATCAAGTAGTGTGTGACATGAGTGAGTTAATATTTAATGTTTCATCCGTAATATTTCAGCCATATCGTGATGATAACATATGACATAGAAATGGAATATATAAATATTAAGAAACCTGTCAACGAAGGACAGTAAAGCAACTAGATTATCACAGACAGGTATTTAAAACTAGTAATTAGATCTAAAACAGTGTAACTATAGAGGACAATACAACATGAAAATGGGCTATAGATCTCCAACACCTGAAGGTATATCACTCGGGACCACGGGTGTGTGACATGAATATCTGTACAATGTGTTAGTAAATGTACAAACAAATGTTACATACACTCAGTATGAAGATTAGGTTCCCATAAAGGTTGAGAATCGATTTTCCTCTGTCGCGTCAAACTGTCAGAGCGGTTACATGCAGTGGGTATCAATGTTCTGTACTTGGTCACACGGTCATTATATCTTGGCAATCTGATGTGGATATGGTGCACGTTGTTACTGTATACGTCTTGGTAGTGTCACAACTTATAAGAAATGATGATACTACATGCGAAAATGACTGTCATTTGTATCTTAACGTTCAGCATACATAAATTGATAATTACTAACCATACATTGTACCAGGAAGCCTATATAGAGGGGGAGAAGAAACTCCTTGAAAAGCCACTGAACATATGTCTAGGGTCGTTACGTAACCAGTGTAGCCAATATGGTGGCAGCGTAGTATTTAAGATTGAGCCCGGTTTATTTTCAACACCTGATTAAGTTTGCTGAGTGTTGTAACAACATGAACTCCAAAGGGTCACGCTTGGCAATGGGGATAGTCACCTGAGGCAGGACCTCGGCAATCTTTTCCCGCACCTGCCACAGTGATGAGCCAAATGAGTATGTGACCTCTGACTCGAACTCCTCCCGCCCCCTTCCTCCTCATATCTACATCATCACGCTCCTCAGACAAGCACTAGGCTGCTTGACCACTGAGGCACTAGGCATGATCAGGGAAAGACGCATGCCGTTTGTGCCCCACTTGCCCCTTGGGTAAAGCTAGAGCCGACTGCCCTGGGCATAACCGAGATAGTGGCCACAGCCTCCCCCAACCGAAGCACCTTGCCCGCACGAAGCCGCCCGGGTGTCGAGTTCCTTGTGGAACCCGGACAACGCCGAGTTGATCAACGAATGGACCGACGACATTTGCTGTTGATTTTTTGCTGAATGTATTAATAGCATCCATAGATACCAAAGGTGTCTGTGAAACAGAGGGTGGTGCAGGGGGACAGATGCAGGAGGACGGGAAGGGTCCCTAGTGACCCTAGTAGTATACGTAATAGTGGCATGAGACCAGGTCAAACAAATAAGTAATTAATATCAATAACAAAGATCTAGACCCTTATTACAAACACCAAAACCAAAATGACACAACCCGTCTCCCATTCACATAAGCTCACAGTGGAAGGGAAACGACGACTGTGAGCTTCTATTCCCTTTACTACACACGTCTAAATGGGAAATCGATTGATAACTGGGTCACAGCAGTGCGCGGTCGCAGTGGCTGATAACCAATTAGACAAACGTTTCACATAAGGTATGAACCTTGTATCATGGCAACAGTGCATGAGTTGAAAAAGCTGGCACACCAGCGTGGTATGAAGGGATACTCTCATATGAAAAAGGCTGAATTACAAAGTTTATTAGGTATAACATATCAAAAAACCCTACCGTGAAAGATTTAAAATTACAAGCGCATGAAAGGGGATTGAGAAATTATTACTTATGAGAAGGTCTGAGCTCACTGAATTACTCAAGGAACAGGCCCCTATGGAATTACAATTAATGCCTTCTGAGTGTGTTACAGGGAAATATTTGAGAGGGTGGAAGATGGAAGTTCAAAGAAACATAGACGTTGAAGATATAAGGCAATTGTTATTTGATAAAGTGAATAAAGAATGATTTAAGAGGTATTAAATTTCAACTCACATTAAAGATGACATTAGAGAAACAACAGGGGAATGAAACAGACCAGACCATTGTTTACTTCAGAGGTAATCAGGAAGTTACAATACAACCAGATACTATCAACTCTTCTATTGACAGGTCATTCGAAAAAATTCCACAAACACTAGAACGTTACACTATTAGGGGGTCTGGTTGGATGGTTGATAAGGTTAATATGATCTACCTGGATATAGCAACCTATAGACCATTGAGAGGTGGAACATACTTACCCCTGCCTAAGCATTTTAAAAACAAACAAGCTATGGTTAACGTTGAAAAACGTGGTAATGATTGTATGAGGACAGTGATAAAATCTGCTAAATTTCCAGCCCAAACACATTCTGACAGACTTTCCAGTTATCCGGAAGATGATGGGATCTATTGGGAAGGTATTGATGAACCAATCCCTATATCTCAGGTCAACAGGAGAGAAAAACAGAATCCAGACATAGCTATAAATGTATTCGGCCATGAAGGTAAAAACGTAACAGTGCACAGGATAAGCCCTTTATTGTATAAGGATGGTCGAAAAATGATTAATATATTTATGATACATCAAGGTGAAAAATGCCATTATTAAACCAATTGATACGGTTGCCCCATCCCCTGATAAAAGTTACACTCAGAAAGTTCAACACCACCAGGCTTGTGGTTTTGGTTATGTGGTTGTTCGTTGTGATTTACAGAGGCCCAGATGCGACTGAGAAATTTCTCCAATATTTACAGCACGAGGAAGTAGAGATCAGGAAAAAATTGTATAACACAATGCCAATGCATATGACCCTAGCAGATAGGGAGGCCTATAACGAAAGCACACATTGTCATGTATGCTGTAAAGACCACTGTCACGTGACAGGGAAATACAGAGGTGCGGCTCACAGTGAGTGTAATCTGAAGCTACGGATTAACCCCAAGCTTATTAATATTCCTCACAATTTTCATATGAAGGCCAATGAAGGCTATTTCAAAGGTAGAAGGCAAGCTATCCTGTATCCCAAACAATTTGGAGAGATATATATCCTTTTCGCTAAATGGCTTGAGATTCATTGATAGTATTCAGTTTCTGTTGTCGTCTCTAGACAGCTTGGTTAAGGCTAATAACCCAGACGACTTGGCTATAACTAATCAATACACAGAAGAGAAAACTAGAGCCTTGCTGCTACGTAAGGGTATTTACCCGTATGAATACATGGATGACTGGTCTAGGTTTAATGAGACAGAGTTACCTCCCATTTGACCGCTTCTACAGCAAGCTGACAGACACGTCTGTCTCACAAGACGATTACGCCCAAGGTAAAAATGTATGGGAACAAATAGGATGTAAGATGCTAGGTGATTATCATGATTTATATTTGAAAATGGATGTGTTGTTGCTGGCAGATGTGTTTGAGATATTCAGAAAAACGAAATATGGGTTGGACCCTGCATGGTATTATTCATCACCTCGACTTATAGAATTATTCACCGATTATGATATGCATCAGTTTGTTGAGAAAGGGTTACGAGGGGGTATTTCTATGTAATCTAAACGTTTTGCTAAAGCTAACAACAAGTATGTGAAAGGCTATAACCCTCATAAACCTTCAACTCATCATCTCGATGCTAACAACCTGCAGGCTGGGCTATGAGTCAATATCTACCCATGGGTGGGTTTGAATCAGTGTCTGAGAGTAATTTTCAATCTGTGATAAACACTGGGTGTATGGGGTGTGGGGTGTCAACACTGGGTGTATGGGGTGTGGGGTGTCCCCACTGGGGGTGTCCCCCACTTCTGATAAGGGTTGTATACCTGAAGTGAATAACCAAAGGAATTGCATACATCACACAACAGTTACCCACTAGCACCAGAATGGTTGAGTGTTAACCCAGACTGGATGTCTGAGTATCAACATAGCCTGTTTGGGGGTATGGCGGTGCCCTCATTGAAAAATTGGTACTGGATTTGATAAATAAAACAAAGTATATAGTCCACTATCGTAATTTACAACTGTATCTATCTGTGGGTATGAAACTGACTAAAGTACATAGAATACTGAAGTTCGATCAAAGCCCATGGATGGAACCCTATATCAGGATGAACACGGACTTGAGAAAGCTGGCCACTAATGACTTTGAGAAAAACCTGTACAAACTCATGAACAACAACTTTGTATTTGGTAAAACGATGGAGGATTTACGAAAACGTGTCAGTGTGAAGCTAGTCAGGTCGAATGAGGAAGACAAGCTCAGGAAACTGATAGTGAGCCCTGCATACAATAGAAGTACTATATTTGATGATGATTTGGCGGCCATACATATGAAAAAGAGCCACATTAAACTTAATCGACCGGTCTATGTCGGCATGAGTATTCTAGACCTGTCTAAACACCTGATGTATGACTTCTACTACAATGAGTTAAAGAAACAGTATGATCCTCTGGATAGGAAATTGTCTGACCAGCAGGTCTGTGAGGTCCTGTATACAGATACTCATTCACAACTGATGGAGATTCAGGACGTGTACGAGGATATGAAAAACAATATACACCTATACGATACCAGTGACTACCTGAGAGGCCACCCCATGCACAGTCAAACCAATAAGGAAGTTTTGGGTAGGATGAAAGATGAATGTGCTGGCACATGTGCTGGCTGAATACGTGGTGTTGAGACCTAAGATGTATTCTATCTATTCTGTTGTGGTTCTTTGGGTAGCGTACTTCTGGTTTATACATATTATTATAATATAAATTATATATTATAATATGTACATTACGCTTCCAGATATAATGAATGGTGAGACTGTTCAACTTGTACATGCCATTGATAACACGTCTGGGAAACTCAAAATAGCACTCTGCGATATCACCTACAAACATCGAAACCAGAAAAAATCATCTGGACTTTGTCGATGGAAAAAAGTTCTACATACCCGAATGGTTACTGCAGTGTGTGTTCTCTCAATGACGAAATTTTTAAAGACTTTGGAGCAAAACTTATAATAAGAGACTCAAATGGTGCTAGACAACTCCAATGGATCACACAACCTGAGACTCAGTAAACTGTTTGTGAGAATGCTAGGATTTACAACGATTGACTACTCACAGGAAATTGGCATGAGGTTTCCAGATCTAATTTCATACCACGAGCTATGCGTTTATCTAGACCAGCTTAGCACAACAGATAATATACAAAGTGGGCGCCCTTCCACGTTGCTGAGGGCCGTCCCGGTTAAAACAGAAAAATGCAATGAGGGTCGCACCGAGTCATTTTCATCTCGTCAGTATAAAAATTTACAAGTGGTAATATACCCAAAGTAAAAGTATCAATTTTAGATACAAAAAATAATACTCTAAATATAGGATACCTAAGCATAACATTGCACGTACAAAATGGCTAGTAATCAAGGACCAGGCATGCGTATGAAAAGATGCGTTAATACAAGTTTGTCAGACCTAGGTAATACTAGAGGGTTTGATGACACAGGAATAGATGGTAAAATATATGCTTTTAAGTTTGTAAACAATATTTACTGACGCGTTGAAGTTGCCACCGCTTCTGGTGGTAATTTTAACCTATATACATCAGGATCTGACATCAACACACGATATGATATAGTTCGCAACGATGCTGATGAATGGTTAATACGCCCATCATTCGGTGGGAAATTGTTTGATTTAGAAGACTTTGATAGGCCTACAATCCTTCAACAAAACAAACCATACCTAATACGCACTGATGTAGACAAGTGGATGATGTTACCAGCTGAAATCAACTGGCTTCTCAACACAACACTATTTTCACCATACGTTTTCATAGTGAGTGAGTGAGTGAGTTTAGTTTTACGTCGCACTTAGCAATATTCAAGCTATATGGCGACGGTCTGTAAATAATCGAGTCTGGACCAGACAATCCAGTGATCAACAACATGAGCATCGATCTGCGCAATGGGGAACCGATGACATGTGTCAACCAAGTCAGCTAGTCTGACCACCCGATCCCGTTAGTCGCCTCTTACGACAAGCATAGTCACCTTTTATGGCAAGCATGGGTTGCTGAAGGCCTATTCTACCCCGGGACCTTCACGGGTCCGTTTTCATAGAAAACTAAGACCACTGCATAGACAAAGTCGTAAACAATGGAATTGTGCACGTGGCTTACGTCCCATCACAAAGACGCAGTGTAATCATCACACCAATCTCGAATAGACCAGCCTTTATGCTGTCGTATATACCTGGGGATAACGCAGTATTACAGTTGGTGTCTGAATTCGATGGGGTGACAACCCTCCTAGTGAACTGAGTGGATGGTACCACGGTGGCCATGCAAGTCTTCCTAAGGGAACCACAGCAGAGCGATATTGAGATCATTAAACGAATCAAACTCCGGTGGGCCGAAAGACACAAGGGTAACATTTGCTCAATTTACAAGCTGGTGGGAGGCGACACACACACCAGTCTGCAAGGTGTCACCGTGACAGTGGAAGACACTATATCTCTAACCAAGATTTTCCTGACCAAGCACGTCAATTTTATTGGTATGAAGTTCATACATGAGGCACTACCAGAAAAACTGTTGGAAATTATTTCCTAAAGTGTCATATATACAATGGCATACAATATAACACTCTGTGATCTAGGAGACACAGAGGATTTCAATTTACCTGGTGAGGAAGACACCCCATACGTCTTATACTTTAAAAATAGAGTATACAAACGAATGCCACTAGCAGATTTTACAGATCTTGAATGGGTAATTAAAATAACACTAACCAACCCTTACATTGTTTTTCAACAAAATGGATTCGTTTCCAAAATTATTAACAATGGCATCCTTTTCACGACCCTTAGTCCCATTGCAGATGATTTTTATTTTGTGCAAGTGTTACAAATACCGGGTCATACTGGCAACATGCTAGCACCAGTCGATGATGTTAGTTATTGACATTTTTATGAAATAAATTTCAGGATTATTTTTTATAATTTAATTTTTTTGTATAATTATAATAATTATAGATGTATTTCTCGCAGGGAGCACCGATTATCATAAGCTATTAAGTGGTTGTTCCGTATCTTGGGATAAAAGACATGACAATAAAATTTGCCAAATCATATTAAGAAAAGGCTATCTACCATCAACGAGCCTCGATGGTGTTATCGTTGATTGTTCTAAATATTTAAGTTTAAAACATATGTACATAACCAAAAATTAATTAAAAAAAACCTAATTTATAAACTATATTATAGACAAAAAGTATGGGGCTGTATCCGGCCATAGATGAAGGAAGTGCAGACAGATTTCGACTGAAACAGACATGCGAAATTAAACGTCAGCTAGAGCAAGTGGATACACGGGCATCACTACATAAAAAATACAATAGAGCTTTAAACTACATAGATGGCGTTGACACCATCCTAATGGCAGCTAGCATGGGATTAGGAGCAGTAGGAGTTGGGTTGTTGACAACAGTCTTAGCCACTCCGGTGGAGTTAGGACTTGAATTAGAAGCCGTCAAGGCGGGAATGGTTGGGTCGGTGTTTAAATTTGTATCCTGCAAATTGAATCATAAAGCAAAGAAACACGATGAAATTAGAATACTTGCTGTATCAAAATTAAACACGATAGAAGATCATGTTTCCACCGTGCTCAATGACAACAAAATCTCAGAGGAGGAATTTCGTTTGATCATAAACAAACTAGAAAAATACAACAAAATGAAGAATGAGATTAGATCAAAGGTTCATAAAACACATTCTAAAACAAGGGATACAACAAGCCAAACAGGCATTTATCACAAAAACCAACGGTGTAATAGAAGATACATATTAAACTGCTTCGCTGAAATCAATATTGTGGGGGAGTCCTGCGGACAGCAACTGAAAATTACCACACCCCAATAGACATCTGGCTGCAAACCACAGCGCCGCCACCTGCTCATTCACACTATTAGAGATTTGTTCACACCTATGCATAACAGTGGAAATATTTGGTGCCGAGCCTCTGATTCTTGACAAGCTCAAAGAATTAGGGCATGGTGACTATCTGCTGACTATTGTTATTAATGGAAAGGTCTACAAAATGAATGTACTGACTGAATTCATTGCTAATAGTATAGATCCGAATTTAAATACACGGGTAGTTTTCTTCTTACTCTCATTAAGAGAACATTATGATGTCTTTGATCCCATAATCGATATAGTTACTCTTAACAAAGCACATGTTTACTGATATGGTTACACAGGCACACACCCTTTATTTTTGTGCTCTCAGCCAATGCGACACAGCCCACTGCTGTGACCCAGTTATCGATCGATTTCCTATTTAGACGTGTGTAGTAAAGGGAATAGGTTGTTTCCCTTCCACTGCGAGCTTGTGTGAATGGGAGACGGGTTGTGTTTGTAATAGGGGTCCAGATCTTTGTTATTGATATTAATTACTTATTTGTTTGACCTGGTCTCGTGCCGCTAATATGTATACTACTGCCCTTGCCCTTTTTGCTGAGCTTTCTGTAGAGGATGCAGCCCCTTTCTTTTATGGGACCGTTTGGACGGAGGGTCCTGTGCCCAAATGTCCCCCTTTAAGTAGGTGCCTTAAGTATGGATGGTGTAAAATAGAAAATCTGCATGTCTGGATTTCCGCGTCTGTGGAGTTAAAACCCAGAGCGCACCTCGCATGCTTGGTCGTGGTGGTGGCACTCCACCAGACACCTAAAGCAGGCATCATTGAGATCCTTAGCAGGAATCATAGATTTGCATGTAGAGCAGGTTTTAAACTGCAAAACAAACACAACCTACTAATGTGCGTAATGTAACATAACATGAAACAAAGACGCATGTGCGACAAGCCAACTAATACTACGTACGTAGACTAGTGAAAGCAAAGTGCCAACAACAACAACAACAACGTAACAAGTAAAAGGTTGAAGAAATATAATAATAATAAGTATTAACAACTACCAGCTGTATAATACGCTTAATTACAAAGACCCGCCGCAAAAAGTCTTACCATAGCACATGGTAAACAATTTGGCGGGAAAAAATTCCCATTGGCCATCTTGACAGGCCACATGGCAAGCAGGTGGGGACAAGAAATAGTTACAACATGTCTAGACAAATAGTAGTGTAAAAATGATTTCTAGAGCGCCCACGTGTCTAATAAAGAAACCATACATACAGTTTGAGTCTCAGTGCTACTCATCTTGAACAAGCATGAACTTCAGAGAAGCTTGGAAGAACACAATTTGAACACAACATGTCATATTTCGGATTTCACTTTCTCAGTAAAGTACAAATTCTAGTACTTTTTCGGTTGAGTCCCATCTGGGATTCGAACCCGCACCCTCAGAGTCAGGCACCTAATCGCCAGCACACAAAGTTAGCCGTCTAGCCCGTACAGCTACCACCACTTCCACAGTCTGCCACAGTCAAACTACACAGTCAGCCCACGTGGAAGTCACGGCAGCTGTGCGGACTAGGCGGATCCCGGATGGGACTCAATCAAAAAAGTACTAGAATTTCTACTTTACTGGGAAAGTGAAATCCCAAATATGACATATGTTGCATTTGACCACTTTCTAAATGACATCATGTAATCACAATCTGAACACGTCCGTACTGACGAGCGACAGATAAGGAAGTGTTTGGTTTCAGGTTATAGCTTTGGAGTTACCTCCTCTTGGCTGACACGGGTCCAGGGGGCCCGGTAGGGGTGGTCTCACAAGACAAAAACATTGTTTTTTGTTTTGTACATATTTTTTATTCAAAATATGGTTACAACTGTCGAATGAATTAAAAGAACATTTTAATGCTTATAGGTACCCCAAAGAGGATCTCTATGAAAAATAATGTTGCCTAACATAAAAGCAATATGAACACAAGAATACAGTCATCCCTTTCTTTGGGTTGAACTGTTTAATGAACATGGTAGCAGTCAGCTTGCTATGAAGTGAAAGGGTTATGGAATGTACCTCCAGGGTTGGAGTTTTGGGAGAATATGTAGTTCAACTATCAGGGATTTCAATGTTGTAAATTTATGCAAACCATGTCAATAAATGATGCAAAACAAGACATCACAGTGACTAATATTAAAATCAATGATTCAATGCAACTGATCTTAATTTTAGATACATTATCAATCATTATTAATTAGTCATAGGAATACACAAAGAATTTCACATAAAGTTTGAAGCTCATGTTCACCTGAAAATTTTAACTAACAATTTGGTTCAACAAAATCCATAGTTAGATGTCATAAATAAAAGATGAAAGTCAGGTGGTTTCTTGTTTCCAGTATTAAACAGAATATTTTGACATAATGGTTTTCAAGTTTGTGAAAGTCTGTATTGTTATGCAATTTACAAGATACTTATTATTTGTGAGGAGAGATATTTCTGTGGATGTCATTGAGGATGAACAACACAAATCTCTCAACCTTCCCTCAGAGGTGCATGGAATGAACCCTGCTGTTTGCATAAAACAATGCATGAGAAGCCAAGATCTTTGAGACAGTGAGTCTTCCCTGTTCCAATCTCCACTGCACTGCCTGAGAAATAGAAATACTCAGTATCTTGTCTCTTGGGAAATCAAGTCATTCCCCACATTACATTGTGTTCTACACATGCCATAGTTCAGTCTTTCCAATTCTAATCTACACAGTCTCCCCTAGAGAAATATGATCCCAGAAATCCTGATTCTCAGGAAATCAAGTTATCTTCTATCTTGTCCACAGTCTGCCACAGTCAAGCTACACAGTCAGCCATCCCAATTCAGAGTTGCAAAGCCTTCCCAGAGAAATATGATCAAGGACATCCAGTCTCTCAGGACATGATGGTATCTTCTATCTTGCCTTACACAAGCTACACAGTCAACAATACCCATTCCAAGTTTCAAAGCCTTCCCCAAAGAAATAATTATGATCTTGCAGATACCGTCTCTCTGGAAATGACATCATCACATATCATATCCAAAACCTACACACAGTCTGAGTTTCCTTTGCCAACTAGAACAACAACCTTTCTGTGGGGTTCAATATGATGGTCGGCATCACGTTGTTTACAGATAACTGTTTGATTCAGGTACATCCTTGGGATAAGGTTTTTGGCATGCTGGTGAGAAACCATGACCACAGGGACTTTTCTGATGTATTTTGAGAACAACCTTCATGGAAAACATCTTCCCACAAGCCTTGCACTTATATCTCTTCTGGGAATGAGACTGGATATGACATTCAAATCTTCTTCTGTCTTGGAATATCTGGCCACATTTGTAACACTTGAAGCAGCAGCTGAGCCTGTGAGAATCTGTATGAAGCCTGTAAAGTCCAAAGAAGGAAAACCGTTTGTTACACACATCACAAAAATAGGTTTGAATACGTGAAATTTCACTCAAACAACCTTCATGGATGTCCCCTGATCTGCCACCATCAATAACTGTATTCTTTGGATGACCCTGTACTTGACAGTGTGCCTGGAGGTGGTTGGTGAGTGTGGCTGCTGTCCCAAACCGAGCCCCACATAGGCTACATTGATACAGCAGGTGTGCCTGGTGGACCTTCTCATGCAGTCTGGCTTCTCTTTGAGATATCAGAACCTTCTTACACAAGCTACACTGGAACATGGAGCTACCTTCCCTCATTATCCAAGATGCTGTTGGTTTTGTAACTTTCACTGCTCCCCCACATGACCCAGTACTTTCAGTGTCATTTGTTTCTTGTACAAACTTGGTTCCAGTTTCCTCAGTAGTTGGCCTATGTTTGGATTCATTAACAATGTCAAAGTGATCAAGTGGATAAAGTGACTCTGTGTTTGCATTTCCCATACTTTTTTCACTGTGGGCCACATGGACAGACCTGCCATTTTCAGGACATTTTTCAGCAAGAGATCTTTGCAAAGGCTGGACAGTGGACTCCGGAACTACAGATTCCAGGGTGACCTCCGTCTCTGGACGGGTTGACTGCATCAAAGCATCACTGACTTCTACCTCTGTTACATCAATATCTGCATCTACAATCACCTCACCTGTATCTACAACAGCAATATATGCCTTTTCTCTCCCCTCTGCTTCATCTTTGTCTGTGTCAACAACTTCACCTATGTCAACAGCAGCAACAGACGCCTCTGCACTCATCTCTGTTCCAGTTATTTTTGTGTCTGCAACAACTTCACTGATGTCTATAGCAGCTACAGATACCCCTTCTCTCATCTCTGTTCCACCGATGTCTGTGCCCCTTACAACATCACCTATGACTACTGCAGCAACAGATGTATTTTCGTCTCTCATCTCTACTTTAGGATTTGATAAATCTGCTTCTATCACTGACTCACTAATCTCGATGATCTCGATATTCTCTCCTGTTAAACCATCACTGTTGTCTTCAACACAAGGAAGAGAATGAATCTGGAACTGTTGGATAGCTTGTTGCAGGGATGTGTGACAATGTTCTCTGCCCTGATCTTCTAATCCTTTGTCTTTCCTAGCTGTCAAAGATTCAAACTGAAAAAGGAAGTCTTTTTCCTGTAACAGCTGACCTGTCTGATTAGATCCAGTATCCCCTTTCTCACCACAGGATGACACACTTGCTTTAGAGTAAACTGTTCTTAAGACTCTTTGAAGAATTGATGGCTGTAGGCTAGGAAAGGGTTTTTGGGATACCTTACATACACCTGCATGGGCACAATAATTTTCTTTGAAAACAAACAGTTTACCACATTCGTTACATGAAAATATCTCACCGTTTTCTTTTCGAACATGTATGTTTTTCATGTGTGACAGGAGACCTTTCCTGTCATAGAAATGTTTAAAGCATTTATCACACATTTCTTCTTTCTTCATATCATGGACTCTTCTCCTATGAGACTTCAACTGTGATGAGTTGACAAAGCCAGCAGGACACTGCTCGCACCTATGAGGTCGTTCACCTGTGTGTGAACGTCGGTGAATCAACCAATTCCCATGCTGAATGAACTTTTTCCCACAAAAATCACACTGGTAGTTCTTCTGCCCTGTATGGATCTGCATATGCTTTCGCATCACATACTTAGCAAAGAATTTTTTTCCACAGAGTTCACACTCATAGTTTCTTTGACCTTTATGGACATTGAGGTGATTTATGTAATTGGTCCTGCTTGTATACTCTTTACCACATTGTTCACACTTGAAATGCTTCTCATTACAGTGAACATTCCCATGTTCACGAAGCATGGCACGTGTCCTGAAAGACTTATGGCAGATAAGGCAGCCATGAGGTTTTTCTCCTGTGTGGATGAGCTGGTGATTCTGAAGGTTGGTAAGAGACACAAAATATTTTCCACATATTTCACAACAAAAGGGTTTTAAGCCACTGTGAGTCTTGACATGTGCCATATGACATGGTTTGGTCTTACTCTCCTTGCCACAAGTGTCACACCTGAACCTTGTCTCACCATGGATAAGTTTATGGTTTTTAAGCAGTGACATCTTTTGGAAGTCCTTACCACAGATGTCA
Source organism: Haliotis asinina (assembly GCF_037392515.1). NCBI lineage: Eukaryota > Metazoa > Mollusca > Gastropoda > Lepetellida > Haliotidae > Haliotis > Haliotis asinina. Next base: position 28,421,479 of record NC_090280.1, read on the forward strand.
CAGACATGACCAAAGATGTGATCGTGCTGTACATTACGGTCATTCCTGTGACTGTTTCTGTGTGAGTAATACATACAAGCTGAATTCAGGGGCATGACACATGCAGAACATTTTAGACTCATTACTGCCGTATGTTGGTTGAATATATTCTGTGTTGCAAATGACCTCCGACAATTAGGACATTTAATATTGCTTAAAAACTGAAGTCCATGTTTCTTCAAATGTTTTGAGAGTTCTTGGAAGTGCATGCCACTCCGATGGCAGAATTCACAGCTATAGAATGGGTATCGAGTATGGAGCACCTGATGGGACTCCCTCTCATTTTCTGAGGCAAAGAACTTTTTACACACTCCACAAGTAAATGGCTTCTTGTCATGAAGCTTGATGTGAGCATGGTAGGCATCCTGGTGGACAAATACCTTCCCACATGACAAACATTCAAATTTCTCAAGTCCTGAATGAATTAATGAATGCTTTCTTAATGCCTGTTTTCGACGAAACGCCTTGTGGCAATCTTTGCAATCATATGGCTTCTCCCCTTTGTGGAACAGCATGTGAGCCTTATAATTAGTTTTACTAGCGAAGGTTTTGTCACAGTCACTGACTTCACACTTGAAGCTTTTCACAACTTGATGAGTCTTGCTATGTTCCTTATAGTAGGGTTGGGTCTTAAAGCACTTGCCACAGATCTCGCACATGAATCGCCGATCCTCTGAGTGAAGTTGCTCATGCTGATGCATGTTGGACTTGAGGGCGAAACTTTTTCCACAGATGGAACATGCATATGGCTTTTCACCAGAGTGACACCGTTCATGAGTGACAAGGAGACACTGGTTGATGAAACCCTTGCCACAAAATGAACAGAAGTATTTTTTTCTTCCGGACCTCTTCCTCCAGAACTTCAGTGTTCCCTTTCTTATAGGAAAAGAATCATCATGATCACTCTCATCTTCTAATGATCGTAATCGTGTCTTCATGAAATGTTCTGCTCGAGATGGGACTTTGGGCACTTGCCTTTCATTGAGGGGCACAAAGCTTTCATTCAAATATTCACCATTGTTCTCATGAGTTATGTCAGATTTCTTATTTTGAAGTATACAACTTGTTCTTGTGCTAGATTTTTCACAACCAGGGGTCACCATAGTAGGCGAGTCTGAGCCATCAGAATGTTGCTCCATGTATTTCTTGGCCACCTGTTCTCTACAGCCTGCAACCACACTAAGCTGTTCTCTAACATCTGCAGCCACATCCTGCTGTTCTCTTGCACCTGAAGCCACATCCAGCTGTTCTGTGACACCTGCAGTCCCACCACGCTGTTCTGTAACACCTGCAACCACACCACGCAGTTCTCTTGCACCTGGAGCCACATCATGCTGTTCTTTAACATGTGACTGCTGTTTTTTAGAACCTGGAACTACATTCTGCTGTTCTCTGGCATCTGGAACCACTTCCTGCTGTTCTCTAGCACTTGCAGTCACACGCTTTTGGTTTCTTGATCCCATAGCCACATCCTGTTGATAAGACCCAAACTGCCCCCCACTCACTGCTTGTGATGCAGCATTGACGATAGCAGCTTTGGATGACTCTGGACAGCATGGAGTTTTATTTCTTTCTTCCTGTTGTGTCTGTCCAGATGCACATCTGGACATCTTTGTACTATTCCTGTGCACTTCATCATCAGTTGAAGTCATCATGTTTTGTCTGTCAAGGGATACTGGAATCCTGTCCTTCTTTGAAGACAAACAAATCTTGCCATACTCAAACATGCTACACACATTTTTCTTCCTCTCTCGTGAACTCCTCCTAAGTGGTGCTGATGCCATCCTGACACAATTCTTGGACATTTCTTCCCCCTCACAGAATCTCGCATTCAACCCTAAAGCTAATGGCTTGTCTGTGACAGCTGTAGCACCATGACTCCTGAAACATGGACAAACACCCTTATCAAATTGTTGCAAACTATAATGACAGAGTACCATGGGGAAACATTTGGTCTTCAGTAACCTATGCCTGTGATCATGACTGGTTGATCAGGCTCATTGACTTTATTCACTCATATCATTGTATCCTAATTGCATAGAATGATGCTTCTGCTGAAGATCACAGGCCTGTCTGGTTCAGACTCAATTATCTACAGCATACCACCATATAGGTGGGATATTGCTGCATGTGGCACTCTTGTATGATATTTATATAGTGCACATATCCATGCAACTAGTGCTTGTTCAAGGCAAACAACAAACAATAAATGACAATCTAAGTATGCGCTATTAATCATATATTATTTCTTTAATTCATCCAAAAAAGTAAATTTATAATTCATGAAGTTGCTGTCATGCCAGTCTTGTTGTATTAACTCAAACTGTTAGTCTTGGGGTCATGCTTAACATAGCCAAAGTTGATGGAAGTCCTAAAGGTCTGTTGTGTTAATGTTGTGTCTACTGAAGCTCAGTTGTCTAGTGCCAATAGGTTTAACTGCAGATTATGTAAATTTTTGTGAAAAGATTTCTGCCTGTAGCCCACATGATCATTTTATGCCTAAAATAGATATTATTTTGTTTATTACAAACTGACATGCATACCTCACCCTAAATACACATTCGGCAGGAACTGATATAAAAACAGTCAGTCCATTCGTTGAACTTATTTCAGTGTTGGAATATTCCCCAGCAGCAATGTAAAAAGAGGGGGTAAATTGAGGGTATGAGATGGGAGAATGCAGATCTGTTCAAGTTGACTGTAAATAAGGTCACGTGTATTCCAAACACTTACTGTTGCGTGTCAAGTTGAGCACGTTGCGAGTAAGGCGCAAGTGGCTCGTTATGCCATGGGTAGAAACCAGTTTACACATTATAGCCGAGCAACTGCATGGCATTGTGGTTTAGTGATTCCATGTCAAAACATAAGTTCTTGCTGGTCACCATTCACTCAATTCGTGATTTCAAGGGGAGGTAATTTAAGTCGGTTATAATCCGGACAGTACGGAATTTGCTTAGGTATGGAATACCAACAGCGGAAAAAATCTTCTTTCTTCGACTTATGCCTGAGAATAAAAGACGTGGAAAGGCAAAAATAAATTTTCATTCTTTACCTTGAGGTGTTGTTTTCTTATGTAATACTTTGATCTGTTTAATTCCTCTAGCAAATGTTTCTATAGTAAATGCAAATAAAAGTTTACATTTAAAAATATCTGCAACCATAATATTTTATCTGCAGGAATAGTATTTTGCACCAGATTTTGAAAATCAGTGTCACCAAGTAGAAATATGATAATAATTTTATCATCATCGATCTTTTGCCCGCAAGTTGACAAATCAATCTGATGAAGTTGACTTCCATAAATCTTGCTTTTCTTACGCATTCCACTTCTGTGTGTTCTTCAAAGATTCTACAGTCTACATCGAGTATATATCAGTGACACTTTCATAAAACCGTAATCCAGGACCAAGACACCTTTACTAAGGGCTCTTCACAACACGCCAGGAGGTACAAGTGAAGATGAAGGTAAGATGCATAGTTATGGAAAAAAATGACCACTTAACTTTCAGTTGTCGTTAATTACTAATGAACATGGGCTTACATTGTGTAACCTTTGCTGGGATGTGAACCATTAACGAATTATGTCGTAACTGATCAATATAAATTGTTAAAATGTGTGTTTATTGTATCGGCCATATACTTGTCTGGGGATTTCGTGCATGCGGTTTAACCAGACGCCATGACAAAATCTGATCACTCACTCTCTATATATCAATATATGTAGCCTGACCTTCACGCAAAGCGCACGAGTACATGACGTGCATATCGTTTATCACACGTATCGAACCAAGCTGACCGGTCCTACATATTTTTATTTTTGTTGCATGTACACTTTCTTGCAGTAAGTACATTCCTACGCAGAATCCATAATTCTCCACATATAATACGTAATTGTTTCAGGGAAGTTTCAGTGATATTTCTAGACACAACTGGTTTTGTGGGAACCATCCGTGTCGCTTACTTTTGATCCAGTTTCCGTAATTAAAGGCACAGAGAAGTTTCCGTACAAATTATGTGGGGATCAATCATTGTGAAAAATGTGTATTTTGTGTTGATATACCTAGCAACAGAAGAAATTCAAAAGAGTTATAATTATTCAAAGCATTTTTTTAGATTAAGATTTCTTTCCACTTTCTTGTTTTTTATTTGCTTCAAATGGGATTTGTAAATTATGGGTTAAAATATGCATACAAGATATATAACTTGTCCCCGATGACAGTTTCAGACTCGCAGACGATATTGCGTTGAACGATCATGTTTGATACATGTTATGAATGAACTGAGCTGAATCTGTCACATTAAGTACTGTTCCTTATATTTGTGGTATTTTTAGATACTATGGAACTTCCAATCGAAGGGAATGAGTTAGACGAGGAGTCGAAAAAGCGAGGAGCTGCAGGTAATCATTACTTTGATTCTGAAAGAATCCGATTTCTGTCAGGGTCTCGAGGCGCACGCACCACTGAAAGATAACTGCAGTGAATCCACTTGGATGCTTGATTGCATTTGTTTCATTCGAATGCGTTTTAGGCATGTGTTTCTTCGCTGTTTGTAGTTTATTTAGGAGGAACTTGTATTATCGTGCTTTCTAAGGGTAAGCGTGCTAAGTGCTTGTCAATATGGCAGCCTGTCATTGTTATCAGCTGATCCTGTTGACTTCATCCGGTGTGGTTCGAATAATTCCGGAATTAACACTGCACGAATATTTCTCTGATCACGGTTTGTGTTTAGTAGGAATCAGATACCAGTAATATTTTGCAGATATTAAAATTATTCAACCAGAGTGAAATTAAGGGAAATAAATACCATATCATGCAATTTTACTGTATACATAGATAATATATATTTTCCCTCGGTATAGGACCATCTCCTAATCCTATTCTCGCGGTAAGCACATTTTATGCCGAGAATGCTGATGCGTGATACTTAGTGGTTGTTTACATCACTGACCGATTACTAGGAAGTGTCCCAAGTCTGTGAATGTTCAAAATTTTTCAATGTAATGGATATTCATCAGTTTTTACCAACTTTGAAAAATCGTAACTTCCTTACACTTATCAACGTTACATTCTTGTTATGCTGCGTGAATGGGTGACGCCTCGTCAAGTCAGTGACTGATGACCTTGTTTTTCATGGATCAAGCAGTTGATAGATGCATATTGTTGGACTGTAAATTGTCTTCTTGTATATTTAGTAAGACCAACTTCAGTTACTATCAAACTGCATATAAATATTTACTCTATTACCAAGTGTTACCTGTTTCTTGTGACAGACTATACCTTAATCCCCATTGTTAACTAGTTGGTCATGGCCTGGTGGCTCCAGACTCTAAACAATAGATGAGGGCAATATGAGGTGTCCCTGACCCATTGATCAAATGCAGCAGTGACAATTATGTATCATCTGACTCAAGTGTGCAAATACCTGAGTCCATGTAAACAAATGTTCTAGTCTGAAAGTCTGTGAACACACATATTCATAACAGAGTCTGAAATTTCAATAACACAATTAGTTTCTATGATGAGAGACATCTATGAGTGTCTGTTTAGACAGCTTCTACAGTATGTACAGCTTGATGGTTACCAAAGTCGGAAAGTCGGTGCAGATGGTATTTATAGCACTAAACACTCAGTAAGACAGTTTACAGTCCAACAAAATTCATTACAATGTTGAAGTATTCAGTGGGTGTCCTGACACCAGTGATCAACAAGTTCTCTTTTATGATTTTCTCATCATGTTGTTTGATGGTGTTTCCAATGTCTTCTTGTTATGGCTTGATCAAGTCTTGGTCCCACTGTGGTGAAACGGTTCCACACTTCTCTGCAGTCAGCTCTGACTGTGGCCTTCATCTTCTGCATGACCTCTTGGATGGCTATCTTGTTCTCAGCTGAAGGGTGATTGTGTTGAGGAAGAGGTGTTGCTACTGCTAGACACATATTAGATGATCCTGCGCACTAAACGCATTTGTGACAAGAGAGGTGGTACAACGAACTGGGCGAGTACACTTGGCTGCTACAGGTAGCTTGAAGATTATGCACGTGCAATACATGCTAACCGTGACATGAAATCAATATTGCTACTAATTAACACCTGTCTCGCTATTGTGAAACACCAGTCTCACTACAAAATTATGGGATAAAAATATTTCCCGCTTGCTACTCTGATTTAGCCACCACCATTCAGTAACAGATAACTTTTAACATATTAAAAAGTTAAATGAAACACAATTAACTATATGTAGTTATTATCTATTTAATATTTAGCAGACGAAAAGTCAACTTTACCCATTAAAACAACACCGCATATTCCCTCGAATGATAAGACTGCAATTTCAGGCATAAGATACTGATATTCCATGCTAACCTTTAGTTAAGACGAAGACAAATAGATGATTGGGGCATTGACAAGCATTTTAGATATTCAACAATTTTGTTAAACAAACCCCAGGAAAATGTCATTTGCTTCGTGAAATGGATCGGTGGTCCTAAACATATTTGCTCAGTATATTGTGTTGATTCAATTCGTTGTGATTGTACCTGTTCCCAAATTGAGTGTGCTATAATATTTCATGCGTGAAACGCACAGGGAAAATGAACTTCTCGATATTTATCAGACAACCTGTCTCCCTCTTGTTTCAAGTGGATCGTTCTGTGGGGCGTTCCCAAGTATGCAAATTGGGGTCATTTGTCAGGTCGTGGATCATCTTATATGTGTTTACCAGTAGAATACCATTGCAAATCATAACTCTGGCTGTGCAGTCTTTTTTGCATCTTTCCCAGTGTGTGAAATATGAAGTCTCAACTTCACTCAGAATTTGAAATGTTTTAGAAATATATCTACGTTACCCTGAACACTGCCATTTTGGAATGACCATTTGTGATTCAGATGAGCTATTTGTGTCAAAATGATAAGCTATCATTACATCCCAGTAGTTTATTTGTTTTATTTGTCACCAGTGACACTAACTAAAACAGACCAGAGTCCTACATCTACAGTCCAGTGACCTAATCCTGTATACCATGGATGAGACTTTTCCATGAGTCCACAGAATTTAGGGCATTTGATCGCTCTGGTGTCATTCATGACATATATTATATTGTTTCAATTAATATGACCCCAAAGATGTCCAACCCATTTTCCTCTTATTTTTTCACTCCTACCCATTGTCATCCCCTACATTCAGACGTGGGGAAAGTGAGGTTAAACCAATTTACTCATATCTGGTAATTGTTTTCCATGTGTGTGGCTAGGATTTGTCAATGATTCTACTCTAAGTGACCTTCATAGACCGATTTGGAAAAGAAATGCTGTGTCCTATTAATTTCTTAAAGTTCCAGTTTTCTTTGCTTCTGAGGCATAATAATGATAAAATATAGTATTGCATTAAGTGCACGAAATGTAAGAGTCTAGATTGGAGTAGAAAATCTGAATACTCCTCAACTTGTAAGATCAGATTGTCACATGGAGCAAATAACTGTTGACGCTGGAGAAACATTAAGAATACTTAATACCATTACAACTGTTCCAGTGTTTTGAAATTAAGATAGATCTAATGGTCTTTTAATATTCGAACCCCTTAAATCGTAAATAATTTTTTAGGTTAATGATTCAGTCGCTGTTATTTATAGGTCACTGAATGTTTCAGAGTAGATACACCTTGCGAACATCAGTGTTGTAGCTTAGACATCAGCAGTGTTAGCATAACGATTGGTGGTAGCCTCATGTCTGGTATAGCTGAAGTGTAAAGCAAAGTTGCTGACTCATCACTTTCTCAGCAATATGGGTCAGTTATAAGATGACCGACACATCCACTCCCAGGTAGTGTGTTTCTTTACCCAGAGGACTGTAATCCATACAAAGCACCACACTAGTGTTCCCCTTGACACAGAAAACCTGCATATTATTATTATTAGTTGAAAAGTGAGTATTTTTCTAAATTGTTTGACCCCAAAGTTTGATTGTGACTCCACTCAAAATTTTAGAGAGTCAGTCTGATCCCCAAATAAAAATGTCTAGGGGAGACCCTGCCATACTTTAATGTCCTTGATAATATGTTTTTCACCATAGCACTGTATCTACAAGATTATGTGAAATTTACCTTTCTTTCTTTCTTTGTATGAAATTCAGTCTGAATTTAGTTTGAGAAACATGTTCTGTGAGATAGTGTATACCTTTTCTCTGACAACAAATACATGGAAATATGTAAATCAGGAATGTTTTTCTATTGTTACAAGAATCTGTATAATATCTAAGCATAACCCACTATCTCAAACTGAAATAATTCTTGAACATTTGTTAGAAAATAAGAAAAATGTAGTCATCATGTGTGGTAGGTATTTTGCTTGTGATAAGAGTTCAATATTTGGTCTGCAGGAAAAGATGGTGTATTTCTCACAATTTTTAGCACAATGTTCTTTTTCATGCCAAGAGCAAAAGTTCCACTTCCAAAGTTTAAGATCGATTGGATCATTGGATGAAGAGTTATTTACAAAAATAACCGAGTCCACATGCATTTCATGCCAAAGTTACTGTACACAACTAATCCAGTTATTACTAAAGTACTGGCTTAGTCAAGCTGTCTTGTGTTTCATTGACAAAATGCACTTTAAAGAAGAGTAGGGCTTATCACATGAATATGAAGAAAGTAATCACATCTTTATGTGGAGCTTATAATGTTGATTAACTAAGCCTACCAGACCAAAAGATATTTTGTCGAGAGCCACAAACCAAGAGAGGAGGTGGGCAGGAGGGTATTTTAGGTAAGAATAAAATGTGCACTTGCAAGAGGTTCATTAATAAATCATGGTAATAGTGGATTACCTGTTTGATTCCAGTCATGTAGATTTGAGCTCATGAATTGATTGTCTGTTCCAGACACATTTACATGTTTAATGTTGTTAAAACGGCCTGTAAGGCATTGTACTGCACTCTCATCAGTTGACATTGTCAACTTCAAGCAGGCCTGCCAGAGGACAACATTTTTTCTGCAACTGGAATATAACAGTTAATTTTCAAGTATGACTTTCATTTCTTAAATAATTTTGTCACACAAATTATTTGTTTATTTTGGTCTGTTACATATAAATTCATGTAACTGTGAGATCATTATGTTTTTCCATTAATATTTATCATTCGACAATTATACTGTACAGTGTGCAAAATAGTTTCCAAATTTGGCACGCCAGATGGAATAGATATGCCTGACAGTTACAACTCAACCTAATAATTCACAATTCATGTGTTCAAATGTTGATTTTCATCATTATGCTGCTAATATGCCAAATATTTTCATTTATGAGTTTATTGTAAGGGAACAAGTTGGAGAAAGTGATATATTTACAAAATGACCTCATGAACATTCACTAGCCAGTCGGAATAGTTACAGTGGAGATTTACTGGCCTGACGTCACTTCCACTAGCTACAGGCTAGTGCGCCAGTGGCTGTTTTGCACATAGCATTGATATATGGCAGAATCACTGGACTAACATTCCATCATGTCACCTAGCTGGAATAATGCTGAGTTGGGTCTTACATTTGTTGGTGGAAAGCTGGATAAGTCATATCTTCGAAATCCTTTCTTTGATGTGGTTTCTATTTGGAAAAGCTCAGACAATATCATTATGTTTTCCAGAGGTGATGTCACCAATGTTTTCTCCCACAAGAATCAAATTCCCGAAACACATTCACACTGATGTTGATGACAAACTACAGGCACTAGCAGATTCCATTTTGAACAGAAGTCAGATTGGTAATGAACAGGTCAGCCGCCAGGTGACTGCCCCATATGAAGTGCCGGAATACCCAATTGAAGAGAAGGAGAACAGAAGCTACTTTGAGCGACAATTCAGTCACAGGTCAGTTATTTTCTGTTGAATTTTGTCATGTCAAGTACTCATGACTCTGTCACTGATAGTCACATAATGATATGATTTCTTTCTATCTGATTCATCTGAAGATCCAGGTTAGAACTGCTTGACATGAGAGGCACCTAACATGATCGGGTATTGAGGCTTGCTGACTTGATTGATGCATGTCTTTTTATCCCAATTACGTAGAACGATGCTCATGATGTTGATCATTTGATTGTCCAGACTCTGTTATTTACAGACTGCCAGCTGGAATATTAGTGTAATTAGTAAACAAACCTAAAACCTGTTAAGCCAACAAACCAATCATTTACTGACTTACACTCCTTCCAACCAAGCTGTTTGAATACTGGCTAAAGTTACAGTCTAAAGTCTGGACAAGGACAGGCAGCCACACACATGCATGTAGCTTTGCTGGTTGACAGAAATAATCTTGAATGTTAGGGTAAACCCTGTTTCCCCTAAACATGCCGACATTGTACCACACAATCAAGTCACTTGATTGCAGTAACTTTTGTTCCAGGAAAGGAACATGCCAGGTTAAATCTTGTCCACCACATGCCTGTTTTTCATTCCTTTCCTTTGACTGTCAACTCTTTTGTAGGTATGGATTTGATGAAATTGGATTTTGTATTTTCTGTGAGTCACAGGATTGTCTTATCTAGGCTTCATTATTTACTGACTGCTATCGTATTGCTGGAATATGTTCAGTGTTCACCTGTCACATTGGCTAAATGTGCCATTTGGCAGATGAAGTCAGCATGTTTCTCTAATAGTAAATAATGCATTTCTCTCAGTAATACTTACTATCAGCACTTGCGGAAGCTACCAGATAATTTATTCCTCAAAAAGATTATTTTTTTTATTAGAATATTAAGATAAAAACTTTGAATTAATTAATGCAATGTTGCATTAAATCTAATCCCGTGCCCTCTGCTGGCCGAACATTATTTTAAGCAAAGCCCATAGAATTATGTCCCTTGGAGTGCTCTTTACAAATATTCTACACATAACTTGTGATTGAAACCAGTTTGGAAAACACTGACAACACCTCATGCTAAAGTTTTCAATGTAGCAACTGTTTACAAGAGTTCTCCATCAGGAAACGTGTGTCGAAGTTTCAATTATTGATTTCAGGCAATACAGATAATAAGGTTTTGATTGTATCATTAGGAAGCTAAAGTGAGTACATATGTTCAGTTATACAGTAATTAAGGCCAAACTATTGTCAAAAATGTGTGAAATTGTGCCTTTAATTATCATGTGTTTCCTTAACATATTGTTTAAGACAAATTTAAAAAAAGAATTGATTCTGGTGTTTAAAGCACATAAATAGCTAATTGTTAAATGTCTGTCAGTGTACCATTCATGCATATTACTAAAGGGAACAATGAAAACCACGTGATCATGAGAACTGAGTCTCACTTTGTTGGAGCTTACTGAAGTGTGAAGAGGATGTATTTTACTTTATGCATATTATATGGTATTATTATATAAATGTCATTGGATTGTGAAAGTCAGTCCATTGATGTTTACCATACGTATTACCTTGTACAGACAACCCAGACTAGTATGTACAGTCGTCCTTGTTGCACAAGGAGAAACAAAGTGGAGAGTTTACATATGTAAGTAATATCATTTATGTGATGGAATCATTCCTTCAACTGTAGGTTTCACTGAAATGGTAAATGGTTTGGGTTTGCATTCCTGTGAGTTTTCCTGCCACTGTTAGATGGGATGCTATCGCTGAAATACTGTTAGAAGATGAGTTTTGTCTGATGTCAGTCATCATTATTGGTACATTTTAGTTTTCCTGATAAAAGATGTGTTTTGTCTGACATTAATCTATGGCAAAACATCTTTCAGTTGGTTAGCCCCAATTGACAGCTCATCATTACTTGTAGATATAGCGTCATTATATGGATTATTATCATCTTACTGAGTTTCGCTAGACTTGGCTAAAGTTTAATGGTAAAAGTTGCTTTATCGGATACTTTGATTAGGACAATGTTTCCCCCTGTTTACAAGCTGTATGTACACAAACAGAGACTACACCACTGCAACAATTTTCATGCAACAAAACCAAGCAGTGACCCTCTCTGTATTGTACCATCATTGAACCAGCATTATTTGTATCAGTGGTGATAGGTCTTGAATATGTATTTTTGACATATGAAGAGCATTGCTCCAGCTAAATTTTCAAGCATTTATTTACTCAGATGTCTGTTTATGTAAGAGTAATTGCATTTTTGAGGAGTAACTAGCATTTTGTATACTCCCACTAGTTTAAAGAATTGAGGACTTTTACACAGAATTTTTTTATCCTCATTGGGTACTTAACTCTTCTAATATATAAATATAAATGGACTCAACAAACTGAAAGTTTTTGTATTTGTCTCGTAGCCAAACATTTGACAACCATTTCTAAATATTCAACATGGAAATCCTGTAACTATTAGAGTAAACCGTGGACAGCGGCTACGGCTATAACAGTATTTGTATATATATTGGCATTGCCTACCATTAGCTAATCCTTTGTAGAGTTCGTGCTATGAGGAATCATACGCAAATCAGTTTAGTTCATTGAGTAATGTACACAATATATTATAGACCTATTGAGTTTTAAGTGATTCTTATGCATTTTTTGTACCCCCCAGATTTGTAATTAATTTAGTAAATGTCTTTTTTTATTGTGTAATATATGCAAATACGTGCCTTGTTTGGAGCTGTGGAAGTAGTGAAAAGTCTGAGCAGTTAATTTGAAATAGCATTGCAATTGTCCTGCCCTCAGAGTGAAATGATCTATCTATTTGTGAAGCAAATAAGGGACCATTTGAAAGTGCATATTTCTCCATACTTTCCCATAAGTAGTTTTCCCTTATTTGTTTTCTTCAGTATACATGCAAAATTCAGTTTGTCAATGTAAGACTACTAAAAGTTCTGTAATTTTACTTGACATTCTCTTGGGAGATCTTGACCTGTAGCATCTGGTGCCCATTTCCAAACTGTCTAGATTTAGTAGTAAACTACTTTAAGTATGCATATATTGCAATACTGATTCAAGATGTGCCTGTTTATATTCTAGGCCTCTCACATAAAATATGGTGTTCAAAAGTTAGTTTTGATATGACTGCAGTGCATTAGTGAGTTTCTTAGCATACACGAGCAGGTTCAAGATCTTGTTCCATGTTTATGAATTCTGTCTGAAGATAATCTCATCATTATGATGAGACATGATGAAAGGTTGATTGATGCGTATCCCATGCCTGTGTGAACCTTATACATCCTGAGTGTTGCTTGTGTGATTGACTATTCCTGTTTGCTGTTTCAGGTTACCCGCTAATGTCCTCAATTTTAATATCACAGAGTGAGTTTGATCATGCATGACTGTATTTTGTACATAGATGTAGACAGTATTTTATTTTGTATTTTGCATGATATCAACATTGTCACTGTTAGCAATGTCCCTGTGGTGCACATGTGTACATGTGTAAATGTGATTAGATCATTGCATTTTCTATAGATGTCTTTCATAATTTATCAGTAGAAACCTGGACTTAGTTATTCCTTGTAATACAACCTTTACAATACTGCTGTGACTTATATTCACAGGAAATCAATGGCACCCAAAATATTATTTACTTTCACCACAACATCTTCCTGTTAGTGGATGGGCAGTGGGGTAACCTAGTGGTTGATGCATTTGCTTTTGATGCTGAAGACCCAGGTTCAATTGCCCCCATAGGTACAATATATGAAGCCCAGAGTCCTCAGCCGTGATGTTGCAGGAATGTTGCCAAAAGCGGTATAAAATCATATTCACTTACTTCTGTGAACTGACATATTATGTATTGCACTTCATGGTAATATTAATATGTGTTCATTGTTCCTCTGGGTCACATTTGTTGTAGCACTACACCATTCCTCAGCTAAATGAATCAGTATGAAGTTTGGTCATGATTTTATGGATATTTTGTGTATAGGGACTTCAACTGTGCTATTTCCATTGTGTCATGCAAAGTTTCATTCAGTATGAAGAGGAATGAGTTTTATTGATTGACATCTTCATCATGGCAATAGATGCAATGCATCAGTGTAGACACCATTATTGAGCAAGTAATGGTTGTTTGACAATGCGTCAAATGCAATAAAGTCGACAAGCCATAAAACTTGTTCCTCTTCATCATATTAACTTCTAAAGGCCATATAAAGAAGTTCATTGAGTATTGCATTAATTTTGTTGAAATCATTCCTTATCATGCCTGCAGCAACCATGGTCAGATGACAACTATTACCCCTTGAAACTATTCTTAGTTGTCAGAGAATGGAGTCATGTATCATTAGTACATTAGTACTCTGACTGAAAAGGTGTGGTAACCTTTATTTGACCACCATGTTGTTTTTGGCATATGAAATTGCTAAACCTCAGGTCAAACGGTTCTGTATGCAAAAGATTGTCAGGCAGTGTTCCGAAGTACTATGATTATGGTTAATTTTGTTTCAATTGTATGTAATAAAAGCTGCTACTACATGAACAGAAAAATATCAAAGCAAACATTTGTCGGTGTTAAATCCTTAGCATACCCACATCAACAGTGCATGTTGTCTTTTACAAAACCACTTCTGATTAACAATGTTTACTGGGGTTATGTAATCATGTATGACTAACAATACATGCCATTGACACTCAAACAAGATCCAGTGCTAGATTTGGGTGAAATTTTGAGTGGGTCCAAATTGATGAAAGTAATGTTTCTGGACTCCCTCCAATGTTGAAGGGTGGATGTAAAATAGAGGGGGTCCTCACTGAATTTGATGAGTCAAAACACTCCAAAACCCTCTTTTGAGCCAACACTGAAGATCTAAGTGTTTATAGTGACACTCTCTGATAGTTGGAATGCTAAGAATGCATTGTGCATACTGACATATGCACCTTTTATTTCTAAGAACCCTGGGGGTATTAGAATTACAACCCAGAAACCTATTCTTTTTGTGGATTGTTTTGTGGATTTGGTGGTCAGTGACTTAATTTCCAGTCATCAGTAATGACCCATGTTTGTGTAATCCAGACACAGTTCTTTATTGGATATGAGGTCAACAGGGATATATTTAATATAGTTTGATGGGGTGCGTTTTGAATCATTTGATTTGGTTAAAACATTTTCCATTAAATGAATTATGGTGAGTATTATCTCTATAGCTTTAGTTTTGCTGCCAGCTCACTGTAAAAGTATTTCGTCTGTGCCATTTCAATATTTATCATGCCATGGCAAACACTGTGTTTGTGGAATGTATCAAGCTCTTACCTGTAAGCAACATTCCATCCATATCGCTACAACATATTGCATGAGAGCACAAAGCATGTCACCTCTGAATTTGACATTCTGTTAGAGACATGGTAACATGGTCAGAAGATGGAGATTGTGTCCTCTATTTGAAATACTGCAGTCCCAATTTTAAAGTCTTTCTGAATTTATGCCATTTACTGTGCTTACTACCATTGATTGGGGATGCTAGTCTAATGTTAAGACAAGTGTTTTCCTAGGTTAAACTACAGTGGAAAAACTCACCAAGACTTTCTTAATGTTAAACACTAGCATTGTTTGACCACCACATTGTCTTATCTACCAGTAGCATTATCCTGTTTCATTAATTTGACCATAATTCTTTGGTTTTGTGTCAGTTTCGGAAATGAATACTGACTGCTGGGTTAAAAAAAGTTAACTGGAATGACCCAGTTGCAGATCCTTTTTAGGCAGATCCAGGATAGACAGTGTTCAGCAATCTGTGTTGGTAGTAAGAGGTGATCAGATGGAGTTAAATCATAATTGATTGTTTGCCTTCAGACCAGATGATGTTGGTGGTTGTTGAAAAAATTAATCACTGGATTATCAGGTCACTTTTCATATTAATGTCATATAGCTGGAATAATGCTGAATGGTTAAAAATATCAGTCACATGATTATCAAGTCCAGTCTGGAGTTTTGGGGGGCTATTGTATAGTTGGAATACTACTGAAAGCAGCAGTTAACATTTTGATCTCAGATAAGGGCTCAAGTATTGCTGATTTGCCAAAATTATTTGTATGTGTTCAATACTGTGTTTCTGTTGATCTTTCTTATCAAGTATTTAAATTGCATGGCAGTATGTCATAAGAGATATCTATGACAGCATGTTTTATACAACTGTTGCATAGCTGCCTAAGCACTGTTACTTCTTAAGTTCTCAAGATTGAAACTGAAGTTTCAGTGTGCAAACCGCAAGTCAGTGGTTGCTCATTTACGTCTCAAAGAATACGGCTTTACATCTGAAATTATTGTAGCACTTACAGTTATGAAATATATCAAATTAAGAAAGATATTAATGCGTGCATTAATTTCTTAATTTGTGTTGAATTTACTTGAATCAGTACAGTAATTGAGCTTGGAGTGTTAGCTTTTTGAGGAACTTAGTTATGAGCTCTGAATGTTTTATTGAATGGTTTGAGTAATTCTATGCTTTGTGCCTGAAATACACATATTTTAAAATACAGTCGAATAGTAAATGGTGGATAACGGCGTGAACATATTTTATAGAAACAAAGTAATGTTGGTATAAAGAATGCAGGAAACAATAAATTGGTTGTACATAATCACTTATTCAGACCCGTGAAGGTCCCGGGGTAAAATAGGCCTCCAGCAACCCATGCATGTCATAAAAGGCAATTATGCTTGTCGTAAGAGGCAACTAACGGGATCGGGTGGTCAGGCTCGCTGACTTGGTTGACACATGTCAATGGTTCCCCATTGCCCAGATCGATGGTCATGTTGTTGATCACTGGATTGTCTGGTCCTGACTCGTTTATTTAAAGACCGCCGCCATATGGCTGGAATATTGCTGAGTGCGGCGTAAAACTATACTCACTCACTCACTCACTCACTCACTCACTCACTCACTCACTCACTCACTCACTCACTCACTCACTCACTCACTCACTCACTCACTCACTCACTCACTCACTCACTCACTCACTCAGGTTCTGTCCAGCTACCATGTAAATAACTTTGCTGATACATTAAGCATTGGTAACATCTTATTGAGGTGATGACTGACATTGAACCTTTTTTTTATTATCATAGGGTCAGATGTGTTATTTCCAATAAGGCAATATCATTGGAAACATACAATGTTTGCTTTACATATTACATTGGAAGATTAATGGAAGATTGATGTTGAATCTTATGTTATTCCTTGTGTGCGTCTTATCATGGAAGAATAATTTATGTACACCAATCAGAACTTGACTTCAGATAATTGCATTGAGCCTGTTAGACTTTATTTGGTAGAAAATATTGGAAATACCACACTTGTCTTTGTCCAGCTATTGTCAATTTGTGATGATAACAACCATTCTGGGTTAGATGATGATTTGCGACATCCCTTGTTGTAATTACCACTATAAGAGGCTTTGAAAAATGGCGCTTGCCCTCGAAGGTGGATTAAGGTTCTCTCAAAGGAATTCTCACTGAATTATCTTGGTTCAATAGTTCATGCAGCTACAATCACATCTGAAAGCTTTCATCTGGCTATAAGCTAAATTTGTTCATATTGATCATCTGATCTAGTCTCACATGCATATGTCACAGTGATTAGCTGTTTCTCAGAGACTCGTTTTAGTAGCTATAGTGTGTTCTGAAGTTTCTTACTGGAACAGCAGGAAACCAATATCTGACTTTTCTTTAATCACAGACATGATCCCTTGACTCTCAGTGTGTGCATGTGGTCTTTGAATTATGTTACATCATAGTTTCCTGTCAAAAGTCAAAGGGTCTGTAGTATATACCAAATGTTCAAGACTTGGGACTCTCCACTTTCAAATGGTATAAGACCCTCTAAATTATGATCACAGAATGCTAGTTATGGGTCTTGGTTTTTAAGTTAGGTCACTTCTTGAGATTTTTACAGTAGTGGATCGCCTCTGTGGTGCCGTTGGTTCGATCCCCAGCCATCATGACAAAAGACGTTGAAATGTGGTACTTGGTGAGTACAAAAAGGACTGGTCAGCTCGGAGTCTGTATAATGTGTCTTAGTAGGGTATTCATGCTTAACTGCGACATGGTGTCTGAGTGAACTAGCACTATAAGTATGAAACCAACTAAAGTCTTGGTGAGTACAAGCAGCCCCACATACATGCGATCACACGAGTCTCAAGTATGATGTTAAACCCCATTTAACCTCAGCTTGCCTTTCACAACAGTGGTTAATGTCTTGACTTGTATCACTATGGGATTTCCTTACACATTCTGCTGACAAAGTAGTATTCACAGAATGAATCAGTGTTAATCAGAAGCATTATTCCAAAGCCCTCAACAAATTCACAAAATCATTTGCATCTCCTCTTTTACTAACATTTAGAGAAGATGTTATGGTTCATGTACAAAACAAAACAATTGTGAATCTGTACTGTGCTTTTACTGTGCCATAAAAGGTGACTATGCTTGTCGTAAGAGGCGAGTAACGGGATCGGGTGGTCAGACTAGCTGACTTGGTTGACACATATCATCGGTTCCCCATTGCGCAGATCGATGCTCATGTTGTTGATCACTGGATTGTCTGGTCCAGACTTGATTATTTAAAGACCGTCGCCATATAGCTTGAATATTGCTAAGTGCGACGTAAAACTAAACTCACTCACTCACTCATGTACAAAACAAAACAATTGTGAATCTGTACTGTGCTTTTAGCTGTATTCCAGTTGCATCATGATGGGGGACAGCAGAAATGGGCTTCAAACATTATACTTATATGGGGAATTGAACATGTGTCGTGGTGTGAATGCATCACATGCAGGGTTTACAATGTTGAGTATAACTTCAGACCAGGCCTATCACATGATGAAAAGATATAAAGATTTGTCAAAAAATGACAGATTATCACAGTAAAGATGCTTGTTTCTGCTGCTTTTACCGTTTACATATTTACATAGGCATTCAGATGGAAGAGTTTACATAGGAGTAATTAGGTTTTCATGCGAAGTGCAAATATGCTTCCAGTGTGCAGAAATGTAGAAAGTGGACGCAGAAAAACATTTGCACAATATTTTTTGTTGTACCAATAAGACATATATTACTATTTTTCTGTTTCTCTCAGAGCAGTTATGTGCATCATTTCATTCCATCATACACAATGATCAATAATTCATTCCAGACTCTAAAGAAATTCGCAACACATACTCTTATCTACACTGTTACACTACACTGTGTCATAGTGCTTGTAAGGACCATTAAACTGATAATGAGGGGTCTTTTGGACCCCATGTTTGTGAGTTGAGGTGAAACCCTCAGTAATAGTGCACATTGTGGAAACATCAAAGACTCAAAAGACAAAGATGCATAGAAGGCTTTGATAGTGCCCAGTGCACACTCTTGCCTCAGGAGGATGAACATTGACTCGCATTAACTGAAGTCTCTTAGAGCAAAGCAAAATATACTGGATTCAGGCTACAGACTAGTGGCTTAAGTCATAGATTGGTATATACTGGGACTGCTTTGCTTGATTTGGATTTAATCAAATATCCAATAATTAATATACAGTCGCTATCAATTGATTACAACATCTGTTTCTTATGTGTTTATTTGAGTCATCATATAGTTGTTTTTTTTAATGAAGTATGGCATTTTGCCCTGATCATTGTGTAAAGAATGATGGAGTTGTTTTAATAAGACAACTCCTTGATGGTCAACAACCTATTAAGAAAAGACTATACACCTAGACACAGCTGATTGGCTGGGAAAGACAGGTCAATATAGTATGTATTGCTGCAGGCAAGGAAGTGAATCTCAATCACTGGTTATGTCATTACGCTTACCATGATGTGATTAGCTTCATGATAGCTGTATATACTTGCTCTTGGTACCTTCATCATTGATACATTCACGTGCCTTGGTGAAGCAGGTGCTTGTTATTCGCTACGATGTTGCTATTCAGGTAAGGGTATGTAGGTAAACATATAGTTTTCAATAAATGTCAGTGATCATTCTGTCAGTCTGACTGAATAAAGTTCCTGATAATTTGTCGGACATTATGCCTGATTTGTTTGGCAGTTTGGTGTAATAGAAAGTCTTATGTTTTTATTCTTATAATTTTCTATGTCCCAAAATAGTTTCAGTACATTCTTTCAACTTGGTTCTTTTAATTTTGACCATTCAACTGCTTACTTTTGTTAACTGATGTTGCAAGTTCAAATAATTTAGCTTCACTTGGACTCGTAGTAGTTAAAGTCTAGTGTGGGTTCCTCACTAAAAATGTTTGTGTTAATGACATTTCACAACATTTATTTGCTTTCTGTTGTGCCCCTGTTGCATCTATTTGCTTTTGAGGTAATTTATTACAACACTGGAATCATTGTTTCTTGT
This sequence comes from Haliotis asinina, assembly GCF_037392515.1. Taxonomy (NCBI): domain Eukaryota; kingdom Metazoa; phylum Mollusca; class Gastropoda; order Lepetellida; family Haliotidae; genus Haliotis; species Haliotis asinina. The sequence goes on from NC_090280.1 coordinate 28,441,779, forward strand.
GTTGTGTGTGTCATGGGCATTTGAATACTTCTTTAAGAAACTAGAATAATAAGTTAGAATTACTAAATATGTTATTTGAAATGTTTGCTCTAATTCGAGCAGTCTGTATTTATGTTACATGCAATATGTCTGACTTGCACTGAAATCACAATGGATCTCTAAGTTTAGTCACATGGAGTTATTTGATGGGTGATGTAGCATTTGCATGATTAGAGTTTGCAAAGGAGGGTTCAAATGGGTTATGGAACCTTGGTTAAATCATGGAATTTTGATTTGAGCTTCTCATACATGGGATAGTTTTGGGAATAGAAGATTGCTGTTGATTTCAACTCATGGTCTGGTCATGCTAAGAAGGTAAAAAGTTTTGTCCTATGAAGTAAACTATAGATTACTGTCATTATGTTTTGTGATGATATTTGTTTTATTTGATATTTGTCTTCCCGCAGTATCAGTGAGATGTTAAAATGTTCGTGAATGCGAAAATCCATTGTAGTCCTCTTTTTCCAGCACTTCCTCACAGACACTGACATCACCGGTGGAACGGAGTCGACCATCCCTTGTTGATGAAGATGTTATGCCCCAGGAGGTGAAGGCGGAGCTAGATGAGGAGATTGATTTAGTCCCATCATTCCAAAAGATCAGCATAAGTGGGGAGGATTTCAGTGGGGTAAGTACACTGGTTGATTAATGATGTGTCACTGTGACCTGACAGTGTGGATTGTTGTTCATAATATCTATGGAGGCTTATGTCCTCAGTTCTGTTTGACTGCTGGTTCCTAATTCTGTGAATCAGATCAGGAATTTTGCACATGAATTTCTAATGTGTCTTAGAAGCAGCTTACATCTTCATGGAACTGTTGAAGGTACTTGCACCAGTCCTTAGTAAACAAGGAATATAAATTGGGAAAGACCCCATGACTACCAGCATGACTACCAGTCTTAGGAATTAGATGATATCCCAAAACAGCAAATAACAATAGAGTGGGATTTGTCTGTGGGTTTTACCAGTGCTTTGACACAACCCGTTTGGACCCATGGACACAACAACACCCTTCTCATCTTGCTTGGAAGAATGCTTGCATTGCCTTATGTATGTAAAGTTACATGCACTAGATGTCAGGTCCATTACAGCCACAATGTTATATGCATCCAGAGTTACACCACTGACAGGAAGTGACAGTTGCCAAACCTCTATTTCCATTTTCCATGTTTCATAGACACTCTCTTGGTCAAGAAAAGGCGGTAACAACAATTTCTGTGCCATTTTCACAACCACGCTCTGCTACCATTGATAAATCTTCAATTTCGCACGTGGTTCATGGCACTGACATTCCCCAAGAAAACTAAAATCTCGTAAAATCTCGCTCACTTCACGAGATCGTCACGATAGTCTTTAACCAACATTTACAGTGACATCATCAGTAATGTCCTCAGAGTTACCATTGGCAGAAGTGACATATCCTAGATCAAGCTGTGTATTAGAAACGAGTGTTAATAAAAGAAGGCTATCAAGTGTTTGAGAATTATCATTATTGATCATCCTTCATATGTATGTTTATCATAATTCTTTAAAAACGTTGCTTTCACAACCACATTGCTGTTACAGGTACCCCTGAAAGATCTGGAACTGGCCTCCAAGAGTCTTGTGAAGGCTCTAATGATCCGAGAGAAATACATGGCCCTGTCACGTCAACACTTCCCTCGTGTTACTGCCCGTTTTCTACAGAGCTTGGAGGATCGTGAGGAATTTAGCAAAGTCAAGAACTCTTATTCTGTTGGTGACAAGAAAAGCATTGAAGGTAACTATGTTGAAGATGTTTTTGAGGTGTCACTCTTTATTATTTGGATGTTCTTTTACTCTGAAGAATTTCACTGTTATTTTCATATTTTGTTTTTCAACCTAACTTATGCAGCCGAGCCTTTCATCAATGTTTCACAGGATTATGTGATGTTAAACTGTCATGGCAATAATTTGGAATGTATTCACATAAATAAAAAGTCTGTAGCTGCACAGCAGTTCTATATGTGCAATAATAGGCCAGTAGTTTGACATTATTAAACACTGATTGCATGACAATGTTGATCACTGATTGTTTATGTTGTGAACAATAAATATTTAATCTGCTGCAATGCCAGGCTTTGTACACTGCTGTTTGACGGTTAGTATGCATGGCAACAATACATGTCACCAAACAAGAAAGTGCAGTTTATGTTTTTAAAATTCAGTCATGAACATGCCATCACTTATATTCTAATAACAATCATAATGACCATCAGTTTTAGGCAAGACATGTACATTCCATTACTTTGTACATCAGTAAAATCTTTCATCATTTGATTATATATATTACGTTGATATAAAGGAGTAAAATTTGATATTGATATTATGAACAAAGTAAGAACATATTATGCACTGTTATTATTGAGGATTAATCATGAAATTCCTATAGGTGTTGGAACTAAGTGAGTACTATAAATTTTCTGTATGAAAGGCCGGCAGCCTGTACCTGTTGAAAACGATCTTCATCAGCAACAAGTCATTTGTGTTGTTACAAGCATGCTTAAACAACGACCACCAAACAGACATTTTCAAAATTATTACTGCTGCTTTGAGCAAACCTTCATTTTATCCAGGCCATAAAATATGTAATGTTACATGCATAGAGAAATTTCAGAAAAAACAGAAAATTTTCATAACGAATAATATTTGTGAAACAATTTTCTCAGTGATTGTCCTTTACTGAATTGAAATGCCAGATGAAGGTTACGTATTTGGAAGACTTTCTGAAACACAAATGAATTGTTAAACTGAAATGAACTAGTTTTAAAAATAACAGATCGCTGTCTTGTTGTTGATGTGGAGTCCTTAACCTGTAAGCTGCTAATTTCCTCTTTTGTTTCCTCAGTTGACGAAGACATGTCTGGCATTATGTATTATGAAACACAAGGTATACACGGTCACGTGTGTGTGCTGAGTTTGTCTGCTATTTTGTTCAGTTTGATTTTTTTCCCATTTTGACAATCCTGACCATGTGACTTGCACATGTGCTCCAGATCTGGTGCTATCGGTGCCGTGGATACTGTCATTAACAACTTTTCCTTTTAATGAGTTAATACACAATTTCAAGCACTATAATTGTCTACTTATGATGAAAAACATTTTAACATCTGAATGCATTTGGTAGTAATGGGTAAATTGTGTTTATGAAAGATAACATGCTCACATTCTCCACATTTTGTTTTACAATCTTTAGAATTCAAATGTTTGTAACAAACTTTCTTTGTGTAGCTGCTTTGATTATTTTGTGAGCAAAAGAATGTCTTAAAGTTGTTTTTTTTTTTCAAGAATATGTTTTCTTAAGTACACATGAACATATATTATGTTGTATTTATAGGTAAATTATATCAAAAGATAAATTATTTAACTTTATGGAAGACATCTCCTGTTTTATGCAAGGTCTGTATTGATAATACAGGTTCAAGTTCAGTCTTAAAGAAAACTAAACTGTTAAGGCACTACACCATCAAAAATATGTCTGCAGTACCAGATGGTGTGCAGCCAAAGTATGTTGCAATGCATGGATTTTTCCCCAGGGTATATCTGATAAAAGCATCCTTCATGTATTCCCTGGTGTTAACTTCCTGGTGTGTCAAGGCAGTGTGTATCAAGACAGTGTGTATCTACATCCTCAGCATGGTGTAGGTAGGCTGTTAGTGTTGTCACTTGGCACGCACAAACCTATGTTGGATGCAAAGCCTTGTAATCTTTTGTTGTATAATAATTTATAGCCCATGTATTGTGAGCTATTTGAATACAAAGTATTAGGAGAGCAGAAATGGCAGGATATGATGATATTTTATAATGAACTATGACCTGAAGCCAATGATATTTTGCCCATGGAAGGTTTGTGATAGCAGGTGTCAAGTTACTGATATGGACATACAAACAATAATATATTGAAAAGATGAAGAAGAATAACAGATTTTTGTAAAGAAAATTATTGCCAGTCTTTGTGTAGCAACCAAGGTAGAAATATAGTCCAAACTTGAACAAGGTCTGAGATTGCATTTTCTTCCATGGTGCAATGTGTGAATACATTTTGCAGTCAAGCTTTGCTATGTGGTCTTTAAGCCAAGGCCCCTGATTCTGATTCGTTAAACACTAAATTACATAGAGACTGTAATAAGGCATTATCCAAATCTTTGGTCAGCATGTTAAAGAAATACCAGCTCTGTCCAACTCAATAATACTTGTTCACTGAATACCTTGAATACTGATTCCCCAACTAGTGTCACTTTGCTGATAATACATGTAAGTCAAGTTCATCTTCCCCTTTCAAGGCAGATCAGCAATATTTTCCCATTGCCCCACATTCCCATGTTTAGCTGTTCAGCTAAGTGGAGGATTTATTGATATCTGTGGAGCTGTACACCTTATGATGTACCAAGGATATTGAGAATTTCTAGGTAGGTAGAGTAGGTCTTATTGATGCTCTGAGGAAGAAGCACGTCAATGCCAAGATTAATTTGGCTATCCAGGCCATTGATTCCACAAAGCATAATGGCTGCTTGCTGCTCATTACTGAAGAACAGATTGCTCACTAAAAGGATTTCGTTCGAATCAGTGGACAAAGCCAATACGGTATTGAATGTATGGATAGGACTCTGTGGATATTATGAGTTGTGTTGTAAGTAATTAGTACACTTTCATCTACATCCACATAAATAATTGTGTCCCAAATTAGCTGTCGTAATTTACATTTGCAACAAATGGCTAAATCATGTTCAATTTAAGAATGTGTGGTTTTGAATAATGTCAGTTGTTCTTATTCCTTGCTCATTCGGTGATTAACATAATGGTAGCCCACCATGAGCACTTTATTGATCCACACTATCCAGGTACACTGGTACCTGGGTGTCCCTGCCATATCAGTCAGTGACTTTAAACTTGAGTTTGAAGCTTGAGTGAAGTGAAATTCTTTTTGATTGTATGTTCAAGTATGTTCAACTGGAACTAATCAATAAACCGGCTCTTTATGCCCAAACTCAAGATAGTGCCAGGGGTACAAGTTCAGGCTATTAGATAAATGATCACAGAAATTTACCTTGTGTTTATCAAGAGGATACATCTGATCCTAAATGCAAGAATGACAGTATGGTTGATATGGCTGTACTCACTGGACAAATTCTGCACTATACACTTTAACCTGCTCCTTACTTTGTACCAAAATTGTTTACGTCTTACACTCTAAACTTGTATTTTGTCTGTATGGTCAATAGATTTTAGTTTTAGCATATGGACTAGCCAATGTTATTTGATCAGAAATAAATCAGTGGACTCTGCCTCTGGTTCTGTGGCTGAACTCTCAGACTGGTTCATTCACAAGATCTTAGTTTTAGACATTGGTTAAAATCTTACAATTGATGATTGGTTCATTAGAACTGATCAATCATTGAAAACATTTGGTTAGTGTTAAAATTGAATTCTCCTGGTTTTGTTTGTTCATGCACAAAAAATCTAGAAAAAAAACAAAACATGCAGTCCTTTTGTCTTTTTGGCAAATTAGACAAATGAATTCACAAATTTCACATCTTAAAGGATGACTAGGAGTAACATGTAAGGAATATATTCATAAATATTCTGGAGTCTTCAAGTTAAGTTCAATCAAGACTAGGAACAAGGTTGCAGTGCTTATGAAACATATCCAGCAGAACCAGCCTAGTGTAAAATGTTGCTTAGTCAAACGAGTATTCCAAGAAAATTTGTGTTTGATTATGAGAAAACACGATCAATTGTTTGGTTGTTTAGTCACTGCAACCTATCTTTGATTATTTCAGTCAGTTAGACCACCACTACAAGGTGGTGGCTGAGGCTGCGTTCAGTGCATGTTCTGTGAACTGACAATCATAATAATGTTCTAAGGGTCTTCTTGCCATTTTTGGACTCAGTTTCACTATCTTTCGGTCAGACTGTAAAATAGCCCAAAATCATGCAATGGTATCTTTCAGTCTTCAACTGGAATTTAGAATAGATACATATAAAGGGGGAGATTTATAGGAGTCAGGTTCTGAGGAACACACTGTTTCAGAGTATATTCTAATTCCTTCAGGTGAACTAAGTGTAAAACAGCATTTCTACATGCATAATGATGTCTGGTGAAAAAATACTCAAGTTGCATCCCAAGAATTATATATTGTAAGACCTACAGTGTTTTGCATAGGAGGGCTCACTATAGTATGTACATTTGCTTCACCTGGTGTACATGTGATTCCCCTGCTACACATAATTCACATGGTACATGTGGATCAATAGGTACATGTGATTCAACTTGAATATGTAGATCAATTTGTACATTGATTTACTTGGTGCAAGTGGATCAATTAACATGTGATCCACCTGGTCCATGTAAAACAGTTGGTTAATGTTATTCATCAGATATATTTGAATCAACTGGTACATGTGATTCACCCAGAACACGGTGATCAACTGGTATATGTGATTCACCTGGTACATGGTGATCATTGCTACATGTGGTTCACTTGGAACATGGTGATCAATGCTACATGTGATTCACCTGGTACATGGCGATCATTGCTACATGTCATTCACCTGGTACGTGGTGATCAATTGGTACATGTCATTCACCTGGTACATGGTGATCAACTGGTATATGTGATTCACTTGGAACATGGTGATCAACTGATACATGTCATTCACCTGGTACATGGTGATCAACTGGTACATGTCATTCACCCGGTATGTGGTGATCAAATGGTATATGTGATTCACCTGGAACATGGTGATCAACTGGTACATGTGATTCACCTGGTACATGGTGATCAACTGGTACATGTCATTCACCTGGTACGTGGTGATCAATTGGTACATGTGATTCACCTGGAACATGGTGATCAACTGGTACATGTCATTCCCCTGGTACGTGGTGATCAACTGGTATATGTGATTCACCTGGTACATGGTGATCAACTGGTACATGTGATTCACCTGGTACATGGTGATCAACTGGTACATGTGATTCACCTGGTACATGGTGATCAACTGGTATATGTGATTCACCTGGTACATGGTGATCAACTGGTACATGTGATTCACCTGGTACATGGTGATCAACTGGTACATGTCATTCACCCGGTATGTGGTGATCAAATGGTATATGTGATTCACCTGGAACATGGTGATCAACTGGTACATGTCATTCCCCTGGTACATGGTGATCAATTGGTACATGTCATTCACTTGAAACATGGTGATCAATTGGTACATGGTGATCAATTGGTACATGTCATTCACCTGGTACGTGGTGATCAATTGGTACATGTGATTCACCTGGTACATGGTGATCAACTGGTATATGTGATTCACTTGGAACATGGTGATCAACTGGTACATGTGATTCACCTGGAACATGGTGATCAACTGGTACATGTGATTCACCTGGTACATGGTGATCAATTGGTACATGTCATTCCCCTGGTACGTGGTGATCAATTGGTACATGTTTTTCACCTGGTACGTGGTGATCAACTTGTACATGTGATTCACTTGGAACATAGAGATCAACTGGTACATGTGATTCACCTGGTACGGGGTGATCATTGCTACAGGTGCTTCACCTAGTATGTGTGGATTACCTGGTGCATGTGAATCATAGGGCACATGTGACTGTAAATTTCTGTTCTTGTGTAATCAAGAACTTGAGGCAGCAGTCAACAGGCAACAATCTAAAGATTTATGACACTAAGGTAACGGATACAGTGCCTTCCAATACTGCTTTCCTCATGTCAGATTTATGCATGTGTAAACTAAAAACTGTTCAGTCACTGGATCAACAGCAGGACATAAACTTGATAAAATGGAAGAGTGGTGTACATATGTTTCAAGATTCAACCCATAAGTGATACTGAATAAGGCCATCTGCTTATGTCTGATGTACACCCCAGTTTTCCAGGTCACCATGGTTACAGTCATTTTGGAAATTTGTACATTATGTGGGGAGTAATCGGTTAGGGTACATATGAATAGTAAGAATAAAAACTGTCATGTGTGGAGTAGTTTTACAATTAGATTATCTTACTGTACAAAAAGCATGGTAGTAGTACGTATTGACACGTGTATGCTGACGCCATGCCAAATAACTTCAATACAGGTTTTCGTCAAAGAATCTCATAAACAGTAATTGAGATGAGGACCCTGTGTGTGTTTAGCTACATGCTGTATTTGTGTGTAGTGGAGCTGGAATGCTTCATGTAGTAGTAACCATATGCTTTGTTTGCCTTCAGAGTTTGGCCCAGTTTCTATCAAAGGTAAAGCAGCCTCCAATCCAGGCATGCAAATGACCTCTGACCTGCAGTTTGACAGGCTGTTGAGGTCACATGACTGTGTAACACTATTTTGGTAGATATAGCGCTAGCTTGCCAAGCTGCTTGCTGCAGGAATGTCAGCTTAGGGCACTTTTTTGAAAAAAAAATATTTTTGTGATTCAGGTATATGACGATATTGTGTTCAAGTCAATGTTTGTTTAACTTTTCTGGCATGATTTTCTGTTTCCATTTTTCAAATAAGATGCATGCAAATCCCTAAGACTGTATTTTAAACTTGCTGTCATGTATGATACTGACATGATATTGACAGTTGTTCCATGCCAACAACGCATCTTCACATATCTCTCAAATACAAGGTAAGTTTATGAGAGGAACCTTAAGACCCATTTTTTTTTTAAACACAACATACCCAGCTTATTAGTTAGAAAACAATTTAGAATGAGAGGACTATGTCCCAATAATATCAAGCTGCGTTTGAATTTATTAATGGACTAGCTTTATTTTATCAATTTATATCTGCCTTCATAATAAATGATTAATTGGTTTATCAGTTGACTCAAACTTTCTTATTTTTTCCATGTTTTTCCCCTATTATATTCCTTATTTTGCCAAAAGTATACTAAAATCAAACTGAAGATTGCGTGTCATACTGCTAGACTAGGCTTAGGTTATTTTTGTGCATATTCTATAGCTAGGTATTGGTAAGATTCTATAAAGGTGTTCTTATTCGTTCTGAGTATGGTAAGAGGATGTAACACACAGATACCATGTGATCTTCATCTTACAGATTTCAGCAATGTTAGGGGAATGCTCAATAATGAGAGCTATACATGCCAAAGTATGTCAGGGTAGATCAGATTTCTTCAAACAGGTGAAATGTAGGTGACCTCAGTCTTGTGACTAATTGTTCCGTGAGTACCAGGGATATAAGTATCTGCGTCAACAACGGGTTCAAGGGCACTCCGCTCTGTCCCAGAGCAACCATTGTAAATCTGATGACTGTAACATATGTGAGCTTGGTACATAATTTTCTACAGATTCGTTTTGTTTCTTTCCGCAGTGATAGGATTGTGCTTAAGTGTTAGTGAGCACCAGTATGCTCAAAAGTTGTTGTAAGCACAATATTTTAAGTAAATCATGACTGATTTGCAGGTTCTAATTTGGATGAACTTGTAAATACTAATGTAGCAATGACATCACACTCTCTTGTGGACTTATGAAGATCAGGGTTATAGCATGTCCCTAAGCAACCAAAGTTGAAGAAAATAAGAAACTCAAATGAAATTGCCTCTGGTCAGGTTAGTTCTGGTTTTCGATGATAATGGATGTATGTGTGCAGGTGTACAATTTTTGAAATTGTCTTTGTATACCATACTGCAGATTGAAGGTATCAGATTATGAGTGTCGTAGCACTACTCTCACTTTTTCTGGTGGGGCCCAGGTTCTGCCAATCTAGTCGCAAGGATAGACCATACTAGTTATCCCCCGCTGCATGTTTAGTGCAAAGCAGGTGATATAGTGGCTCTGTCCATACGTACAGATTGGATTATCTTAAGAACTGTTGACTAGATTTTTTTCATATTTGGTATCTCGATTTATCACAGTAAAAGAGGTCTCAATCAGGTTTGGTGACCTTGGACCTTGACCTTCTTCTCAAGGTCACAAGGCAACATTAGCGTTTTACCTTGTCAGCAAGACACTGCATTTTCTTCATATTCAACACTAAGCTTTTTCTAGGGAAGGTTCAGGGCCCAGTTGATTTGGGTGACTTTAAGTTAATTTCAAGGTCACGGCAACTGTGCTTTTTAGGAATTTCATACACTGGTCAAGGTCTAAGTGACTCTTCAAAATATTTTTGTGTTTGAACAACTATAGTGCAAGATATCATAGAGAGCTTGAGGGTAATGTTTTTGTTGACATTTGACTTCATCTTAAACTATGACATTCACTTTCATTTCTCTTTATGTTTGATTTGATAATATGTGGCGGGTGATTATGTGACCTTAGTGACAATGCTTGTTGTAAGTTTAATTCAGGTGATATCAGTAGTTAGGATTGCATGGTACTAATGGTATACTGGTATACTGGTATGTCGCAATATGCTTTTGAAACAATATGTATTGCAGTAATTTTTCTGAGAATTGGTATGCTGGGAGATAGAACATTTATGAAATTTTTGTGATTATCTTTATGGTTTGAATTAAAATCTACACACTTTCATTCACAACAAATGTTTTCCTTTGTTATTCAATTATAGTAGACAAACTGTAATGCAATAAACTCTGTAAGAAAAGAAAATAGAATTCGTTACTATTAACCTAATTGGGGTTATCAAAACCATAATATGTATGTTTAGGGACTTATAATGTAGAAAATAGGATTTATATGTACAATTAGTGTCATTCACTGTCAAACACTTCAGTTCATATATATTATAACATGAGTACCTGAATCGCAACACATTGCAATACATTTTATTTGCCAGTACACGGTCCCAATAGCAGTTACAATTGTTGACTTGGTAGATAGAAAGTCATTGTACCCAGATGACTTTCATTGTTGTTGTGATATGAATCACTGGATTGTCCAGTCTATTTGATTCCTTACAGTCCATAATCATGTAAGTGGAAGGTACAGAATCAAACCACCTGGCAAACAAACAAGTGATGTGTTATGATTTAAAAAAAAATCATTGGCTAGCCTCTTATGCATGTCAAAATTTCATCATTTGCACTTCACAGAAACTATTGTGTTTTCCCCTAAGAGAATGCATGTTGGAATTTGGAAATTATTAGATGCCCTTTGACATCCTGCGGCCCCAGCTTCCTCCCGCTGTTACACAGTTCAAGTGACTAATCACATCGTCTGTAACCCACAAACTCTCTCATGGCTGTCTGCTTAGAAATATCACCTCTGCAAGATAATTAACATTCAAGTTGTCTTAAATGAAATAAGGTCAATGTCTTATATCCAGACACAGATTTTGAGTAAACATTGTCAAACATTTTGAATGTTTGTGTCATTTCTTCTTTCAGAATAAATCAGGAGAACTGATAGTTTATTTTGTTATTTAAGCAATACCGGTGGATTTACATAATTTAAGTATATGTGTTGAGTCAAACAATTTGCTATATCCAGTGGTTGTAAAGAACTTTGTTATGTACAAAGTTTTGACTATGTACAGCTCAAAAATTAATATAATCAATAAAATTATCAGTTCAGTGGTAAGTGAATTTGATAGCACTGTGTTCTTTAACCATGATTTGGCAGATGTCAAATATTGTGCTATACAGGAAGTAATTGGCATCAACATGATTCTTAAGTGGCAACACTGAGCAGTTTGAGTTTTACAGAAGATGATCAACAGCCTAGAACAATAAGGGCTGCTGTCAGGTCTGATTTGTGTCTTTAACATGTGTGCTGAAAGCCACTAATACATTTTATTACTTCTTAGAGCGTTTAATCTTAACTGTTTGAAATGATTAACTTATCACATTTTGTGCACTCTAGTTAATATGCCTAAAGTGAGTAATCTGTTCAGCTATATGTATGTCAGCTGTTTAAGACATTATGTCACTTGTTGTTTACCATATAGGTTGTCATCATCTCCGTAGGATGTTCAGTTCTAGCACCCAAGACATCAGTTTATATTCCTAATTTTTACAACAAATGCACATATACGTAAGGAGTAAGTATTCACTGAACTCTGCCTATTTTCATGATTTCTACAAGCTTGAATTCTTAGCTTTATATGACTTCATTTAGCTGGTATAGCTAGTCATGAGGATTTCATTATTGGTATTGTTCAGGAAATACTGTCTTGTTCATGTGCTTAGTATCTGTACATGCTTGTCTCATTAAAGTGTAAGTATTCCATTGTGGAAATATCCGCAGTGCTTTTGCTGCTAGTTCAGCTCACAAGCAACTGTTCAGTAATCTCTCCTGAATAATCAGTCTCAAGACTGTATCAGTTTGTTAGGGGAAGATATTGAGCATGTATACTGATCGACTGTCCTACTTTCACCATGTTATGGTTGCAGGCAACAGTGACTTACACTTTGTGCTGTTATCCACTACAGGCCATAGTGACATTGTTACATACAGATTCATATTTCTCATAAGATGCCACTGTGACATACAGATTGTACTGGTCACCACTACAGACCACAGTGATATACAGATTATACATCTCCAGTACAAGAAACTGTTACATACAGATTGTATTGTTCCCAGTACCACAGTCAACACTGACATACAAATTTTATTGTCCCTTACTACGGGCCATTGTGACCTACAGATTGTACATCTCCACTACAGGCCTCTGTGACATACAAATTGTACTGTGCCCAACTAAAGGCAACTATAACGTTTAGATTGTACCCTTTCCTCACTATGGGCCACAGTGATATACAGCTTGTAATCATCCAAACTGATGGGACATGATCATAAATAGCTTGTAGTACTGCAGTGTTCTGTCGTATTGATTATGGCTGTCCCTACTTTGAAAGTCTCTGCTTGTGCAAACACCTGTGATGAAGCTTAGAGTGAAAGCTGGTGGGTTGAACCCCAGTGAATTCATATCAGAGGACATTAAAAGACATTTAGCACTCTGCTTAAGAAATAGATATGAATTTCTGTCCGTCCCATCTTATTCCCTGGGGAATTAGTTACACCTGTTGCAAAGCATCCTGTTATGGTTAAAAGAGACACTGTAGTGAACTGAGTGGTTAGAATCTATCACTTGGTTGATGTCATGTCATCATAACCAAAGACTTGGGTTGCTGCTCATAATATCAATCTCTGGATTGCATTTTCCAGTTCCATGTCATCAATGTTAACAATGTCTGTCTTTGGACATTCTTTCACCATATGTACCTGTGTTGGTAAGTTTTCCCAAAGTGGTTGACATGCATCCATTTATGCTTTCCACCCATAAGAAACTGGCAATTGAATAATGTTCAAAGCTGAGTTAAAACTCACTCACATATGCAGCCCCACTGGAGGAGCAGGGTTCCATGCTCACCATGTTGCCTGCTGCAGGCCTTGTCACTCATGGTCTTTATCCTGAAAAACACAATTGTTCTCCTTGGCTATGATGGATCTGATTTATCTAATGCATGTGGCATTTCAGATAGTCCTGTATGTACCAAATAAGCCCACATATATCATGTATTTGTCCTCTTCAGATATTGACAATGATATTGATCTCAGTGTACCACCATAACATGTATTTTTGCTTCTGAAACCATGTGGACATACTTGACATTAATCTTCACTGTCACAGATCATCCAATTCACCCGCCACTTAAACATGGTGATCCATTCAGCATCGAGATGGACGAGGCCGTGGGATGCTCCTTCAAGTTTGTCAACGGTGTTGTGCAGGTCTTTCGCAGTGAAGAGGCTATGGAAAAGAACGAGCCCATTGAGTGGCCATACCCTGACCTGAACACCTACCTTGATGACCAGAATCTCATGTATGCCTTCATCAGTGATGGCCCTCTGTAAGTATTGATGCTGTTTCACAACAACCCTGTAAAGAGTCAGTAACCTTTGCTGATTGTGAGGGCATCTATTTGGATGTGGTTGTCACTCTGATGGCTTGTCATTATAAACACCAACATGAATAGTTAATCATAACATCAGTCACTAGACTGTGTGGTCCAGGTTTTGATGTTTACACCATTTTTTGCAGTACTTAAATGAAACTGAAATATAACATTTCTTTTCTAGATTACATAACATTTATTTGTAGACTTTAAAGGAGTCCTGAATAAAGGACCTGCTAAAAAATCCAGATTCTTATGCCACGTGTAAAATATCCTGGAACACAATCCACAATGTGTTTGGAGCATCACGCCATTCATAAACCCTTGATAATTGTAGCTTTACGATAGGTTTTAACTTGTAAATTTTAGATCCTGGTTTACAAAGGCATAGTAGGCTCCGAACTTTGTGTCTGTGCTGATTTGTTCCTTATCTGAAACTGAAGCATTTCTAATGACAGTAATTGTAAGTGGTTGGAATAGTAAGTAGCCTAAAATTTGTGTTAGCAACAGACAAGATAGTGTTGAATTACTTGTAAGCAATTTGTTTGTACTTCCATTTATTGTAGACAGTTCCCCTCTTTAGCTTCAATTTGACTGTAATGCATGTTGTGCTTCAGGAAGTCCTTCTGTTACCGACGTCTCTCGTTCCTGTCATACAAATTCCAGCTACATGGTCTGCTAAATGAAATGAAGGAGTCCGCTTCGCAGAAGGAAGTTCCCCACAGAGACTTCTACAACATCAGAAAGGTCAGATTATACTCTGATACCTCTGGACTAGTGCAGAGACACATTTATTACCAAATCTGCTGACAGTGGAAATAGAGATTAATGGGACTTAATGAAGTTTCAGGCGATTCACAAAGTGACTTGTTTTATGGATTTATGGAGGAACAACTGATTTGTCTGTATATTTCATGGTCAGTTTTAGGAAAACAGGTCAAGATAGAAAATAAAAGTTTTGTTGAACACATATATTAAAATCCAAAGGTGAAAAATATTGCACAAGCAGTTTAAATCTGTTGATTTAACTTGGTACAGATAATTCAAAGTGTCTTAGGCACAGTTAGATACTCTTTGACAAGATGTGTTTGGTAGAGAAGTAAGATTGATATTCCGAAGTTGCTGTATATGTTCATATTCACATGCCCATGTATTCCACATACATGAAGTTCAGTGGTAATATAAATAGACAAAGAAAGATTGAACTATATGAAACATTCCCCTGTATATTCAGGGACTGATGTTTTAAGCCACAAGAATAAGGGGAATCGCCTTCATTTTGAGCAATGTGAGATGTTGACAAGCCGAAAGGAACATATTTTTAACTTACCTTACCATAGGTCTTATGCATATTACCTCAAGCTTCGCTAAACAAGATCAGACAGTTTTTGATTCGCCAACCCCTCGATGGCTACCTCATGTAATCTACGAATGTAGTCACGGAAGTGACGTGATCTCCCCTCTCGTGCAAGCGCGCAGAATCCAAAATTCACTTTTACCTTTAGCGAGTGTGCGAAGGGACGTGTTGGTTTGCTGTATACCTACTTTTGTGTAGTTTCAATAAAGTTGCTACTGTTTGGTAGGTATGGTTTGTATCCCTTTGTTGTGCATGTAAAGTTAAACAAGTATTTAACTGCACTTACCTTGCTACCTCGTGTTATCTTTTTCTCACTCAGGCATGGGTTTGTCCGTGTCATGTGTGAGAGCAGCATGGCGTCCATGGGGGTAGTTTAACTTGCTGGTTGTTTTTCCTGCATGTACTTGCCCAGGTCTTTGGTTATTATGGCTTGTATGTTTCGGTATTTATCATACCTTTTTGCCATTTTACAGCGTAGTGAAGGCAGCCATTTTGGTTGTTGCTTATCGCTGCCCCGCACTTATGGGTGTGCCTAGGGGCAGAAGTCAGCCAAAGACCCACATCCCTGGCGTCTGGATTGTGTGTCCGCTGTTTGCTCCATTGAAAATCGTTGCCAGCACTGTCAAGTATTATTGTTGGCGGACTTTAAGACTTTTTTGGCGGTGCAAAGGAGACGTTTTATGCAACGTAGAAGAAGGATGTCATCGCCAGCATCTTCCCTGGGATCTCTGCCTGATGACCAGGATCTACCACCACCTTCAGCACCGGTATCGACGCCTAGTGTGGGGCGCTCATCTATTACGTTGATGCGCTCATCTCCAGAGCCCACGTGTTCGGACACCTTCGTAGATCTCTCTCACCCGGACGCCTTATCTCATCCAGAAGTTCAAAGGCTTCTGCGGTCTCTCTTGACACCTGGCGCTGCTGTGCTTCCTACCTACGTCTTTATCTACGTTTTTCCCGAGACCAGCGTCTAGACCTACGCCAGCACCGTTGCCGGTCCCGGCGCCTTTGCCTACGCCTGCGCCCGTGCTTACACCAGCGCTTATCCCGACACCAGCGCTTATCCCGACACCAGCGCCTATTCTGATGCCAGCGCCTGTACCAACGCCAGTGCCGATTTTGTTACCGGACCCTGCTCCTGTGCCTACTCCTTATCGTATACCCAGGGTGTCTCATACGCTTTCTAGAGGGGAAGTGTTGCAACGCCAGTTGGATGAAGAGCGCGCCTGGCGCTTGGAGGCTGAGCACTCTTGGCGCAGGTCTCGCTCCGGGTCCCCGAGGGGTCGGCGCTTCCGTTCTCTGCATCATAGCCGGCGTCGGCGCTCCCGCTCTGGTTCCCGTTCCCCAAGGCACTCTTTAGAGGAGGACTCACGTTAGGGCACCAGAAGTAGACGTCGTATGCGTTCCCGTTCAAGATCTCCGCGGCGCTCCTCTAGGTCTCAGCGTTCGCGATCGCCGGAACCACTACAGACTTCCTTCAAGGATTCTGCTGCTAGGAGTTCTACTTCTGCCTCCACTCAGCAACAGGAATCAACCTCTGTTTCCTGGGAGGATCACGAGGAACAGTTCTTTTGTCCAGATTATGAGGAAGAAATTGGCGATGATGGTGATGGCACCTATCTACCCCTAGCTGCCATCTTTGAATGGATAGCTGATAGATTACTGGACTGTACTTCACTCTTCGCTGATTCAAGCAACCTGGTGGCGATTCACCTGTCTCCTGAGTTACTTATCCTGCCTCATCCCATGGTGGGATGCTAGACTCGGGACTTTGCCAAATTGTCCTTGAATCTGACTATCAAGGCGTCCAAGTCAAAGAAATCGGATTACAATGTCCACAGCCTGGACTTCGCCGACAACGAGGCTGTGCAGGATGACTCTCTCAAGCGTTTGTCAGGTTCCACTCAGTCGTCATACAGAGTTCAGTATTCGAAGCTGGCGGCTATCGACACTGAACTGAAGCATATGCTCAAGCCTATCTCAGCGCTTGCATCAGCCACCTCCGCTGGAGCTATGGATCTGTCGGAGGATAATGCTTCGAGGGTTGATCACTTGACAACAATCTTTGCTTGGCAGGGCACATGATGACAACTGTGCGTCGATCTGGTTTCTTGGATGCTTGTACCTGGCAAGAGGAATTCAAGCGGCAGCTACTTCGCGTGCCCTTTACTTCGACGAACCTCTTTGACGAAAAAATCCCTACTGTGTATAAACAGCATGCTGAACTGACCAATATGGAAGTAGCATTGTTGACCTTCGGGGCTCTGGGTTCTGCCTTTTGTGGCCGAGCCAGGGGAAGTGCTAAGAGAAGATAAGTGCCTAGAAGAGAATCCATCCGATCCTCGTTTGGGAGGGGACGAGGTCGGGTCAAGGACTTGGACGTGCAACGCAAGCCTCAGGAACGCGGCAGGGATGTGCCATCTACGCCCGGTCGAGGCAGGGGCAATCGCCCCTACTCTGGCTGCTGAAGCCAAGGACATCTACGACTGGGATCTCCCACCCCCAGTCGTACCAGTTCATCCGACCCCTGTAGGTGGGAGACTAGGGGTCTTCTAGGCCAATTGGACATTCCTGGGAGACCCGTTTGTATGCAAGATCCTGAGAGCCGGCTACAAACTGCCACTGGCTGGAGCTCCACCTCTGACTACCACTCCCCAGTCGCAAGTGTATTCAATAGATCAACAGGTACTTATACAAGAGAACATCGACATTTTGTTAACCAAACATGCTAAAGAGACAGTGCTAGAGCCCCATCGCTCACCCATCTTCCTGGTACCCAGGAAAGGCTCCCCCAAAGTGCGAATGATTCACATCATGGCCATCATCATCAACAGCCTGTATCTAGCCGAGCCCCGCATTTCCGAATGACGTCACTGGAACAGATCCGAGCCAAGCTGTCACCTGGAGCTTGGATGGCCAGCCTAGATTTGCAGGATGCTTACCTGCACGTTCCCATATTTCCACATCACAGGAAGTTCCTGCGTTTCATATTCAACAGAGTACACTACCAGTGGTGTGTGCTGCCGTTTGGAATTTCTACTGCCCCGTGGCTTTTCACTCGGATCACACTGCCTGTCATCCGATTTCTGCACCTCCGGGGGATAGATTTCGATCCATACATCGACGATTGTTTTCTGAATCACTGCAATCCTCAGTTGCTACGCAAACAGCTGGACTTCTCCACCCGCCTGTTACATCAATTGGGGTGGATTATCAACTCGCACCTATCTAAGAAGACGGCCATCCTACTAGCATTGGCGACAGCGGCTAGAGTCAGTGAGATCCATGCTCTTGACGTCACACAGATCCGCTTTGAACAGTCAAGACACAGACGAGTTCACTTGGGTCTGCTATGGGACTTTGTTGCTAAGAACTAGCTCCCCGGGCAGCCCAACAGATTGTTTTCCATTCCTCCATTGTCTACGGTCCTGGGTCATCATGACTTGGAGGAGGAGCTGCTATGTCCGGTCAGAGCTCTGAGATGTTATATTAAAAGGTCAGCCTCTAGGAGACGGTCCCGCAAAAGGCTATTCATTCCATTTGCGTCGACTTGCAAAGGAGAGGCAAACAGGAACACGATTGCCCTTTGGCTCAGATCTACAATCCTGGCGGCCTACGACGACAAACACCTGCCTCATCCGGTAGTGAATAACCCGCACGAGATCAGGGCTCTGGTATCTACAATGGCCCTCCATCGGAATTGCACTGTACGGCAGATCATGGAGGGCTGTTTCTGGAAGTCATCAACTGTCTTCTCTTCCCACTACTTGAGGGACCTGGCATTTGAAGACGTGGAGGGATTACAGTCATTTGGTCCACTGGTGGTTGCTCAGCAACTTACCCGACCATCCGCCCATTAGGTATTAACGCTGTTACTTACCGTTGGTCTTAAGATTAACCTCACCCTCAGTGTGCGTCGGTTCTTCTTTGGAGTTCCATTGGATTACTCTTTGTCCTGTTCCAGGTGTTATCCTGCGACCGTTGGCATTGGTTTCCCGGGTTCTCCTGATGCATGTGCACTGTTTGCTGTGGGATGGTCCTCCGGACCACCATCCATCTGTCGAAGCCATATGCATAAGACCTATGGTAAGGTAAGTTAAAAAATTATTTAAATCTAAATATTTTAGATCGGCGACTCAACGACTATCTGATCTCGTTTAGCGAAGCTTGAGGTAATATGCAAGACCTATGGTAAGGTAAGTATTTAAATATCTAAGATATTTAGATTTTAATAAATTTTACAGAAGAAATCGGTCTTTAATCATTAATACTCTTAAAATGAAATATACAGGAGCTCAGAGTCTCTCTTCATGCACTAATCTGGACAGATGTTATAGATGTGCATGTGCTGCATTGAATATATTTGTTTCAATAAGATAGACCATTATATGAGGTAGTTTATATACACCATATATTCTCCATTATATTCTCCATATGAAGAGGCACATGTGTTGATTTCAACAACTTCAATGTTTTATGTGGAAACTAGGACTATGCACACTGTCTCTGATACCAAGTCCCACCCACTCACAATCTCATGTTTGTTTCAGGTGGACACTCATGTACACGCCTCCTCCTGCATGAACCAGAAACATCTGTTGAGGTTTATCAAGAAGAAAATGAAGACTAGTGAGGATGAAGTTGTGTGTAAAGACAGGAATGGTAAAACATTGACCTTGGCTGAGGTAAGATATCGAGTTAGGAGACACCTGCATGTTTGCCGTAAGGGCTGTTTGGATTCTTGGTTATATAGTTGCCTATTATACTGGTTGTAAGAGATCGAATTGTCAGGATTCCTTACCCTGAAGGGATGGGCTGGACATTACCTGTACTATGAATTAGAATGTTGTTTGATCCAGACATGAACATTGAATATCAACACATTGCAGACATTTTCAGTTTGAAACATTTAACAGTGAACACATCTTGGCAGTATGAAAATTGCCATTTACACTCAACATGCTGCCAAAAATTTTCAGGGTATCATATCATCTAAAACCATGACCATATAGCGATAATTGAAATGCTTGTTAACTCAAAATGTCACTTCCCTATTTGATTGGGACTTTACTATTTAATATCTTAACTTTGTCTTGACTCTACTTCAGAATTATTTTGTAAAGTGAAAAAAGCAGCTTTTGTTTTGAGAGGTCATGATTTGAGTTCAGTCATCTCTTGTGTTGTAGGTGTTCAAGAGTCTCAATCTGACTACATATGATCTGAATGTGGACATGCTGGATGTACATGCTGTAAGTATGTATACTCCAAGAATTCTTGGAACTAATCAACAGGGCTGAGAATATTCCATGGATCAGAGGAATTGCGTGTAACAAAGTGTCACCATGATGTCATTGCAACAAGTGCTCCTTTTCTAAAGAATGTTAGAAAATGTCCTCAGCACCCTGTGCTGGTTGACTGAAGCCACCCAATGGATATGGTGGTCGGGAACAGGAACATGTTTACTTGCGTTTCTTCTGCCAGAGAGGTTGGATGGTTGCTCACAATATTTATAACTCAATCATACGGTCCAGACAATCACTTATGTGCTGTTGACATGTAACTGGAGTGCTATTGAGTGAGGCATGAAACATCAGATATACAAATTCATGTTTGACTTATTTTCATTTCAGGACAGAAACACATTTCACAGATTTGATAAGTTCAATGCCAAGTATAATCCTATTGGTGAAAGTCGGTTGAGGGAGATTTTTATTAAGACTGACAACTATATCAATGGGAAATACTTTGGCCAAGTGATAAAGGTAATTACTAATTATCATATTGTTGATTCATTGACTTAACAAGTATTTTTGAATTCTGTTTTCTAGTTTCCATGAGTGCCATTAAGGCATTTTCACAGTGACTTGCTACCTGTTACCTCATTTATGTCTGAAGACAAATATAGTCATGCCTTGAATAAAAGCACTACTTTGGATTTTAATATGGTACATATTGATAGCCTAACTTCTCAGTCTATGGTCAAACTATAGTCATCAGTACTTTGAGAATAACATTCATTTCCTTGATTCACTTTGATCCACAGGAAGTGATGAGTGACTTGGAGGAGAGCAAGTATCAAAATGCAGAATACCGTCTGTCTATCTACGGTCGGAGTCGAGATGAGTGGGACAAGTTAGCAAAGTGGGCAGTGGAACATCGTGTTCACTCAGAGAATGTCCGCTGGCTTGTACAGATTCCCAGACTCTAGTATGTCAAACGTATACTTTCTTTCTTTGTCTGAATATTCTCTGAGTGAGAAATGTTACAATCAAATGAAAGTGAAACATATCTCTGATATTGTTATTGAATAATTCCCTGACCAGTTTAAGTTTACGTGTCTGTCAGAACTGAACAGTGTGTTGTTTCTTGTCACACAACACATGTGTTCCTGTTTGTAATACAGCCACATGTGTTGAAACTTTTGTGTCTGTCAGAAATGAAACTGTGTTGTTTCTTGTCACACGTGTACCTGTCACATGTCACACTGTCACATGTGTTGAAGTATTCGTGTCTGTCGTAACAGTGGCAGTGTGTTGTCCTTTCTTGTCACACACTGACACAGTTTTCTTTTTCTGCTCCAAAATGTGTCGTTGCAATGTGTGGTTTCTTGTCTCACAGTGACACACATTGTTATCCCCACAAAGAGTTTTGTAGGGGTTATTAAAATGTGCTCCGTTCGTCTGTGCGTGCATCAATCTATCCATGCACATTTATCTATTCCAGAGCAGAACTTTAAGACCTTCAATATTTCTTCACCAAAATTATCACACAGAATGATCTGGAGCTTTTTGGTAGTTTGGGTATTCTGAATAAAATATTTTTGGCGTTTTTATGGCAACGAGTTTGACTTTGACTGAAATTGCTGGTAGTACTGTTTTCCAGAGCAGGGCCTGCTTGCACAGAGCTTTCTTAGTTACAATCAATCTTAGGCCCCTACAATCAACTTTACAATCACCATACAATTGCTCTAATCCACTTGCACAAACACGATCTTAAGACAGCATGGATTTAAGATCGCAATCTTAACTAAGATTGAACTCTTCAACGTTGGAGGTAGAAATTTCTTAAACTCGACTCCTGTCTACAGTTGTCTTCAAGTGCGCATAGCATGCAGCGCAAATAAAACGTGGAACTTGTTCCCGCACGCAGATGACATCCCTTCCTTAATTGCATCTTACAGATTTTTCATGAAAAAACAGAAACAAAAAAACAACAAAAAAAAAAACAAACAAAAAAACCCCAGACAAACCCCAACCCACAAATCTTTGAAGGAAATGATAACGTTGAAGAAGGAAGCGATAAAGGTAACATGTATAATCACTCGTACCTCAGGGGTTATTCTCTAATTTTTCTACATTCTAATTTTTTATGAACTAAACATGTGATACTGCAACCACAGACCTATCATGTTTTATGCAAGTATTGAAATACAAACAAATACGTTAACAAATTGGGTCTTGAGTTATTGATCTAATAATCATGAAATTAAAAGATAGCACATAAATAAAATTTCCTTATGATATAACACCTAAATGTACCATGATTTGTCAGTGGCTGTCAGTTGAACATAGTTTGGCATCTCGTAGGTGTTATTTAGAGTAAAATCCCAAAT
The DNA here is from genome assembly GCF_037392515.1 of Haliotis asinina. NCBI lineage: Eukaryota > Metazoa > Mollusca > Gastropoda > Lepetellida > Haliotidae > Haliotis > Haliotis asinina. The sequence continues at coordinate 28,464,643 of NC_090280.1, forward strand.
ATATCCCGCAAGCATTAGATTTGTAAAGACATGAAAGTGTGACATGACTGTGGGAGTGATGTGGAAAATTCATGACAGGGAAATATGAAAATGTTATTATTTCGTGTGTGTTTTATGTGTTGTTGAATGCTCATCCACAGTATATTAATTACTTTATGCTATTTTGTTGATAATTATTTTTTCGTTTTGTTAAAAAAACATTTTATGCAAATTGCACATACCCCAGCAAGTGTATTTTTCCCGTTTGAAGAATACTTGTATTATATTTAAAATGCATAGATTACAAGTCTTGTCTCTTGTCAGATTCAATTTTTACAAGTAGAAAAAACATAATTTTGCACGTTATCCAACTGTAGATTATTTCAATGATAAACTAAGACAAAATCATTAACCGAAAAGAAACATGTGGAGATCTGTTCTGTCATAACAGAACATGCATTGTATTTGGGCATGGAAGATTTTACGGCAACGGCATAATATGCAAAGGGAAACCACTCCCATCTTGCATAAAAACTAAGATTAGCTGCCCTTGAGTTATTAAAAATGTCATGGCCACTGCTAATCGCATGCAGACACCTTTCGTTACTATCCTTTCCTTGTTTCTCAAAAAGGTATGGTGTTCATACTTTTCCAACACTGAATCGGGTGAGAATTGTACTCTATGATATCGACTCGATAATGATGTTGTTCACTACCGCAAATAACGATATTTCTGACGTTAAATCGATGTTGCATTCTCCGTGTCGCTGAAGTGTTGAGACGAATCATACAGTTTTATGCAATATGAAAGCAATCCCCAAACGTAAAGCTAATTATTTGCGTGAAATTGACACCAACTTGGACGCCATTTTGCTACTGACTACAATGATCTTAGCTCCTTACAACTGGTGCCGACCAATTGTAAGTTTTGATTGTAACTTACAGTGATCTTAGCCTACAATCACTTTGTGCAAGTGGATGGCGATTGTAGCCGAAGCCTAAGATCGTGATCTTAAGGATTTACAATAATTGTACCTCTAAGATCGTTTTGTGCAAGTGGGCCCAGAACTCTAAAACCTTTCACTATTTCTTCACCAAATTCAGTTTACAGATTGGTCTAGTGGTGCAGTGGTGCCTTTTGATAGTTTTTGAATTCTGAATAAAATATTTTTTGTTTCCATGGCAACAAATTTGAATTGTCTGAAATTGGTGGTAGTGCTCTTTTCTGGAGCAGAACTCTTAAACCAGTAAACTTGACACATGGTTTAGTTTGGTGGTGTAATGGTTCCCTTTGATAGTTTGGGATTTCTGAATAAAACAATTTGGCAACAAGTTTGACTTCAGCTGAAATTGGTGGTAGTGCACTTTTCCAGAGCAGAACTCTAAGACTGTTCATTTCTTCACCAAACTTGACACGTGGATTATTCTGGTGGTGTTCTGGTGCCTTTTGGTAGTTTAGGATTTCTGAATAAAACATCTTTTACGTTGTAATGGCAACAGTTTTGACTTTTGAGTGAATTTGGTTGTAGTGCTCTTTTCCTGAACAGCACTTTAAACAGTTCTCTATTTCTTCACTGAACTTAGCACATAGATATATATCTGATGGTGTACTGGTGCTCTAGAGTACTTTAACCAAATTTGGTTGTAAAGTATCATCTTCCCTCATGTATGGAGTTCCACAGGGCTCTGTCCTGAGGCCAGTATTATTTACTTTATATGTTCAACCAGGTCATCTCTTGCCATGACTGTGAATTTTAGAAATATGCAGACAACACCGAGCTGTCAAAAAGTTGTCTTCCACAGGACTTTGATGTGGTCAAACATGGCATCCAATCTTGCATTGACGACATTTTGGAATGGATGCTCAGTAATAACCTGAAATTTAAAACTGAAAAAACAGAACTTATACCAGTTGGTGCACCTAAACATCTAAAACTCATTAAAAATGAGTCAACTGTGGTAGGTAAGAGCGATATTCCCTTCCAACCTCGTGTGAAGTACCTAGGGGTGCACCTAGATCAATTACTAATTCTCCACAACCACATCACCAGTTTATCACATGCTTGCTTCCTTGAGATGCGCCGACTTGCTTTCATTAGACTATATCTCACTGAAGATGCAGCAACCAGTCTTGTAAGTTGCTTTATCACTTCAAGTTTGGACTATTGCAATTCAGTTTTCTTTGGTCTCCCTCTTGACGAGATCGCTCAACTCAAACGAATACAGCACAGTGCAGCTCGTCTCGTGATGAAGAGATGGAAGCATGATCATGTAACTCCCATGCTGCAGCATCTGCATTAGCTGCCTATCGCATTTTGATGCAGATGCAAGATTGCAACACTTGTGTTTCGCCATTTTGATGGTTCAGTACCGCCATATCTGTCCAGAGAACTGTCTACATACAAGGCTCCATGAACTCTCTGTTCTTCCAGTGAGAAACTGTTAAAAGTCCCAGAATACAACTTAAAGTCAACGGGACAGCGCCCTTTCAAATACAGTGCGCCCTCAGTCTGGAATGCTCTTCCAAATGGGCTCCGCAATTCCCCTTCTCTAAGTTCATTCAAGACTGGTTTAAAAATATTCTTATATAAACAGGCTTTCCCTTAAAGTGTACTTTCCCAGCCAATTTTTGTGAGAGAATTGCGCAAAGAGTCCTTTCGGGGATTTGCGCTATGTAAATGCTGTCCATTATTATTATTATTATCTATTGTTTTGAGCAGTTGTTTGCATTTTTTTTCCAAAATTTACCAGATTTTACAAGTAAACATGCTGTTCTGGATATCCTCTTATGCACCCCACTGAATGCCCAGTTAGGCAGTTAATTCAACATATCCTATTTGCAGTTGTGTAAATTCAAGGGATACAGAGTAACAGCCAAGAGACAGTTTTTCTGTTTTTGACAGTACTTTAGTGTTCTTTTCTGGAACAGAACTGTTAAAACTTTAAATATTTTGTCACCAAACTTGGTACATGGATAGTTCTGGTGATGTGCTGGTACCTTTTGGCAGTTTTTAAAATCTGAATGAAACATTTTTTTGTGTGTTTCCATGGCAACAATTTTTAATTTGACTGAAATTGGTGGTATTACTCTTTCTGATAGTGGTCCTTTCTGGAGCAGAACTTCAAAAACTTTCAATGCCCTCCTTCCACAAATTTGAAATAATCATAACTATTAGACATATTCATGAAGAATATCATGCCATTGCAGGGGATACTGATGACTTTGTCTTCTTGTTTCAGTGATGTGTATCACAGCAACAAGCTTGTGAAGAACTTTCAGGAGATCTTGGAGAATGTGTTCCTGCCTCTTTTTGAAGCCACTAACAACCCAAAGAGTCACCCAGAACTACATGCCTTCCTGCAATATGTAAGTTGAGGGAATGAGCTCTTCAGCAGGGCCCCCTGTAGGGTTTCACATTATAAACCTCTGATGATCGTCTCTCTGAGTTCTCCTTTTACTGAGTAAGCCTCTACAGGCAGTATTGCAGGGGTTTTCCAACAAATCCAAAGGATTTTCTACAGAGTTCATTAGGGGAATTTCCTGAGGAATAGCCCTTGATTTGTTTTAAAGATTTATAAAGCTCTGACTTGACATTACTGAATATGATTGTAAAATCTCACATTACTGTAAACATCCAATATATTGTGCCAATGGCTGTTTCGAAACTGCAATCCTCACTAACTGGCTTGGCAGTTTTATCCACTAGTCTGAAAAGGATCACTGTGAAGAATTAGATTGTTTGTCAGCATGAATAATGTGTTCTTCACAAGATGGCAGTGTTTTTATAGTGAACATGCAAGGACTCAGGTAATGCATGTGCATTACACATTGAAGCAAGGTTTTGTGTGCCAGTTGCATCATGGTTAATTTGAACAGTAAGTACCTATTATCAAAATTATATGTAAAGTTTATCTTCGGTCAGTTCATAAGTTGGATCAAATCCTTCAGGCAGCTGTAGTGAGAATGTGTTCATTGATACCCAAAGTCTTGTTATATCTCCATACCATTAATATAACTGGACCATTATTGTGGAAATGTCTACCATGCTGCTTACTTAGCTCACAAGTTTCAGCGATGGAAGTTGGCGCTTGTCCTTTGTCCCACCTGTGTTGTACGCTTTTGAGGAACACAATGACACCAGTTCAGATTTTCTAATAACCATTTTTGTATGATTTGATTTCATGGCAGTCTTAGCTTTGTGCCGTAAGAACTGGAATGGAATTTTGTTGAAAATTGATCTCTTGATGACATTGAAATTGTCATTAGTCCACTTGATGATGAATGATCAGTTCCGGCTTAAGGATTGTCTTCCTTCAGGATCCTGTCACAAGTGTCTGTCAACCAGTGCTGTGTCCTGACTAACTATCGGGAGGTATCTAGTATTTAAACTGCAGTGTGAAATAACATGTACCTCATCAATCATCAGGATACGATATAATTACTCACTACAAATACTTTAAGATTTGCATTTTTCTTCTTTAGGTGACAGGCTTTGATTCTGTTGATGATGAATCCAAATCTGAGCACATTGTGTTTGACAAGGACACACCCCTTCCGCAGGACTGGAAGGCAGAAGAGAACCCTCCCTATGGCTACTACCTGTTCTATATGTATGCCAATATCACTGTGCTCAACATGTTCAGGAGGTGAGCCACACCCCATCAGATAACCACAGCATCACACTTTTACAAACACTTTGTCTCTGATACTTTGCATGAAATTTTGGGACAATTGGCCATATGAGGAAGAGTTTGGTTGTAAGCAGTGTAAGAACAGATCTGCTTATTAGTCAGCATGGTAATAACAAGACGTACCAAAGTTCTAACTGAACTTTACCAGAGTAAGAGAGTATGTGACTTTTGAATCATGGGCATCAAACATGTCCGTCTGAAAAGAAGAAGGTCGCATCATACCAAAAGATGTTAAGATATGGTACTTGTCAGTTCCTGTCTGGTGCTAGACATTAATGGGTACAAAGAGGGTTGGTTGGCTTGGAGTTGGTATAATGTGACTGAGTGGGGTAGTCATGCTTAATTGTGGCATGATATCTCAGTGAGCTAGTACTGTGAAAAACCAGCTTAAGTCTTGGCTAGTACAAGCGCTCACAGAAACGCACAAGCGTACACATAAGCGAAATATTCTTAAGCACAGCGTTAAACCCCATTTCACCTCACCTCTCATTGATAATGGTTTTCAACAACTATGTTTTTAACTTACCTTACCATAGATCATATGCATATTACCTCAAGCTTTGCTTAAAAGAGACCAGACAGTTGTTGATTTGCCTTTCCCTGGAGTGGCTACCTCATGTATTGATGAATGTACAGGAACGGAAGTGACGTGATTATCCAAAACTTTACATTTACTTCATGTGTCTTCCCAGTCTGATGTTTATTGTTTTAGTTAAGTTTCTACTTACTGCTATTAAAGTTGTTTGTATCTGGTAATTATGATTATTATAACTTTTTCTCTTTTATCTATGGGTGAAGAAGAAAATGCTATAATTTCACCTATTTGGATACCCCGTGTCTCTCACTTCAAGAAACGATACAAAATTAATAATATAAATATTCTTAATAAAAATGTATATGTTTGATTAGATACGGCAACAGTCACCACAATGCAACAGTGAAGAATCATGAAAACTGTTATGTTTGGGCACAATGTTTTCTTGCGAACTGTCTTAAAGCGTGAAAATTGTTACCACGTGCAGTGTGAATCACATGCATGATATTCATATCAAATGATTGTAGAGCTGTTTATTGACATCATCCCATCAAAATATATTAACAACCATACCACAAGAGAGAGGGCCATAGGAATTATACAATTGGGAGTGTCCCGCCAGCATGTTGTTACAACCTTGGGCTGTGCTCGTATTACTATCACCAGACTCCTACAACGTTACTGGCAGATAGGTGTGACATCAGACCAGTCCTGAAGTGAGAGACCTCCTGTTGCCACGCCAAATGAGGACTGGTATTTACCGCAGCTTTATCTCCGAAATCATTTCCTGTCTGTCACATCATCAGCAGAAACTGGTCTTGGACATCGCGTCAGCCAACAGACAGTTGCACAACAACTCTGATTGAATTGTACTCAGACTCACAGACCCTTCCGAGGCGTAGTTTTAATGCATCAACATCGATGTTGACGTCTGCATTGGGCACACACCTTTCAACAGTAGCAGAACAGGCACTGGCAAAAGGGCATGTTTTCTGATAAGAGGAAGTTCCTCTTATTCTATAATGATGGCAGGGCTATCGATGACATGGCGAACATTACCAACGTAACTGCGGCCAAGCGGTGGTTCCATGTGGTAGAGGCAGTGTCATGGCGAGGGGTGAGATCTATGGTGATGTGAAGACAGATCTCATTCTGGTGAATAATTTGAATGCTTGAGGGAACGTCAACCAAATATTGCGCCCAGTTGTCCTGCCTTTTTTGCAACAACACCAAAACTACATGATATTTCAATAGGACAATGCCCCTCCACATACAGCTCGTGTTACCACGGATTTCCTCCAAAGACATTACGTTAACATGTTGTCTTGACATGCTCGATTACCAGACATGTTACCCATTTAACATCTCTGGGACCAGTTGGGTCTACAAGTGCGTGCAAGACTTGTGCTTCCCAGAAACAGACAGCAGCTTGTTCAGGCTATCCAAGGAGAGTGGAGGAGGATGAATTGCATTTTAATTCAGAAACAAACAATCGTAAATGACTCAAGTAGCGCCAAGTAAATAGTAAAAACACACCAACTCTGCAGAATGTTGTTATAATTTTTTTCAACAAAATATGAAAGTTGTTTAAAACACCATTATTATTTTCATTCGATGGTGCAAGATTCGTCAGCACGATGTTGAGTTGCCACATGTATTGATGCGCAAGGTGGACATACCAGATACCGATCGTGCTGATAAAATTCACATTATCATAATGTGTCTATACATTGTGACCTGATTGAATACTGGACAAATGACACTCTTTTTTCAAGACTGTTTTCCACGTTTCTTATTGATTTTTAGATGAATCTCTGAAAATTATGGTGATATTGTTTATCAATTGCAAATGTCGTTTCAAACAATTTGTGTGGTTTATTTATGTTATAGTAAAAATATTCTTTGTATCGTTTCTTTTGGACGTGATTGTATACCTTCGTTAGTTTGTTTTGTAGTCTCCAACTTCTCTTTCACCATAATGTTCTTGCTTGCTTGTGTGTTTGTCACATTTTATCCTAATTTGTGTTTGTCTTTCACACTCTTCTTGGCACAGTTGGGGCAGCCATTTTGGCTGTTTACTCTCTACTGTTGTGCCTGTTTGGGCATGCCCATTTGCAGGGGTATTTTGCACTTTTTTGTAAAAGTTTTTTTTTTATGTATTATTCATGTTTCACCTTTTTGTGTATTACAGCTTTGTGTGTATGACACAACAATTCTGTTGTATCTGCATTGTGCAGAAATATGAAAAAGAACCCACATTCCTGGTGTCTGGGCTACCAGTGGGAGGTGCTCCTGTTTTAGGAATTTCAACGTCCTTGTGGTTTTTTAAAAGGATCACTTTGCCCTATCACATGCTTCTTAAATCGACTTCTCATGTACCACTTCGACCCACAGTTGCTACGCACACAGTTGGACTTTGTCATCTGTCTAGTAGAGCAAGTGGGGTGGATTATCAACGTCGAGAAGTCTGGAGCCATCCCAGGAACTGGTGTTCATAGAAGGGCTCCAACTAACTCACTCCAGCCTTGTAGGACTCCCCAGGATTGCTGGCAGAAATTTGTCAGCTTCACCAGTCAAGGTCTGTCCCAGCTTCTTATGCTCTGGGAGTGGCAGTCCCTGTTGGGCCTCCTCACTTCAGCTCAGGACTTGATGCTCAGAGGTCATTTGATGCTCTGGCCTTTACAAATGATTCCTCCTGACTTACATTCAAGCGGACGACCTGTATGTGAGATTCTTCTGCTTCTGCGTCTCACCCCTTATGTGTGCTGGTGTCTGCCATTGTAGATCTGGCATGGGCAGTTCACTGGTGGTTGCCCAGCAACTCACCCAGCCTTCTGTCCAGTAGAAAACTTCTCCTAACCGTCTGGTCTTAAGGACACCTCATGTCTGAGACGTGCTTGTTTTCCTTTTGTTTCCTTGGGTTACTACCTGTCTCTTGTTCCAAGTGTTACCTGTCACAGCCTGCTGTTTCAGTTAGTTTTCTCAGACTCCCCTAGGCATGTCTTACTGTTGTATGACTGTCCTCAGGATCTGGACACCACCGTTCTAAGGTTGAATCCATATGCATGAGACCCATGGTAATTTAAACTCAAAATTTATCAAAATCTAAATATTTTAGATATTTGAATACTTACCTTACCATAGGGCGATAACTCACTCCCAACGCTGGATGCTCCTCCCCTCTGTAAGCTCTTTGGACCTGTTCAGTAAAATATTTGGGATAGTCAGCGCTTGCACAGGATGGGAGATTATGTCACTTCTATTCCTATACATACGTTGACACATAAGGAAGCCATTCCAGAGAATGACAAATCAATGGCTGACTTTTAAGCAGAGCTTGAGGTAATATGCATAAGACCTATATTGAGGTAAGTATTTAAATATCAAAAATATTTAGATTTAAATAATTTCTGCTTGCCCTCTGAACTAGCTTTCCCAAAGCAGAAAATACTTACCAAGCTTTGGCTGTCTTTAAGACAAATTTCATGGTCAGCACCATTGATACTACGTCTACCTGTACCGTATGTATGCCAGTATCATCTCATTCAACATGCTCAGTAGGTGAGCCACGCCCCATCAGATAGCAAACATGATGTAAATGGTAGGCTACCTGTACATCAGGTAACACAACAGAACCACACTTTTACAATCATTATGCCTCAAATATCAGGATGAAGATTTCTGAAAGAATATGAAAGTATTAAGTTAAAATTGAACATTTGAGCAAACAATTTTGCGTTATGGCAGTTATCAAGTTCTAGATTTCAAATGAATATGCTTGCCTCATCTTATCCTTCAGTCTGAAACGGTCCCCAAAACTGCTTGTAGATGTTTTGCTGTTCCAACTAATGAAAGCAGAGGCAACTACTTTCATTAATTCAACCATTAAATGTTTTAAGTCCACTATGTAATGGATTTTATTGACATCTGCAGTGAGCGAGGATTCAGCACCTTCAAGTTTCGTCCCCACTGTGGTGAGGCCGGCAATGTGACACATCTTCTGGCTGGCTTCATGTTTGCTGAGAGCATCTCGCATGGCCTGGTTCTCAGGAAGGTGGGTCATCAGGGATTTACCATGGTTTTTCATAATTTTGTACCATTTAAGAAGAATTTCTGTTGATGATTCGTGAAATAATCTTTGCATCGATTCATTGTCAGTTGGCAAGCACAGTATCAATTTTGAACAAAAAACTACTGAGACTGCTTAGTCTTACATCACTTGCATCAGAGTGTTGCATGACATTTTTTACTCTCCAGGATCTCCATTGTTTCACCTGGAATCCCTAATGTCACACTCTCTCTCTCTCTCTGTCTCTCTCTCACACTTACTCACTTACTCACTCACACCCTCCTTCAGCGAATTGAATATAGCTACCCATCAACCTGTATGTTTTGCTAGAGGTAACTGAAAGGCTTGTTTGGTCAGGCTTGGTGATATTGTTTATTATATGTTGTCAATCAACCATCATACAGCTGGATTAGATGACACATTCTCTACATCTTTTGTTGCAGGTGCCAGTGCTGCAGTACTTGTATTACCTTTCTCAGATTGGCATCGCTATGTCCCCGCTCAGCAACAACTCTCTCTTCCTCAACTACCATCGCAACCCACTCCCTGAATACTTTGCTCGAGGCCTCAATATCTCCCTATCCACAGATGATCCTCTGCAGTTCCATTTTACTAAGGTCTGTCTCATGTAGGATTCATTCTGCCATCATTGTTAGGCTCTGGAACAAAAAGTAACACTTCTGCCAGAGGTAATTGTAACTACTGGTACATAGGTCTGTAGGTAGCAGAAGTAGCAGATGGATGCCGAATATCAGGCCCATGCTAATGCACTCTGACAAGGTTATGTTGGAGTCACATTTGACATTTTGCAGCCCTGTATTTTAATAGAAATTTTTATATTGAGAATGAATCATTAATGTTGTTTCCTTTGCCAGTCTCTCAAGAGACTAGTTGTGTGTTGTATGAGTAACCTCTAATACTGCAAATGTGTCCTTCTTTCTGTAGCTAGATGTTGAATGCAGTAACTCCCAAGGCTACAAGTGTACCCCTCTTTCTATAGCTAGAGGTTTAATGCAGTCACTCCTAAGGCTGCAAGTCTGTCCACCTTTCTGTTGTTAGATGTTGAATGCAGTAACTCTCAAGGCTGGAAATGTGCCACTCTTTTACCAGTTGTGTGTTGTGTACAGGAACCACTGATGGAGGAGTACAGTATTGCAGCCCAAGTGTGGAAGCTAAGTACGTGCGACATGTGTGAAATCTCTCGCAACAGTGTTCTTCAGAGTGGATTCCCTCATCTGGTAAGAGCAAGTTTCAGAGTGTTTGATTGACCTTCATTATACCATCAACCACTGTTTTTTCTTTTGGAAATACAAGTGTTGTCAGTGCTCCAATAAGGTTTTCCTCTTACATTTAGACATCCATGATATGTCCAGGGTATACATTCTGATGAATCTCCACTATACCCTGGATGCATCTACGGCTTGGCCCCAAAATATTATTACCTCCCTTTTGCTGGCTCTGCATTCTTACAGTAGCCAATCAGCTAAGTTGCAGTTACAAATGAAGTTCCAGTGTCAACAGAGACAGTTTGTTTGCAGTGCGACTCAGATTTGGGGAAATCATACTGACACATTGATAGGTCCGAAAATGTTAAACAATACATGCAAGATCTCCTTCATTCTCTTTCAGAGGACCTGTCCATGGTTTGTGTTGCAAAGTTTAATCTGCTAGATAACTTTAAAAGCGAAAGTTAGTTTTGATTGGTTCGCTCATCTTCCCAGCATATACACTTGATTGGATAAAAAACCAGCCAAGGGAGGTAATAAATGTATCGGGCGTAGCCGTAGATGCATCCAGGGTATGGTGGAGACTTATCGGAGCATTTCTCTTGGAGATATCAAGGATGACATTTAGACTCAAGTGCCTTTCTGGTTTGAAAAATATAGGATCAAATTTCGTACACTTGATCTAATCCAGAAACAGTTGTCTGTGTATGACTATAAATATCAATCTTATGTTTTCTAAGGTATGACAGTGCTTTATTGCTGTGCAGTGAATTATTATATCAGAACATCACTACAATGCAAGCCATAATAAGTATTGGAGATGAAACAATTATAGATACACACTTAGAACATAGTATGGCAAAGGAACTTACAAAGTTAAGAACATAAATGGATTGTAGTTAACCAAATAATGCTGATGACATTGGGTTAAAATATCAAAATCATTTAAAAATCATTTAAATCATTGAATGAGATACCTTTGTCCAGATGGTAAAACTGAATAAGGCGTGTTTAAAAAATTAGATAGATCATATACAGTTTCTGAGACTGTATTTTGGAACCTTCATTTTGTATATGCTTTACGTTTCAACTTAAGGTCAAACAGCACTGGCTGGGTCCTAACTACACCTTAGAAGGTGTGTCTGGGAATGACGTCAGTCGCACCAACGTCCCTGACATCCGTGTGGCCTACCGCTATGACACGCTGGTTGAGGAGCTGAGATCAATCTGTAGGGGGGCTCTGTCCTTTGATCAGTCATCCCTGCCAAGCAAGAAAAACTCGGTCAGCAGCTAAACTCAAGTCAACATGGTCCAGACAAATGTGTCTTCTTAAAGTTAAAAGGGTTGTGATAAGTTGTTTTATCATTCAAAACTGGCTTCCACAGGAGTTCATTCAATGTGCCTGAGGTGATGTAGTTGCAATGGAATTGTGTCAAACTGCTTTGTAGACCTTTGTGACATCATAATTGATGCCATTACTGATATCTCTTCCACTCAGGCAGGTTACTTGTACTTTTCACACTCAAGACACTGAAAGAATGTTGGAAAGATGTATTTGTGTGATATATAGAATGTTATCTCCTGAGACATGAGGTTAGAGTCCCTGGTGTGATCAGGGTGGACATGTTTGAATAGACATTGCATTGCTAACCCTGTGAGAGTGAGTGGATAGTCGTCATATGGCTTGCGGTGAAAGAAGGAAATGCTTGTGTGTTGAAAAGGTCAGTGCTTGATTCATATGAAAAGCACATGTGAACATTTCATAGGTCTTTTATGGGCATTTAAGAAGTTGAGGTGTTGAAGAATGTTAGAATCTGTGTCAAAATATCGCCTTTCACAGAATAAAGAAGTTGTTTAATCATAAAATTATCATCATTCTTCATCTCATAGGTCAACATGGTTTATTTCTTTGAATGTTGTGAATGTGTCAATCTCAGAAGAATGTTATGTTAGTTTTTGCTACCACATATACATATGTGAGAATGGATTTGATCAAATTTGGCCAAACATTTTTGAAAATATCTTCTTATGTCTAAATGCATTTGACCATGCAGAATAGGTGGGTCAGTATTGTTTTGTGTGTTTGGTTTACAGTATGAAGTTCCTGTTGATGGATGGTGATTTTGAAAAAATACACAGGGTCAACCATTTTGATGATGCATGGTTAGAAGGCACATTCTTACAATTTTCTGTTTGGATGGAAACAATGAGTGTTCATTCATTTCTCCCAAAAGGATGCCCTCTTTACTGAGTGGTGATGAGAACAGTTATCTGATTTTAATCAGATAGGTAAATGTGTTGAGATGGGATTCATATTCTAACTTGAGACATGTTGTGATATATATTTGCAGTAATTCATGCATACATACAATGGTTTTCCATATCTGGAGACACATGCAGAAATGCACAGTGCAATATACTGTAGCATAGTATGTATAAAAATGTAACATACTGGTTGTCAATCCTCAAAAAGTTTGTAGTGCTATGGCTGCTTGTTTCGCAAGCCTGTGATAAATGTTAAGTGTTATGGTCATGACTTTACAAACGATTCCTAGATTGGTACCCAGGAGAACTTCTCAAAATATCAATGAATTTATAGAATACAAAGTTTTCATTTACTAATGCAATATGTCTTTCCTTTGGAGTCATTGAAAACTTCAGATTGTGAATGATATGGGTTTTGATGAAATGGGCCTCATCAGCATGGGATGTGTACACAGAAAAGCAATGAATAAATGTCCATTAACTCCAACAAAGTAGATATCAGCTATGGTTAGTTATTATTAATATCTGGCTTCCTATACACAGAATAATCCTGACTGCAAGTACATACATACTGAGTTATACTGATAATGAGAGGTCATTAACTACACTCATGCACATGTTAATGTTTGCACACATGCAGAAGTGTAAAAAGTTGTTACCTTAATGTATTGATTGCTCATCATGTGGATAAAGCTTAACCTTGGGCTTAAGCATGAGCTCAATTTAACCACTGATGCTAATCATGTAAAATTGACCAGAATCTGTATCAAACTGTATGCATCATAATGTTTACATATTTTTTTCAGGCATATATGTATATCAATTTAAAACTGAGTAATTTTTAAACAATATGTTTTCTATTCACAGATAACTATTGTTATCACTTGTGACAAAGTTTACTGGATTTATGTACAGAGTCATGTAGTACCCCCATATCCCTAACTGTTCGTATATCCTGGATTTATGTACACAGTCATGTAGTTGGCCTGATCCCCAGCTATCTGTATATCCTGTATCGTTGAACTGTCATATAATACTCCAGATTCCCAGCTAAATGGATTGGAGAATACAGCCCTATGGTACCCCGGTTGAGATCACCAGCAGTCTGTATATGTTGGACTGATGAACAAAGTCATATAGTACCTCAGAGCCCTTATTCTCAAAGCGCTCATAACCTTAAGAATTCTTAACTTTGATTGTAGCCAATGTGTTAACAATGGGCTTAAGAAGTTTGTAGCGCTACAAACGTTTCGAGAAGAGCTAGCCAGATCACCAGGTATCTGTATATCCTGGATTGGTGACCAGTCATTTAGTCCCTCAGATCCCAAGCTGTCTGTGTATCCTGGATTGATGGGTACAGTCTTATGGTATCCCTGCTTGCGATTCACAGCTGTCTGTATATGCTGGATTGATGAACACAGTCACTCAGTCATGTGTGAAGATATGTTTTTGTGGTTAGAGAGATGCATAGTTCCTGATCAGTGTATGTCTCCACATTGATGACTAATTGTTGTTGTCTTGAAGAATTATGGGGTGAAGAATGTCCTATCAACATTGATATGAAAATTGTTGGAAAACACATTCCTTTTTTATCTCATTGTTTCTCCACATTATTGAATTTTATAACACATACAAATTACAGGAACGTTTTTTTCGTTAAGTGACACTTAGAGCTCCCTATTCTGGATAACATAAGAATATGTATCTGTGGGTCAGTAAATGTGTCAGCAAATATGCACAGATGATATTCCTGCAATTCTGTTTAAAGTGTTTTGTTTCATCCCCTTTTGAACAGAGTGATTATTGCATTGGTCATTACTGAAAAGTAATAGAACACAGAAAGAGAGATGTTACCTGATGAAACAAATATGTATTTATTCAATGATCTGTGGTGTGTTTATCTGTTAGAGATATATGTTTACTACTTAGATAACTTGCACAAGTAGTTTCATGCTGTATAGTGATGTATAGTACCACATGTCAGTGGTTGTTGAATACATGTGATTCTGCTCTTCTTCCATGTTTGTGATACCCTGATACTGTTACTTGTTAAAATATTGTTCAAGTTAATATTTCAAAATACAAGCGAAAGATGTTTATGATGGTATTAATGACAGTTTTCACTGTAAACAGTGTAGATATGTATATTCTGATGACTTCATCTATGTGTCCTGCTCTGAAAGAGATGCATTTTCCCTGGATGCCCCAGCCATTGAGTATTGAGTCAAGTGACATTTAATTGCAAAATCATAGCTTCAGTATTAGGTCCCCTACAAGAACACACTAGAATCAGCATCAACTGAGTTAATCAAGTGGAATAAGAGTAGTGATCCCTTCCATTAACGATGAATAACTCCCTTTAGTAAATATAATATATGCAGTGGCATTATTTATTTACATTAAACAATTAGTGTGTAAATTAATTTCTGGATAGGGTGCTGTATGATGGGTGGTTTTAAATGAGGAACAACTGAACAACATTTTGTACATTGATGCTAAATAGAAAAATGGACAGTAATATCGAAAAATGTTCAAACATACATGTGAACAAAGCGAATACAAACATTTCTTGAGTTTACCTGAACTACTTGATTGACAGTGGAAAGTGTTTCTTATTTATGAAATGTTAAATTTGTGCTGTGTTATCTCTGAACTCTCATATTTAACTGAGCATAAATTCCTATATTCTTGTCAGAAAATATCAGTGCAATTGCTAACAGAAGCTATGATGTAATATGTAATTGATCTTCAGAACATATCCACATTTGTGACTGTTTGTTGCAACATCCATGCTGCTTAACCTGGTCACATATTCTTACAGCATATGTTTTGTGCAGTTTCATCTTTTTACCTTGTGCATTTATTATTCATGTGATATGAATTTTCATGTCATTAAATTCTCATCATTTCAAAGAAACAACAGAATGAGAGGAAACCAGTATTTTAACGTGAATTTTTATAAAAATAGCCAAACCATTTCACATTCAAACCACAAATATGTACACTAAAGAGAATTTCTCGCCGTCACTAAAGCATGATCATCCTTACTTTTGGGTTGCGAAATCTTTCTGGAGTCATCCAAACAGATCTGCAGTGAGGAGGTTGCTGGAGCCATATCCTATGTAATATTGGACTGCCTCAGATATGACTTTGTGGCTTTCTTTTTTATTGTGTCATGCATTGTCATACATCTATGTCCTTACAGTTTAAGGAGGCAAATATTTTCAGGCCAGTGATATAAATGACATTTGTGAAGACTCCGTGAAGATATCAACTTGGAACACTGATATTATGTTAAAACCTTGTGATGGGAATAGGCAAACTTTTCAGTGGACAGTGTAATTTTTATTCACCTGTAGGAATTAGCTGTTTTTTAAGCTTGGAAACTCTCTACTGTCATTACTATCTTGATTATTGTTATTTTACTGGAACTTCTGCATTTTGTCTAGTCTTTCTTAAGTCATTAGGCTTAAAAATGCCATGGTCAACTGGCTATTGGTGTAAAGATATATACACATGTGTTTCAGTATTTTTGCATTCAGAATTTGCAACCGAAAAATTAATTTGTCATGGTTTAATGTTCATTCCAGGTAGTCTTGATGGAATTATTACCATTTCACAACTGTGACCTCACAAGCATGTGACAATAATCAAGCCACTGAAGCGGGTTAATTAAGCCTTTTATGCCAAAGAAAACGTAATATGAATGATTGTGGATGATAAATATTATCTATCCCACGGGTCTTGTCATGTGAAACATATCAACACTTGTCAATAAAGTATAAAACTCCTCACCCTGCTTGCGTAGTTTGAACTGATGTTGGCTGGTTTTGATATTTTTTATGTCAACATGCACTCTTGTGAGGTTTGCCATATTGTTTGCCACACAAAAAGCTGCATTTGGCTCAGTTTTGAGTGTATTAATGTCCCCATTTGTTTGTATGTTGTGTTCTGATAAGGAATTCTCTGCACACATGTTAACTGTGCCAGAGACCTTTGAATCTTGAATACTGAATCTTGAATATATCTTCTGAAAGATTGTATTGTGCCCAAAGTCACTTCTGTGATACTGTAGGTCAACATTTGAAAGTTCTTATTCAAATGGTTTGCAAAGCATATTTTTGTTGCGTTGATTATGCTAATAAAGACAATATTTATTGTATCCAAATTTATTCATGAAGTAACAACTAGACACAGTTGAAAACTGAACAGTCGCTTTGTTTACTTGTGTTATGCAAGGGATGTTGTAGTTGTTGTTCAGCTTCATGGACAATAGTTCAAAGTCTGTATGTTCGCATAGGCACACATGATGAAAAATGTGCTTCTGTACAGTAGTGCCAATGGTTCATTTCAGTTTTATGGGAATTCAATGGCTAGATAGGACCCTATTTATCCATGGTTGCAACATGGAAACATGAGGATTACATTAGTTACGAGTGTCCTGGTTGTTGATTGTAATCTTACCAGAATGCTACAGATTGTTACTGGACAATATTTACTCCTACTTGTCTTACTGTTAAAATCACCTTTAATTATCATGCTGAAAAGTTTAAGTAAAATGATCCACTTAATGGTTAAGAGAGTGTAGCAGTTGAATTTTTATGTGTTTCAACATCACAATATCCTTATTTGTTATGACAGATAACCTTGTTCACATGTCTTCATTTGGATGTTACATTGTCATGACATGCAAATTCCCAGTTCAGTTACAGTAAGTTTGATGAATCTATCTTTTAGTATTGTTCAGATTGTTTCAGTTTGAGTTCTGTTTTATTTATATTTTATGGATGGGTGCAGTGCTTCCAAACTTTTGTATATTGTTTTATTTTCTTGTATTGTGCATTTAGTATTTGTATTAGGTGCAGTTTTAATTACTTGTCAGATTGCTGTTATGTTAGCTGTCATTTTATGTCGAATGTAAGTCATATCACTTGTGAAAGTTAAAGTTTATTTGAGACAACAATGCTTTTTTGTATTTATTATGTTCATTTCAGTGCTAATATGAGTCAAGTTTTCCAAATTACTGCCATTTTGGAGTGTATGGAATCCAAAATACTCTGCATTTCATACACTTTCCCCCTCCTCAATTTAAAACTAACTCATGAAGAAAGAATATCAAGATCGACAGATAAATATACACAGAACAAGAAATAAGGGAACCCTCAATAATCGTAGCAATCATCAGGTTTTATTTCAGGAAATGTAGCACTCATGTGAGTTATAAGTCAATATCGAGTGTGACCACCGTGTGCAGCAACACAAGCACGACACCTAGCGGGCATACTGGAGATCATACGACGAACCATAGCTCTTGTAATGTGCTGCCACTCATACTGAAGAGCTACACCAAGTTCCTGGAGATTTGCTGGTCCTGGGTGTCGTGCACGTACTCTCCTACCCCAAACATCCGACAAATGCTCTATTGGCGACAGGTCAGGAGATTTGGCAGGCCATCTTGTGCCAAAAAGTTAATCACAACACGAGTTCTGTGGGGTCGGGCATTATCATCTTGAAAGTCCAACTCAGCGGGCCATTGGAACAACAATGGGGCGTACAATTTCATTGACGTAATGTTGACTAGTAAGATTACCAGGAACAACAATCAAATCTGTCCTCCTGTCGTAGGAAACCCCACCCCAGACCATGATGCTTCCACCCCTGAAAGAATCATGCTCCATGATTGTGCTGCGACTGTACCTCTCAGCACGTCGTCCCCAAACATGTTTGCGACCGTCTGTGAATCTCAAACAGAACCTGCACTCGTCAGAGAACATGACGTGACGCCACTGACGTACTGGCCAACCCTGACGTTGTCGAGACCACTGTAAACGAGCCTGTCTATTAGCTCGTGACATGATGACCCCACGAACAGGACGCCTTGATTTCAGAGCACCTTCACGCAGCCTGTTGCGCACTGTACTCTTCGAAAGTCGTATTCCCGTGGCAGCATGGAACTCCCTCTTCAGTTCTTTGCTGTTACGAAGCGGTCAGTGTAATTACGCGTACGAGGCGATCTTGTCTGGCTGTTGTTTTGCAATGACGTCAACGACCAGGCCTCATTTTGACGTGACCAGTCTGACGGTGGAGAACAACAAGCCGGGAGATGACGCTTTTGGACTTGCCAAAGAACCTGGCTACATGGTTCTGAGAATCTCCAGACTGTAGCATCCCTATGCATTTGCCATTGCCACTGCCGTGGTGGTGGCAGTTTGTTAGCTCTTACACACATGCATGTATGTGAGTGAGTGAGTGAGTGAGTTAATATTTTACGTCACATCGGCAATATCAGTGTTGCATCTAGAGCGCGTTTTTGCGTAATTACGCAGTAAAATAGAAAAATGACGCAGTGATATTTCATGTGTGCGCTACATGGTACGCGCGAGTTATTATTTTCACGCATATATTCGTTGCTAACGCGTAGCGAAACTACATGAATTAAAAACTTTCACTTGCCATTGCTCCCTATATTGGAAATACCGAGCTATAAATAGCACTTTTCCAAGAACATGCGGCCCAGACACGTCTGGATGTCGCAGTGATTTCCAAGTGATTTTTTCATTGGTCAAATTTAATGTTAAGCATTCGGAATCATGTTGGTGTATGTTGGGAACTCGGAAAGACAGGTTTATTACTGGATCCCATACAGAAATGATCGTAATTGTTCGCCTATATCCGTCGTACCTCGTACTTTTCTTGGAAACGGCGAATGAGGCCAGATCGTCGAGCGAAGTAACGACAGCGTTCAAGTTCGAAAAAGGTGAGTTATGTTATGACGTTGATAAAGGCATGTCGTCAAAAAAGAAGAAAAGAAGAATCACAGACTTCTTTCACAAAACGCAAGATGCTAGTGAAGTTAATTCAAATGTTTCTCGTGCAGAAATTCCCGATAATGGCGACCACGTGCGTGACAGTGATGAACTCAGTGTTAATTCTGACGAAAGTGACAGTTGCGAAGAAAATCGCCCACAGGCCGGAAAACGAAAATTTGAGCACAAATTTCGGAACAAGTGGCCAAAGAAATATGATTGGCTTGAGTATGATGAGGCAAGTGGAATAATGAGTTGCAAACTTTGTAAAAGCTGTAACTTTCGTAATACACTGACGACATCTTGCAAGAATTATAGATCGTCGACTTTGACTAGACATGAGAAATTACTTAACCATAGGACTGCCGAAAAGAACTTGCTTCAACGAAATGACTTTATTACAGCGACAGAAACAGCAATTTCTCGAAAATCAGAAAGTATCGTTGCCGCAATGTGTTGTGCATATTGGCTGTGCAAGGAAGGTGTTGCAAGCTGCAAGTACCCTTCTCTTGTATCATTGTGTAAACTTCAAGGATGTGAAGATATTTTGTCATTAGGTGTTGGTAAAAATGCAACATATACCTCAAGGGAAACTGCTGATCAGTTTCAGGATGCATTTGTGGATGTTATTGCAGAAGATATTGACCTGAAACTTAGGTCATCAGTGTTTAAATCTGTTTTGACAGATGAGAGTACAGACATTAATGTGACAAAAAGCTTGTTATCTGTGGAAGAATTGTGTTTGAAAACAAGCAACAAGAAACTAATTTTCTTGGAAACATTGAACTAAAGGGTTCACGAGCAACTGCACAAGTCATTTACAAACACATGAAAGAATTTATGCAGTCAAGAGGAATTGAAATGAGTGACATCGTTGCACGGAGCGTCAGTGATGACTGGTAGGACATCTGGAGTGGCCAAACTCCTGCAGGATGATAGTCCCCATGTTGTAAATGTTCATTGTGTGGCACACAGACTTAACTTGTGCACATCAAAGACAGCTGACGATGTGGAGTATGTTGGAAAAGTGTTTCAGAAAATTCTCACAGACTTATTTTATTATTTTAAGAAATCAGCAAGCAGAGTTGCAGAACTTGCCGAGGTACAGAAATTATTGGATGACCCCCAAATAAAAGTAAAGGAAGTATACGAGATCAGGTGGTTTGCTATGTACAATGCTCTTTTCACTGTGTACAAGACATGGAGGTCTCTAGTGAGATATTTAAAAAATATTGACAAGAAGAGCTCAAAGGAAGAGGAACAACAACCTCACAGATTACAGGTTCATATTCATGCTCCATGTGATGATGGATGTGATCCCCAGGTTTACTCAATTGAGTTTGGTATTCCAAAAAGTAGATCTTGATGTTTCACGTGTGCAACCAGCAGTTGAGGGATGTCTGTCATGTTTGAAAAGTGCACTCAGTGGCAAAAGCCACTATCAGCTACTGCTCAAAGATAAACTGATTTATTAAAAAGAAAATGACAATGTGATAGCTAACTACTGGGGAGAGAAGTTACATCATTACCAAGAAAAGAAATCAGAGGATATCAGGGACAAATTTTTGAATGCTCTTCAAGACAGAGTTGAAAAGAGGTTTCCTAAAGAATCAATCAGTGTCTCTACTGCTTTTAGTGGCATGGGACTAAGGAGTATAAGCATGCTGTCTGAAGAGGATCTTGTCAACTATGGAAAGGAGGAAATAGAAATTCTGACTAACTTTTATGGTTCTGATCGGACAGGGAATGGAGAATATGTTAGCAAGGCCAAAATCGACAAAACTGGAACTCTGTGTGAGTGGGACATTTTGAAGAGAGTTGTTCTGAAGGAAATGTATCCAAGGGATAATGTCAGTAAACTTTGGACTGAGATTTGTGCACAAGTCCATGTTTCCCAACCTCCTGACACCAGCTAGGCTTGCTCTTGTAATACCCATGCAAACAGCTGATTGTGAACGTGGCTTCAGGTACCAGAACAACATCCACAACCCTGCAAGAAACAGACTGTGTGCTGAGAGGCTGAACACACTGATGTTGATAAAACTAGAGGGCAAGGAGGTAGATGAGTTTGACTATGTGCGAGCTTTGGAGAAGTGGAAGAAGAAAGTGGACAGGAGAATCTTCAAGGCTTAGACAGCTGAGTTATTGGTGACAAGTCTCATCTAGTCTTTATTCCAAGTATTGCGTGCATCATTGAAGTTAAGAACAAGACACTTAAAAAAATATGATATTGTTTATTGTCTTTATACGATCATAACAGTGAGGAATGACTCACAAAACAGTGACCCACTGTCTATACATGAGTGGCCCACTGATTTTGAAACAGTGGGCCACTTTGGCCCACTATGGTCAAATCCTAGATGCAACACTGCAATAAGTCAGCCATATCGTGTCGAGAACATTTAACATTTAAATGAAATATATGCATGTGGTAAAACCCTGTCAACGAAGGACAGTAACACAACTGGAATATCACAATTTGAATTAAAGCTAGCATGGGAAATTACAACTTATCTAATATCATTATTTAGACAATACAATATAAAAACAGGCTATACATCGCTAACAACAGAAGGTAGATCACCATACTAGGGACCATGGGGACTTACAGTACCTTTGCTACCTACATGGACCCCAGGTGGATTTATACCATCCCATCAGCTGCTGGGGATTGTAGGAAAAGTTAGCCTAAGTTAAAACAACAAGAAGGAGGACAATAATTTTACAATACTTCAACCCCCTTTGAGGGTACAGCCACCAACAATTCAAGTTACTAATCCAAACTACCAATTATTAAAATACATCTATTTACAGAACATATTACTCACACTTCAACCAAAAAAAAAATCAATTTCTTTTAAACAACCAATAATTAAATGATAACTAACGCTGGTAAAAAGATCCTTAATTGTTTTAACTGTAAAATACTTATCCCTTGTGATGGAGAATTCTACACAGTCAAGCAGAATATGCTTGACCGCGACTCTCACATCACAAGGGATACAAAACGGAGGATCCTCACCTATTAACAGGTTTACATGAGTATATCTTGTATGGCCAATACGACATCGTCTTAAAATAACCTCTTCAAATCTGGACTGACAGCCCAAGTAGGTGTAACCAATATACGCTTTTATTTCATGTGATTTAGTTATACCTTCCTGGGTGTCCCATTTCTTCTGCATCAGATCGCGGATGTAAGTTCTAATGCTCGCTTTGCAATCAGATTATGAAATAAGAAGTAGTGTCACAGATTTGTTGAGTGCTGCCTTGGCAGCAAGATCGGCCATCGTGTTACTAGAAATGCCTACGTGGCTGGGTAACCAACAAAAGACGATGTCGTACTGGTCAGTAGCAAGATCATTATACAATTCAATGATTTCAATAAATTAAAAGTGGATGTTTGTAAGAAAGACACTTTATAGCCCAAAGGCAAGAAAGAGAATCTAAATAGATTATATACTGTTTATGTTTAGGGTGTCTTTGATGATATGTTGCAATGGACCACTTTCTAAATGGCATCGTGTAAACATAGCTTTCGGCCGTGGGAGCCGTGCCAATTCACACTTATCAGAGGGGTACACAAAGTACGCAGTCTAGACTACCAGTTGTCCGACTTTCATTTTTGTGGAAGTCACGGTAGCTGTACAGGCTAGGCGGCTGACTTTGTGTGCTGGCGATTAGGTGCCTGACTCTGAGGTCGAATGCCGGATTGGACTGTACCAAAAAAGTACTAGAATTTGTACTTCACTAAGAAAGTGAAATCCCAAATATGACATATGTTGCAAGAAAAAACCCTTCAACTAGATTCGTCTGGTTTGACATTCGTTCCAGTGGCGCGTGCCAGTTCCGAAACGTGTCTGTCTTGTATGCGTGTGAGTGCATTGTTTAGTACCGAAAGTAGTTGTTTATGACAACCCGACTGATGTCAGTTTTGAAAAGACCAGACATCGAAGACGAAGAAGCAGTGATTGTGTGATTCGACATAAATGTTGAATCTACCACGTTTGAAAGCTAACCACCTTGCCTAAACACATTAAAGAAATCGCCGAGGTCAAACGTTACAGTTTCAGACGACATGTTTCTTTATCTTTGTAAGGAATAATGAGAGCAAAGTATTAATACGCGCAGTTAACCGGCTGTCAAAAGTGGTTATTGAAACTGTTTCACTTCTAATTTTTTAGAAATAGCCAATCAAAAACGAGCATATTTAAATGTCATGGTAGATTGATACTACCGCACCAAACACACAAGGATTTCACGAAATGTTTAGGAGATGTTTTTATCACAAGTAATATATTCTTTCATACGAAGCCAATGTTGTGCTCACTAATGACTTATGGTACCTACCATTAAATACCACAATTAGGTATTCACCGTTGGGAAATAGAGCTGGTAAGTAATAAATAAGCGCCGATGTATTGCAGTACCGCTGCAGGCCATTAAAGTTTGCTAACGTTGTGCCGATGTCCGGTGAACATTGAATTTTTTCTAGAAGCACTTTTATCCCAGATCAGTTCAAACGCTTTGGAATGCTCATTCGAATATACCGCTTCAAACTAAAAACCACTATAGGAATACATTTTATGTCAAATTCACGCTAGAGTTGATGGGGACACTACTGAAATATATACAGATCAAAGCAGAACTTAGGAATACCTGGCTTCATGAGTATATATCAGTAAATCATAAGCACTGTTTTTATGGTAGAGTCGGAGGGGTAAAATTGAATGGTGATTTTCATAATCACGTAAGTTGTGCCTTCTTTAGTCTTCTTCACAGCAAACAAGAAGCAAATAACTCTTGAGGCAGTTACCGTGTTAATTAGACGAATATAGTTTCTTATGAGATGGGGATTATCAGTTGCTATTGCTCATAACAAAGATTGACCTTTAGAGTGCTGACGAATATCAGGTCTTAGGCCATTTTCTTTTGAAAAAATAAGCACTGCAAATGGTCTCTGTTACTGGAAGACATTCCACTTCAGACACAGAAATAGCATAAAATTCACACACTCCCAGGTAATGAGGAAGGATGTAGATGCTATCGGAGCGTTATCTTCTAATAACGGGATTGGAATTTGTTTGTTGTGATAACGCCTTACTCTTTCTTGTTATGGCGGTCGTCCCATCAGTATGTATTTCTTTATATATGAGTGTGTGCGCGTGCGTGTGTGTGTAGTGTTCATGTGATGAGTGAACCACGCGCGTGTGTGTAGTGTTCATGTGATGAGTGAACCACGCGCGTGTGTGTAGTGTTCATGTGATGAGTGAACCACGCGCGTGTGTGTAGTGTTCATGTGATGAGTGAACCACGCGCGTGTGTGTAGTGTTCATGTGATGAGTGAACCACGCGCGTGTGTGTAGTGTTCATGTGATGAGTGAACCACGCGCGTGTGTGTAGTGTTCATGTGATGAGTGAACCACGCGCGTGTGTGTAGTGTTCATGTGATGAGTGAACCACGCGCGTGTGTGTAGTGTTCATGTGATGAGTGAACCACGCGCGTGTGTGTAGTGTTCATGTGATGAGTGAACCACGCGCGTGTTTGTAGTGTTCATGTGATGAGTGAACCACGCGCGTGTGTGTAGTGTTCATGTGATGAGTGAACCACGCGCCTGTGTGTAGTGTTCATGTGATGAGTGAACCACGCGCGTGTGTGTAGTGTTCATGTGATGAGTGAACCACGCGCCTGTGTGTAGTGTTCATGTGATGAGTGAACCACGCGCGTGTGTGTAGTGTTCATGTGATGAGTGAACCACGCGCCTGTGTGTAGTGTTCATGTGATGAGTGAACCACGCGCGTGTATGTAGTGTTCATGTGATGAGTGAAGCTGACATAGTTACATAACGAGATTAATACACAATATATTTCAACGCAACCAAATGTTTACTTATTTCTTTTGATATCAAATGTCTTTTCATTGAAACAAGTGTTGAAGATAGGTTCCCTGGTCCATCAATATGCAGTGAGAGAGCGAATCAGGTTAGTTTTCTTCATGTATGATGGCAAGTACAGTTTTAACAGCATGACAATCGGCCTTACAGAACCCACTCTGCTGTCAAAATAAGGTAGAAAAAATGTACATTTTGCAAATGTTGTTGATGATGACATACGGTGCCATTTCATTTACGATATCTCCGAGTGAATGACTGCCGCCTCAGGTATTCAATGGACATTTCATGCCAGTGATGATGGATCATCAGAGATTTACCACAAACGATTTCTGCATCAATTATGCATAACACACCAGTGTGTGAGTGAATTTAGGTTCACGCCGAACTCAGCAATATTTCAATTATATAATGGTGGTTCGCAAATAATCGAGTCTGGACCAGACAATCCCGTGATCAACAGCATGAGTATCGACCGACGCAACTGTGATTCGAAGTTAGCGTGCCTGACCATCCGGTTCCGTCAGTTACCTTTTACGACAAGCATGGGTTATGAAGGTCAATTCTAACTCGATCTTCACGGTTTATAACATATGCAATTATAGTGCAAAATCAGATGCAGTGTTCAGAAAGCGATTGTGTATGTTTCGAAATAAATGTCTGTTTCATAATTTTGTATCATGTCAAATAAAGTTCAGCTCCTATTCCTAAAGAGTGTTAGTTTTTCCATCAGAATTGTGTAGACATGTTGCTATTATTAAAACTATTTAATCTTTAATGATAAAAAACCACAACTGAAAGCACATAATAGAACTGCAAAATAATATTTTTTTCAATATTTAGAGATAGAGATTTTTTATGGTGCCATTTTGCTGAACATTTTGCCTGTCCAAAGGTGAGTTTTCATTTTTCTCATCGTTTCTTAGATATGAATTAACGGTAAATGTTTAAAAAAGTAGGTTTCCTTGAATGATTAAACAACCTTGAAGCGAAAAATATACTGAAACAGAAATGTTCGAAACCTATTTTTGAGGTTTTTCCTCATTCATGCTTGTCCCACGAAGAAATATCCTTACTGTTACCAGAAGGAAAAGATAGTGACACTTCCCTAGGTCAGATAGTAAAACTGCTTTCTCCCTGAGACCTTCCACCTCCTGTTTTAAAATTGCATGCAGCATGTTTTGGGTTCTCTGAACATTTAGTGATATTTGGATCTCAAATAAGTGAAAAGTGGATTGTACTAAATTTTCATTTCCATACTGTTACTGTGTTTTAGGTATACAGAATAAGCGTAAAAAATCAATGTACATGTGAACTGACTTGTTTATAAGACCCTATTAATATGTGCTTTTAGGGTGTTGAAGAGAATATTCATTAAATATTGCATCATTTCATAAGATTTGTCCTTACTATTACTCTCCTTACTGTTACAATATACAAATGAAACTGTAAGGACAACTTTAGTAACCGTATGAACTTTTTTCTTTAAGATGATCTCAGCGACATATTTGTCATTGTGTTTCATGATCCTTCACCGATATTACTAAGAATAAACATTTGAATTTTTTCTAATGTGATTCACAAACAGCTTTTGTTGATTTTGTTTAACGCTGGTAACAGTATGGAAAAAAATCGTTAACAGCAGTGACAAATTTCAACGAAAAAGGTAGAAACTGACATCAATTGCTATTATTTACATTTCAATCTATGTATGACCCTTTACATAAGCTTATACATGTTACTGAATAATTTTAGAAAACATCAAAGAGCTTAAAATGTTTATCAATCATAACAGTGTGGAATTGAAAAGGAAAAACATTCAAAATCAATAAATGTTCATATCTAAAGTGCTGATAATAGGTTGCATTTTTTATTCTTGCTTTTATAGTAAAAGATATTGGTAACTTTAGTCATTGTTGGAAAATACTCAACTTTCATCTGGAGTTTTATGGAAGCTTGATTTTTAGTAACAGTATGACATGAGACAGTACCGTTATGGGCAATATGGGCAAATTTGATCAAAATCCTTAAATATTTATATCTAAATTACAGATAATATCTTTTACTCTTTATGATAAAAAATATTGGAAACGTCAGGCATTGGTAGAAAATATCTAATTTTATCAGAAGTTTCATCGGAACTTGCTTTTTTGTAACAGTATGGACATACAACGGTAAAAGTATGGACAAATGTATTTAAAATCAATAAATACTAAAATCTCTTCTAAGTCTAAAGTCTGAAATGTTGATAATTAATTTAATTCCTTTCTCATTGTTGTTATGCTGAAAAAAAACAATTGGAAACTTAACCCATTGTTGTATTTGTTCAGGTTGATTTGCAAATTTACAGTATTGTTTGTCATAAATATTCCATTTGCTTACTGAAATGTAATAGCTATGTATATAAAAATATCACGTGATGCACAATAGTACAATAGTATTACTACTGATGAACAAAGAAGGGATTCACAAAGAGTAGTTTTACGGTTTGTTTTTATTAAACAATGTTACAGTTATTGTTCCCTTCATAAACTGCATACGCAAACGCATCAGTGAGTCAGTGAGTTAAAAGTTACATCGGCACTATATCAGCCATACCGTGACGAGAACAGTTAATGCAGTTTATGCATGATAATGAATGGTAATTTGAAAAAATTCTGTCAGCGAAGGAAGCAGAACAACTAGATTGTCATAGATTCGAATGTAAAATGAAAGCGCATCAAATGTTTACTTCATTATTTTGTTATTGTAATAGGGGGTTAAAATATCTACATTTGGCAAGCTCTAATAAACCGTCTCGCTTTGGAATATTTCCTGCAGTTAAATGTATTTTACTTTGTATTGACTAAAGGACAAACTGCGAGGCAAAGCTATGAAGTAAGAAGGTTCTCTAAAGCAAAATCTAATTATGTTCCTTAAAATGAATGTTGTAGTTACAAGAATATATATACGTTGGGTTTTGTGAATGGATAAAAGAAGAACGATAATTCTAGTACCACATGTCCTGTTAAAAGTCATTTGTATCAATACGAATAACGCTCATGTCCATACTGTTACTTTGGAACAAACAGAAAAGTGCAACCAACAAATGCTTATTTTGTGCAATTCTTCTGTTAAAACTTGTCTTTCTAAAATGCTCTTGATGTTTACTTATTTCAACTGAACACCCCAAACTAACATGTTGTTCTTCTGATCCAGACCCGTGAAGGTCCCGGGGTAGAATAGGCCTTCAGCAACCCATGCTTGCCATAAAAGGCGACTATGCTTGTCGTAAGAGGCGACTAACGGGATCGGGTGGTCAGGCTCGCTGACTTGGTCGACATATGTCATCGGTTCCCAGTTGCGCAGATCGATGCTCATGTTGTTGATCACTGGGTTGTCTGGTCCAGACTCGATTATTTACAGACTGCCACCATATAGCTGGAATATTGCTGAGTGCGGCGTAAAACTAAACTTAATCATTCACTCACTCACTCTTCTGATCCATTTGCATTATGTAATATGAAATATACTGTTACCATGGCCGTCCTTACAGTTACAGAGAATGTTCATGTCCATGTCATTTTAAAAACGCAAGTGAAAGATCTTTTAAAGTTTACTTTTATTTATTTACCTACATATGGCTTTTGACTCTCAATGATGATGGGGCATGGAAAGTATATTTTATACAACACAATAGGTAACGTTGGTGGCAGCTGTCTTGTTTTTATCCACCAATGCACATTCTTAAATATTCAAATATAATAAATTTTAACGAGTGATCTGTTGTTGCTCAATCTATAATAAAATGTAAAGACTTTCTAATCTTTCTGCAAAAGTAAAGAGATGAAAATGAAATAGAACTTACTTTTTATTTGCTTTTAATGCTGGTAACAGGAAGGGCCTTTTTCATGAAATAACGTTGAAAGAACATCTTTCAAAAAAGAATCTAATAAAGCTTGCGTTTTTTTGAATTCACTCACTTCAGTTGATAATTTTACAAAATCAGTGAATAAATCATAATTACACAACAGATATAACTTCTCTTTTCATCTTTTCAAATTTAAACTCTTCGTGAAAAAGACTAATTATTCTTTTAAAAAATACATCGCATACATTAGTCTTCAATAGGTATATTACTTGTCAGTTTAGAACTTGACTGCTTATCCTGTTGCAGATGCCCATGCTGTGGTTCTTATTCTACTGTTAAAAACAACATAATCACATCCTATCTGCATTTTTAATCTCCAAAGCATGGTTACGCTTAATGTTTGGTTGCCCAGTCGTTCTACTCAACCTTACTTCCACAGAAGACAGCGTATCTATGTTGAACACTGATTACATGTACAGTCTTTAATATCCACTCTGGAGATTGCTAGAACCGGAAATTATGTGATATCAGCCGTCCTCAGATATGAGATATTTAAGTGTATATAGATACCACTTGTATGGATTGTGGAGCATTTTCATCTATGTGGGTACGATTTAGTGTTAATTTTGTCAATGAACATGCATGCTTTTCACTTGCCCCAAACCACGTTTGGGAGATTGCAAGCTATAACTTGTACCTCCTCATGTGTCATCTAATGGACATATTTCCTGGAGGTGTTGATGAGTCCCAGTCATCTAAGGCATCACAAGTTGTTGTAATGTTCTTTCATCTCTGTATGACGTTTCCCCGTCAACATGCAAGAACTGTATGACCATGGGTTCAAAACCCAGTTGAGTTGTTAGGTTGTCATCATGACAATGATTTCATATGAACATTTTTCATACATTTCAAACTGATAATACCTCAAAACTCAAACCGTCAGTGCCACAGAATGCTTGCTGTTGTATTTTTTTCCATTCGTCGGGCCTATCTCCCTACGATTTGAGCGGGCAAATGATTTTTAAACCAGTGATGTGAAGGACATTTGGGAAGACTCCATGAAGGTATCCACGTCCAATGAAACATTAAAAGAATGTCTTGATCAGGAGCAACATACCCCTTCTTGTTCTGAATTAGGTTCATTTGTGGGAATGTGCATTATCTTGAATGCATGACGGATTGCCTTTTAAGCATTGGATCACTGTACATGTACTGTCATTAATTACTTATGTCTTTTTATTGCTTATTTACTGGTACTTTGGTTGTTCAAGTGTAGTGATCCAAATCCAGCCATTGAAGATAGATGGTTAATTACGTCTTTTATGTCCAGGAAAACGCCATAAAAGAATTCCTGTGGATGAATATATTCTTACCCCAGTCTCTCTCGGTTTGAAATTTATCAACACTTATCAATTAAATATACTGGAATAAATAAGATAAGGATATTGGCTTTTTCTTGATTTATATTTTATTAATGTGTCAATGAGTAGTTAGATCATTATTCATAATTTCGAAAAAATTACATATATCCATGACAGTTTTTGTTCAGTATACAAACGGTTTTTAGAATGGTTTTGACTTTGTCTGGTGAAGATATTTTTAATTCAACACACATTCTTATGATATTTCCTATATTGTATTCCACATAGTGAAGCTGCATTAGTTGCAGCTTTGTCCCCACCCAGTGAATGTGTCTAGATGTTGTAATTTACTTGACCAAATTGACGCACATATGTACTACCGAAGGTCTACGTGTATGTTGAATGTCAAATAAAAAATTGTATCGAAATGGGAATATATAAGTTCACCCTTAATAGTTATTATTCACATGATTTGCAAAACAATTTATTTGCTGTTTTGACGATGTATTGAAACGCGGTTCCGATTCTTTGAGTATAAATGATGGAAACACTGATTGTTGCATCCAAATTTATCCATGCAGTACCATCTAGGCAATACTTGTGTAATTATGCAAAGGATAATTGTTGCAGTGACCTCTGACACTGGTTCTTTCTCTCATGCACAAAGAATTAACTATGGAACCTGTGCTTTGGTACAGTTTTGCCTGTCCTTCATTTGTGTCTCTATTGTTAAGGTTAAGAATTTGCCGTGAGAAAAGGTGTAAGAAATCCCCGTGAACCAACAAAACAGAACAAGGACAAGTCTAAAACACTCAAATATTGTATTATTAGATCTACAAGGTCACAAGTAAATTTCACAATACCGATTTCAAATACAATAGAAATGAGATAAAATCTAAGGCAATGGGTCAAAATATAACTGTTAGTGCGAAATAGAAAATAGAAAGTCAAGGGCAGATAATTTCTGGAAAACCTGCTGCCAAAATCCTAAAAATGCTGACAATCAATTATACGAAATGTGATCCATCATAATTATTATTCAAAACGTTGTGGCCCAATAATAATAATTACTCAATTAATAACAAAATGTACAGAACATACGAACTCGTAACTTTGTTTTTTAATTTCACTGTGAAATTGGTTACTATGTTACTATCATATTATGTATCTCAACCTGTTGAATGTCATTTTACCCCAATATCATAAATTGTCACTTAGCCCACACTGATTCCGTTTGGCGACAGTTTTCTACTGTATGTTTCGCAAAAGCATGCAATGTTCCCGAAAACATATTTTTCTGTTTTATTGTTTAATTCTTTTGCATTGGGCATGTAAAGTTTGTGTGGAAGTGCACGTTTTATCATTGGTCAAATTGTTGTTGTGTCAGAAGTCATTTTATGTCGAATCACGTCACATCAGTTGTGAACATGTATAGTTATTTGACACACGAGTCCACTCAGTTCAAACCTTTTCTAAAAGAATTACTGCCGTTTTGGAAGGTATAGAATTCACAATCATATGATTCTGCCATCCATCTCTTCAAAAACTTACTAAAATACAAATGCTGTATTTTTACGAACATTCTCCAGTGAGTGTTTTTACACATACAGTTTCAAACTATTTCAGTTTTAGGTGATTAATTAATCAACAGCATTCTGGTTTTGTGAAGGATCATGCTCAAAACTTAATCTGGTTTTGTGAGGGCTCATGCTATGGCAATCACTCAAAAATCAAAAACACATCAAGTGTGATATGATTTGCAATCCAACCAGAATTTCCATTTTATATAGTAAACTAGTATCCAAAAGAAACACCACCAAATATTTTTCTGGTCCAAAACAAAACTTAAGCAAAATATGGTTATTCTTAAAAACAATCATTTAGTAACGATGATTATTGGATAACAAGAAGGAAAACGGAGCATTCAACTGATCTACTATCAGATGAATGGCATCGGGGTGCATTATCCAGTATTTGATCACCAATGCAGAATCGACAGGGAGCTTTTACAACTTTCTGGCAGAGATGCAGGCAAGACGTTGAGTCTTCTGACGTCTTGATTAAGGATCCGATGTTAGTCCTTTCGCAGGGCAGCTACCATAGCTTTCCTCGTCAACGGCTAATTTTGGCGTTTCCGAATACGACGATCCAGCTATTTCCAGAGGTGCTCAATTAGGGACAGATCGTGAAGAGCTGTAACTTGCTTTCGTCAGTAAAGTTCACTCTTCGCCCGTTTCACTCCTACCAGTGTGGCACAGCCCTGGTTCATCTCAATCTGGCTCGTCGGTGTTGGTACGTCAACGTAATGCCCTTGAAAGGTCGATCAGCACAGAGACGATGAATGCGGAGTCGTCTGGCCACACTCTGTCTGCTTGCTGGATGTCCAATACTGTTGGCGCTTGATGACGTGACAGTAACTTTCCGGTTTGTCAAGTGAAATACCTGTCTTCTTTGTGGGACGTGACCTTCAGTCTACCACTCTTTGGCGTGTCTGCAGTACTACCAGTCTGCCGCAGACGTGTGAGAAGTCTTCCGATGGTAGATTTGCAGCATCCCATGGTTCTAACCACATGCTATTGTGTCCATCTGTAACATACCGATTGCTCTCTCCCTCTGCTCTGCTGTTAAGCAAGGCATGCTCCTAGGTTTAACTCAATTAACATGATGTAAGAGAATAAACCTATTTAGCTCTTATACGCCAATTGGATTCGGGTAACTTCGTGCACAGTTTCATTTTAATTCGTGTAAAGTCGTTATTGCCAGAAAATACGAAATGCAAGAGCAAGTGTTCACTGAGAATAGACACGTGTTTCAAAGATGTGTTTTTAGCTTTTTTCAAACAGGCTGACAATTATTTTGAAAATTTCCTTTGATGACGTTTCTTTTGGCTGCTAGTTTAGCAGGCCCCCAACCCCTAAGTAATTGAAGGAATTACAGCAAATTTGGAGGAATTGCATCTCAAATGTAAACAAACGCAGCCCACTCGCGAAACAGTTACAGCGACATCGGTAGTTTAGCGGTAATAACAGAAACACATCGCCCCTATCGGAAGCAATGACGGTAATACTGGAAACACGCTCGGCCATCTTCGGAGATTTTTCGGTCGCGAGTGGAAACTCACGCGACAAAACATGGCGTCGTTGGAAGAAGCACCCGTCTCGGTGAGTTTTGTTTGTAGTTCCTACTTTTACATTTTCATACTTATCCATCTTTGACCACCCGTGTTGAATGCGTTTAGGTATGAGGTGTTGTCGGGGCAATAGCTTATGTTGTAGGAAAAGATTGTCACTGGAGAAGAGTGTCAGAAGTCATGCCCCTGGAGGTTGTTTACATCTGAACATCGAAGTCGTGCCGATGATTACGAACGTGCGCTAGATATAACATCATTGTTTTGTAAAATGTGTTTAAATTTGTCAATTGCACTTCATGTGAAGACAAAGTTTTGCTCATAAACTTCTTCATGGCGCACGTTCATGATGTTCGTAATCATCGGCACGACTTCGATGTTCAGATGTAAACAACCTCCAGGGGAATGCTTCTTCCAACGACGCCATGTTTTGCTGCGTGAGTTTCCGCTCGCGACCGAAAAATCTCCGAAGATGGCCGAGCGTGTTTCCAGTATTACCGACACTGCTCCCGATAGGGGCGATGTGTTTCTGTTATTACCGCTAAACTACCGATGTCGCTGTAACTGTTTCGCGAGTGGGCTGCGTTTGTTTACATTTGAGATGCAATTCCTTCAAATTTGCTGTAATTCCTTCAATTACCTAGGGGGGCCAAAGACTGCAGCCGACATGGATCGTCCTCCTTGTACAGCCCTTTAACAATGTGTCGTGTGGACACATACTTCACAATATGTACATTTCCTCCTTTACAAGCCATATGTAGGATATTATCGCCAGCATCAGTCGTAATTGTTAGATCAGCCTCATGCTCAACAAGCAAGTTAAAGACAGCCTCGTGCCCCTCACGTGCTGCAATCATTGCTGACGTGCAGCCGTCCCCATCTCGACTGTTGATATCAACAAGTTTCTGTGTCAAGAGTTGCTTTACAATCTCAACACTGTCGTAACTACATGCTAAATGAAGGATTTTCTCATTGTTTTCCCCCAGTAGTGACAGATCAGCTCCCCCTTCCACAAGTAAGCTAAACACGTCTTTGCTTTTGTCCATGGCTGCATGCATTACGGGGGTGAATCCACCATCATCCCGACTGTCAATGTCGACAATTGTATGTTTTACGAGGTACCTGATTATCTCAATATTTCCCCCTCCACAGGCCAAATGAAGGATGCTTTCGTTCTCATCAGTTACTGGCGATAGATCTGCTCCCGCCTCCACAAGTAAGTCAAACACTTGCTTATGTCCAGCATTTACTGCATGCATTACTGGTGTCCAGCCATCAGCATCGAGACTGTCAATGCCGACAATGTCATGTCTCAGAAGATACTTGATTATTTCAACATTTCCCCCAACACAGGACACATGAAGGATGGTTTCTTTGTTATTACCTACTTGTGGCACATCTGCTCCCGCCTCCACAAGAACGTCAAACGCTTCCTTATGTCCAGCATTAACTGCATGCATTACTGGTGTCCAGCCCTTCCTATCTCGACTGTCAATGTCCACAATTCCATGTGTCATAAGGCACTTGATTATTTCAACATTTCCCCCAACACAGGCCATATGAAAAATGGTTTCTTCCTTATTCGTCACTTGTGACAGATCTGCCCCTGCCTCCACAAGAATGTCAAAAACAGCCTTATGTCCAGCCCTGGCCGCGCTCATTACTGGTATCGAACCACCCTTTTCTCGACTGTTGATATACACAGCGTTGCTTGTGATGATTACCTTGACTATCTCAACGTTACCCCCTTGACAGGCCACATGAAGGATGGTTTCCTTGTTATTATTCACTAGTGACAGATCTGCCCCTGCCTCCACAAGAATGTCAAAAACAGCCTTATGTCCAGCCCTGGCCGCGCTCATTACTGGTATCGAACCACCCTTTTCTCGACTGTTGATATACACAGCGTTGCTTGTGATGATTACCTTGACTATCTCAACGTTACCCCCTTGACAGGCCACATGAAGGATGGTTTCCTTGTTATTATTCACTAGTGACAGATCTGCTCCTGCATCAACAAGTATGTTAAACACACCCCTTTCTCCATCACTTGCTGTGTTCATTACTGGTGTCCAACCGTTGATGTCTCGACTATTGATGCCCACAATATTCAGTGTGAGGACATACTTGACGATTTCAACATTTTGCCCTATACAGGCAAAATGAAGAATGTTCCTATCTTCATCATCCACTAAAGACAGGTTGGCACCTTCCTTGACAAGTAGGTCAAACACTTCTCTATGACCCTCCTTTGCTGCCTGCATCACCGGTGTCATGTTGCTCTTCCCCACTGAGTTGATGTCTTCCCGACCATGAGACAAAATGTTCTTGACTTGGGCCAGATCTCCAACCAAGCAGGCATTGACGAGAGAAGTGTCAGAATAGTTCCATCTACCTGAAGTAAGACAAAGCATCGATCGTGAATACCATTCAGTTCATGCGATGGGCATAGGGTTGTGTATATGTACAAATCATGTATTGCCATCTCCGACACCACCTCAATCATATTTATAATCAAATATTTTCCAGATATTTTGGTTTTTGGAAACAAATGTAGAAACATATTTGAAATGAAAGTAATGAAGATCCATTTGAGGATTTCCTAACGATGTTACAAGCTCTGATCCGACGTCAAACGTGCTGTACACATGGTCAAAGAGGTTAATCCCAGCCAGTAAGGTCAGGGGGTAATCTGTAATCTGCTGCAATGTATAATTTCAATAAATTATAGTACATTATTTATAAACCACTGTTGAATAGTGGACTGGTATGATACGACGTGAACCAGGGCGAGTGTTCAACTGAACAATGAGGCAACACAGACTTGTAAATGTAGCGCCACATCGGAAATATTTTCAACCATATAATCGCTTGAACGGAGTTAGCATGCATGAACAATATCAGTCACGAAGTACAGTAAAACAGAACTCAAACGTATTTGAAACGTCTGAAAAAGCAAGTTGATATGACATACATTGGCATTAAAACACGGGTTATGGACCACCAACAACCCAAACTTGACCACCTTCCTGGGGTTCATGGGGACTTACAGTACTTCAACTTCCTGCATGAATTCCCAGCAGGATTTAAACCATCACTTTAGCAACTAGTAATTAGAAACAATTCTAGTCATTAATGAAACCAATACAATTAAAGCAATACAATTCCGGTTGTCTGCAATGAACGCAACATAGACTAAATTGCTCATTGAGTGGCTCTTTAAGGATCTGTAAATTGAGGAGGAATACTGACGATACTGGTTAAAGTTATACACGCTACAACATTTACCTTTCAAACATTCAGCCTTGCCAGTTCGAGTCTCCAGACACCTCATGTTTGGACATGTCTTCATCTGACATGAACCAAATCGGACCTGAAACAGGAGCAAGCAGCACACACGGCTTGATTTAATACAATGCATATCTTTAGATCCCCAGACTCTAAGTTTGCTTCTTCTAGTATAGATACGTGGAATCTCATTTGGAAGTATTGAGGATATTAATGATATTAGACCCTTCCACTGCGCCATGTCTACTCAGGAGCGCATGCTCATGGTGCTACATAAAACAAACTGTTGAGGCATAGCGAGGGGTTAGTAAATGGAGGCGTAGTAGAAGTAGAGTAGAAGTATTTGTATGACTGAACGGAGAGCGGTCAAATTCAAATAGGGATATTGTACAAATACCTCAGCACGAGGTATAAGTGATAGTGTCATAGATATATGTTTATGGCTGCTACACACACGAATAAACTTCTTTGGGTGAATGCTTGCATAATATATAGTGACACATAATTTGGTTTGTTTTTTTATGTTAAAACATATGCAAAGGCTTTTTTGCCAGTGGAATCGATGTCCTTTACTATGATAACTTCTTGCAAAGTTGAAGACGACGGACGAAAACAAAGTGCATTACACATTCGGTTTGTTTTCATATTGCGTAATTAACGAATTTATTTTGTTTTTTTTCAATCAGCTGTCTTCTGCTTTACAAAGACATGTAGAAAAACCAAGTCGAAAACTTGAGATTTTTGAAGGTGTCGATCTTGAGTTCTCGTAAATACTTTCGGGTTCGAGAACTGTCTAGAAAGAAAATGTGGATATCCTCACTGCCCACAGCTCTGTACCCAGTGCCAGTGATTGTCTTTGGGTATCAAAGAGCCCACAGAAACTATTAAGCACCACGGTTCAAACTGTATGGACACTGACACTTATTGAAACTTTCCTGCACGCATTGATGCATCTTTCGCACAGACATTCAGGTTATTTTATGTGGAAACCAAGATTTCTAACCGGATTCCAGAAGAGGTAAACTTATTTCCAAGAACGGTAGGGGCATTGGCAATAGCCTAAAGAGAAAACAGGTATTTAGTTCTCTTAAAATAAAAAACCCCGTCCATATAGTGTTTACAAGTATTCATTTCAAGAGCATTTTATCAAACAACAATGGGGTTATTCGGAATGTTACTCAAACTCATTAAAACAACCCCCTCCCAAAAAAAAAAACAAACAAAAAGAAACAAACAAACAAAAAAACCAAAAAAACCAAAAAAAACAAAAACCGAGGGATACGGCGATAAATTTTTAAGAATATTTGTTCATTCAGAGGTAGTAAAGAATACCATCATGCAGAATGAGAGTGAGTGAGTGAGTTAATATTTAACGTCACATCGGCAATATTTCAGCCATATCGTGACGGGAACTTAAGACTGAAATGGAATATATGTGTAATATTAAAACCTGTCGACAAAGGACAATAAAACACTAGAATATCACATATATGAACATAAAACCAGCATGAAAAACTAAAACATTGTAATTAAAGAAGACAATACATAATAAAACACGGGCTATAGATCGCCAACAACCGAAGGTAGGTCACCATACTAGGGACCATGGGACCTTACAGTACCTTTTGCTACCTGCATGGACCCTAGCTGGATTTACATCATCCTTTCAGCTGCTGGCGAGTGTACGAGATGCTAGCCAAATTTTAAACGACAAGAATATTACGATTAAAAACCTGTTAGACTTAAATTTACTCTGACTTACGTACATCTCAGGAGGACAATAATTTTACAATACTTTGAGGGTACAGCCACTAACAATACAAGTCACTAATCTAAGCTACCAATACTTTAAAAAGCATCTATTTACAGAACATATTACTCAAACCACAAAATCAATTTCTTTAAAAAAAAAAACAATAACTACATGAGACGCAACAGTGGTAAAAAGGTCCTTGATGGATTTGACATTGAAATATCTATCCCTTGTGATGGAGAATTCAACACAGTCAAGCAGAATATGCCTGACCGTAACTCTCTCATCACAAGGGTGAGTGAGTTAATATTTAACGTCACATCGGCAATATCTCAGCCATATCGTGACGAGGACACTTAAATGAACACTTAAATGAAACATATGCACATTCTAAAGTCTGTTAAAACAACTAGAATATCACAAGTTTAATTAAAACCAGCATGAAAAGTTAAAACCAATATCACTATTTAGACAATATAATATAAGAACAGGCTATAGATCGCCAACAACAGAAGGTAGATCACACACTAGGGACCATGAGGACTTACAGTACCTTTGCTACCTGCATGGACCCTAGCTGGATTTACATCATCCCTTCAGCTGCTGGCGAGTGTACAAAATGCAAGCCAAAATTAAAACAAGAATACTACGAATAAAAACATGGTAGATTTAAATTTACATCGAATGTTTTTGGACTTACATACCCTCTCAGGAGGACAATAATTTTACAATACTTCAACCCCCGTTGAGGGTACAGCCACTAACAATTCTAGTTACAAATCTAAACTACCAATAATTAAAATACATCTATTTACAGCACATACTATTCATAATTCAATCTAGAAATCAATTTCCTTTAAAAAACCAATGATTAAATGAGAATTAACAGTGTTAAAACGATCCTTGACAGTTTTGACATTGGAATATTTATCCCTTGTGATGGACAATTCGACACAGTCAAGTAGAATATGCTTGACCGTAAGTATCTCATCACAAGGGATGCAAAACGGAGGATCCTCACCTGTCAATAGGTATACATGAGTATATCTATGGCTAATACGACATCGTCGTAAAATAACCTCTTCAAATCTGGACTGACAGCCGAAGTAGGTGTAACCAATATACGGTTTTATTTCATGTAATTTATTTATACCTACTTGGGTGTCCCACTTCTTCTGCATCAGTTCACGGATGTAGGTTCTAATGCTTGCTTTGTAATCAGAGTATGGAAGAAGTAGTAGTGCACAGATTTGTTGAGTGCTGCTTTTGCAGCAAGATAGGCCATCACATTCCCAGAAATACCTACGTGACTGGGTAACCAACAGAAGACGATGTCGCATTGGCCAGTAGCAAGATCATTATACAATTCAATAATTTCTATTAAACGTGGATGTTTGCAAGAAATATTTTTAATAGCTTGAAGGCAAGAAAGAGAATCAGAATAGATTATACATTGTTTACGTTTAGGGTGTCCTTGAATATATTTAAGAGCAGTAAATATGGCGTTAGCTTCAGCCGTAAAAATAGAACTATTATCTGGTAATCTAGAAGATATTGTTCTGGATGCAATGACAGTGGCACAAGCAACTGCACCACCGTCCTTGGACCCATCTGTAAATAAGGATTTATAATTGCTACATTTATGTTTCAATTGATTATATTCTTGTTTCTACTGTAATACATTCGTTTCTGATTTAATAAATGTAGTTAATGTTAGGTCAACTTGTGGCCTAACCAGCTGCCAAGGAGGAGAAGAAAGAAGACGGGAAGGGGCTATATTTTCCAACTCAATGCTAGAAGCAGCAAGAAATGGCTTAATTCTCAGCGCAAGAGACATAACAAGGGAAGACTTTTTGTTATACAAATCCTCATAGAGAGGATTAAAGACACAATTAAATGCAGGATTAGACTCATTAGAAGCTAATTTTCTAATGTATTGTAAAGATAGTTTCATGCGGTGTAGGTTGAGAGAATGCTTATCAGCTTCGACGTATAGACTGTCGATAGGAGAGGTTCTAAAAGAACAGAGACAAAGTCTTAGGCCTTGGTGGTGCACAGGATCAAGTAGTTTTAGGTTGCTTTGACAAGCCATATACGATGGAGCCGTAATCAAGGTTAGATCGCACCAGCGATCTATATAAGTGAAGAAGATTAGTTTGATCCCCTCCCGATTTTGAATTTGAAAGAACCTTTAATAAATTGAGTGCCTTCGGGCATTTGGATTTAAGGGATTTAATATTTAATATGAGGTCAAATGTGAGTCCCAAGTCCCTAGTAATTGGCCTCCTTGACAACTTTGATTGCGGTATCACTTAGAAATAGTTCTGGGTCTTTATGGGGCTTGTATTTACGGCAGAAGTGTATACAATTGGTTTTTGATTTAGAAAATTTAAAGCCGTTTTCAAGACACCATGTATCTATTTTGTTTAAGCACAACTGTAGTTGCTGTTCAATAGTATGCATATTTTTACCACGCCAAGAAATATTAAAACCATCCAACCAAATAAAGATCCATCTATTAAATCGTTTAAAACTTTTGATAAACTGTTAATTGTAATGATCAGACAGGGTAGAACCCACGCGGACTTGAAATTGTCTGATATTTAAAAAAGTTGGCTATGAATTGACCTCGCAAGCCTAAATCATGTAAATCTCTTAAAATGCCGTATTTCCAGGTTGTGTCATATGCTTTCTCAAGACCAAAAACGATAGACACTGCATGTTGTTTATTAATCAGCGCATTTTTCAGAAATGATTGCAAACGCACTATGTGATCTGATCGACTGTACTTCTGTTTTTACGGAAACCACATTGTATATCTGTGCAAAGGTTATTTGTTTCCAAGTACCAAACAAGTCGATTATTTATCATGCGTTCCATGGTCTTGCAAACACAGCTAGTTAGTGAAATATGTCGATAATTGGACGGCTCCGTATGATCACCTCCAGGGTTAGGTATTGGTACTACTATGGCGTCACGCCATGAAGGAGGAAAGTTACCCGATGTCCAAATATCATCAAAAATATTTAGATGAGTTTCTAGGCAGGATTCTGGTAAATGCTTCAGGAGTTGATAATGTATGTTATAGGCTCCTGTAGCAGTATCATGAGTTTGACCAAGAGCAGTATGGAGCTCATGAATAGAAAATGTTTCATTATAATCTTCCCCATTATCCGAGTTGAAATTAATAGTTTTCTTTTCTTGGTGTTTTTGATACTGCTGGAATTTAGGTAAATAATTAGAAGAGGAAGAGTGTTTAGCGAGGGCTTCACCAAGTTTATTTGCAATATCTGATTTATCCGTAAGTAACTGATCTCCATGTTTAAGATGATGGACAGTAGATTTAGTACCTTTACCTTTAATTTTCTGGACCATGTTCCATACGTTGGACATGGGTGTCCGAGAATTTACTTTGGATACATAATTTTGCCAAGATTGGCGTTTGTTCTGTTTAAAAGTACGCCCTGCTTTAGCATTTAAAATTTTAAATTTATTGAAATTATGCACCATAGGATGGCGACGGAAATAATGTTCTGCCTTTTTCCTTGCCTTCTTAGCTTGTTTGCACTCATCGTTGAACCATGGTTTTCGAATATGTGGAACTGCAGAGGAATTCGGTATACACTCATCAGCTATGGAGTTCAATTCATCAGAAAAGCATTTAATAGCATCAGGAACGTCAATAAAACGTTCAGGTTTAAGTTTTTCAGCACACAGAGTTTCATATAAAGCCCAATTAGCCCTTTTAAAATTCCGTCTTGATGATGGAGGAGCATGAGATGGAGTTACAGGTTTTAGTATAGTAGGAAAATGGTCACTTCCACAGAGGTTATCGTGGACTGACCATTCGAATCATTTAGTAGTTCTGAATTTGTGAGTGACAAGTCGAGAGCAGAATAGATCCCTGAACTAGGGTGTAAATATGTGTTGGAACCATGATTATAAATACATAAATCATCGTCAGAACAAAAGTAATCTAACAATTTACCTTTAGTGTTTGTAGTTACACTACCCCAGAGTGGGTTGTGCCCATTTAAATCTCCCATTATAATACAGTAACGCTACATGTAAAGTAATTCTCACTGCAACAGCCTGCATATTAGTAATAAGTGAAACAGGGCTTTGAATAACGTTTTGTCTGACTACAATGGATGATCCACCAGTGGCCCTATCACCCGGAGGGGAAAAACAATGATATGCATTAAAATGACGAAGGTCAAATGTATCTGTTATAAATATGTCTCTTGGAGACATATTGCTGAAGGTGTAAAATCTTGGACTAATAGCTGTAATTCATGTAAATTAGTCCTCAGTCCTCTGCAGTTCCACTGTACAATATTATTGGAATAAACTATCTTTTGGGGGTACTTATTGGGGATCTACCCTGCACTCCTTTGGAGGGCGACAAACTATGTGCCCTAGAATGGACGTTTTGACGTCCATGTCTTCAAGAGACCCGTATTTATTGAACAATTGAATTTATTTTGTTACCGTTTAGGAGCGCTGCCACTTTCTTGTTTTGAAGCATCAGGCTTTGGCTTTGGATTACTTTTCACCGTTTGTTGACTGTCGGCTGTCGATTGAGATTTTTAGTGTGACTGAGATGATGGTGATTTGTGATCAGAAGAAGACGTTGATGTACTAGGAAGTGATTCCTCAGTCTGAGATGACATAGTAGGGGACAAAAGCTGTGGAGAGTCGCAATTTAAAACGTCAAGGTAGTTTGGCAGCTTGTGGATGATTTTGTTATTTTAGAGCTGTACACAGATGATGTGTTTGCTACTGTAGCATAACTTTCTGGAAGGTCAGATCTCTTCACCAGTTTCTTTGCTTCAGAAAAAGAGATATTTTGGGTAAACCTTACTCTGTTAATCGCCATTTGCTCTTTCCAAATTGGACACTGTTTCGAAGAAGATGAATGGTCGCCTGAGCAGTTGGTGCATTTTTAAAAATCACTGTCACAATCATCTGTTGTGTGTGTCTTCTCACCACAGTGAGCACACACAACAGACAATGTACAGGTAGATACACCGTGTCCATATTTCTGGCATTTAAAACACCTGAGCAGGTTGGGGATGTAGGTATCAACTTGGATGTTACAGTAACTTGCCTTTACTGACTCAGGAGCATTTACGCTTGACATAAAGCACAGCTTGATCTTTCATTTCGCATGCTATGTCAAGTTCAGACATGTCTGCAAACAGTCGATCACGATCTCTGACAATACCTTTACTTGTGTTTAGGGTTTTGTGAGCAGAGACCGTGACCGGAATGCCCACG
The DNA here is from genome assembly GCF_037392515.1 of Haliotis asinina. Taxonomy (NCBI): domain Eukaryota; kingdom Metazoa; phylum Mollusca; class Gastropoda; order Lepetellida; family Haliotidae; genus Haliotis; species Haliotis asinina. The sequence continues at coordinate 28,508,765 of NC_090280.1, forward strand.
AAAGATTTAATACTCATCAGATTGGTTGCTTGCTGTTTTTTTCCCGCACTCAATTAGCAGTGCACCCGAACGTAAGCGTCTAATGTTTTAACATCCCCAGCAATACTTTGAATACCCTTAGATACTGCAAACGGGTTCAGCTGTAATGGTTTCTTGTCAGGAGTTTCAATTACAGGGAAACGTGGCAAATGCTCAATCGATGCAGACGGTCTGTGGTCAGTATCAACATGGACAATATCAAGTGGACGTTTTGTTTTCTTTGGTTGGATTTCATAAGCCATGGTTAGTGTAATATGGACGGAAAGGCTTAGGTGCGGTGGACACGAAATCATTTGGGGAATCTGTAGCTTGATTTCTAAACTGGAGCTTGTAACATGCAGAAATCAAATGGCCTGGTTTCTTACAATATGCACAAACAGGATCAGAACCACTGGTAGTCTTGGACTTAGACTGAAAAGTATGTGACTGCTTGCCATTGTAACCTGCATGTCCTGAAAGTCTTAACCGGGGAAAAGTCCTTTTGGCACGAAAACCTACCCGGAGACTTAAAAGAACTCTAGTGAGTCAAACAATAATCACCTGCCAACATTGCTGCCTTATGTAAGCCATCAACCTTTTGTTCATCCAAATAGGTCTTAAGGTCAGCATGAACACTGCTTGAAATCTTCCGCCAACACTAACTGTCTCAAACCATCACAATCTGTGACTTCCTTAGACCCACACAACCTATCAAACAATGTTTCCTTTTCTCTAGCAAACCCTAAAAAGGTCTCATTGTCCTTTTTGTGAGCATTTCTGAATTTCTGACGATAAGCCTCAGGCACTAACTCATAAGCTTTCAAAAGTGTACTCTTGACAAGATCATAGTCTGAGCTTTGTTGTACTGACAAAGCTGAATAAGCATCCTGAGCTTTGCCCTTCAAACAGTTTGCAATAATATAGTCCATGACTCCCTAGGTACCACTTGAGATTTTCAGCAACTTTCTCAAAATGTAGAAAATATTTGTCTACTTCTTTCTCATAAAAAAGGGATACAAGACTAGCATGCCTAGCAATGTCAAATGAGGAAGAATCTGAGGGCTGAAAAGGGTTTTCAAGGTTTTTTTTCAATTCTAATTCCTTCCTATTTCTGTTTCTTTTTCTATTTCCTTCTCCATCTCAAACGTTTTCATTTCTTTTTCTATTTCAATCCTTTTCAGTTCTATTTCTAATTTTTTCATTTCCAACTGGTCTGAATATTCGTCTGGTACCATTTCCAAAACACCATGTTCAAAAACTCCCTCATCAATATAGTGATTCAAGACAATTTTCAAAATCTGAAATTTCCTATAGCAGGTTTGGCATCAAGTTTGAGATGTGAAGAAATTTGCAATAAATCTGACTTCCTCAACTGACTGTCTCAGAGTCAGGGGACAATACACCTTTTTGCTGGTTCCACAATAAACGTGTTGCAAAATTGCAGAAATTTGAAATTAATTTCACAAACGGTCTCAAATGTCAAATAATTCTATCCCGGACGAGCATATTCTTAACCGTGACAAACGATGTAAGAAACTCCCTGTGAATCCTGCAAAACAGAACAAAGACAAGTCTAAAACATTCAATTAGTGTAGTATTTAGCAAAGAGAGCATGTTATACAAGGTCACAAGTCAATTTCACAATACCGATTTCAAATACAATACAACTGAGACAAAATCTAAGGCAATGGGTCACAAAATGTAACATTGCAAACTCACCAAAGTCTTAGTGCGAGAGAGAAATGAAGATGAAGCGTCGGCAGTGATTGATGATGATACTTCAGTGAATATGAATGTGTCCCCCTCCAACTCGGCAACTAGCATTTATATATACATTCAGTCATTTCCCGAAAGTTCGAGCAAATACGACCATCGCCAACACGGTAGAAATCTCTACGAAATGTGACCCATCGTAATTATTATTCAAAACACTAAACGTTGTGACCCAATAATAATTATTACTTAATAACAAAATATACAGAATACATGTTTTTTAATTTCGGCCCTTTCATTTGAAATGGATAGAACAGTTGTGTCAAAATTGTGAATCCTGTGCTCTGAAATACTAACCAGTTTAATAATTCTAGCAAAGGTTTCTACTGAACTTTTATTAGCGCAGATCGCTGATGATATATCCTTTATGTTAGATGGTACTGAAAGGTGTTTGCAAGCAGTCATGAACACATTAACCTTTTTTGCACGTTTTTCCGGTATAAAATATAACATCGATAAGACACAGTCGATTTGGATGGATTAGAAAAATGAAACTATTGACGAACTGTCCAATGGACTGGATTGGAACATATAACCTACTGCCACTAGGTGTCAAATTTGACATCGATCTCGAAAATATGGTAGACGCTAATTATACTCTTCCGCAAAAAAAGGGAACCTGAACTTTGAAGTCTGGTAGAAAGAAAACCTATAGAGAAACGTTAAAATGCCATTCATTTTGTGTATGCAGCGTCGTATCACGTTATCATCACACGCAAACACAATTGATAGGAAGCACATGCACAACTTGGGAGCCTCCTACACGTGCATGGTTGTGTCATTATGAATCTTGACGTTTTTCAGGGAGGGCGATAAATCACTGTAGACCAGATAATTTATTCAGATAATTTTCATGCTTCTGTGCATGGTCAGGGTTTTCAGGATCAAATCACACACTACTGACAACAAATTCTAAATCAGAAATTTTCATGTCACACTCACGTCTCTATTCCTGATTGAATATAAGAAAATAACAAAAGATGCGTATTCACAGTATATATGGTATAATGATTATGTTAAGACTGATGAAATGTATATTTAAAAATAGATAGATAAGGATGAACAAAGTCTACCATGACTGCAAAAAGTTCAATATTTCCTCTAATTATTTAATATTCTATGGGATTAAAAATGCCTTGAATAAATATTTAAATGAATGTGATTCAGATAATATTACCCCATTAACAGCACCAGTGTTACCTTTTAATATTCGGTAGCCAAAGGTTCTCAAAATACTACAATATTTTACTAGGATCCAAGTTTCATAAGACTTCAGCTAACCAACAATTGGAGAAAGATATAGTAAAACAGTATACATATATCGACTGGCGAAATATTAATGAAATTCCATTTCGACCAACTGATAGTGTTCGGTAGTTTCAGTATAGAATTATTAACCGAATCCTTCCAGTGGGAAAATATTTGTGTAAGATTAGATACGTAAATTCTCCTGTTTGTACAAGTTGTGATCAGTTCATAGCAGATATTTGTCATGTTTTATATAATTGTCCATTGTCAAAAAGTGAACTCAGTCTGGAGTGAAGTCCAAAACTGGATAGATAGCACGGCAGCTATCAAGATGCGGTTTACTGAAAAAACAGTTATGTTGGACTTCTTTCTAAACGAAACGACCCTTTGAACGTAATCTGCCTTGTAATCAAAACACATTTTAGAGCTTATCTTAAACGAGGAAAATTTTCCTTTGCTTCTCTCCAGAGGGTGTTATCAAATTACCACAACAGTACAGAAGCTTACTCTAACTATGATTACAACAAATTTGTTAAATTTTGGTCCAGTTGTCATAAGCTGTTTGTTTGAACCATACCATTCAAGTACTCTTTTTGCTGAAACTTTGTTTATAGATGCATGACCTTGGTCCAGTTGCCATGAACTACTTGTTTGAAACTTTCTATTCAATTATCCATTTTCGATCAAACTTTGTTTATCGATGCATGATATTGGTCCAGTTTGCATAACCAATCTATCCAACTACCCTTTTCAATAATGCTTTATTGTTGTACATTACATGAATTTATTCAATGAAACGTATTTAAATGGCATGTCATGACATACATATATGAGCTTGCTGTACAACAATAAAGCTGATCTAACTGACCATAAAAAAATATGACTTCTTTCAGCATCGTTTGCAGTCCAACAACAATTTCTTGATATTAAAATGACATCGTCTGCAAACTGTAACATCAGAACCGCTGCTAAATAGGAAACGTGAATAAGATATTGTTTACAGTATGAAAGGTATCTAACTATATTTTATAATCAAAAAAATATACATAAGCTGTCCGGGTTGATGAGTATTTTAGTTGTGGTGAATTGTATTCAGGCACTGAAACTCACAGAAATGTCTGTATTGGCCGTGATAGGCAGTCGTTGTGTCGCTTTCAGAACTTAGTGTTTACCGTTAAACGTTAAAAATACTTATACGGGATAGAGTGTTTTTAGCCTTTTACCACCCCCCCCCCCCCCCCCCCACCCCCCCAGTAAGTGTATAGAATATGTAACTTTGAGGAAATAGATTACTAATAAGCGTACGTCTGACCTGACGAAATGTAAACCAGACGAACGCTGCAGACACGGCAGAGGACATCAATACACAACATAAGCTTGATTGACTACCATCAGTCAGTTTCATTCTGTGACTATTCCAAACAAGCATGAACTTTCCTTGTCAGTCAGTTTCAGCGTCTGCTCTGTAATCCACGATTTGATGTTCTTTGTGCAGGCTTTTATAGTCAGTTGAATAACTAGACAGATAACAAGGTTAGGTATCGTCAGCAATATGCTTGCTATTTGAACTGGAATACGTGTTACGTGGGGGACCCATGGAAAGGAAACCGAGGATGGATGTAGGACATCTGAAGGACAAAGCAAGAATCCAAAATCCGTCTACAATGGTGATCTGCGAGAAGAATAGGGTGAACAACGTGCGGTTACTCCCTTCCGTTCCCGCTTGCAGCGTGACGATCAGGAGACGCTTTCCTCGGATAATCTCAAACGGAAAGTGAGATGTATACCTAAACTCAAAGTTTATCGGGATGAGCATAACCTCTCAAACGTAGCAGCAAAACTGTACTCAGACCATTTCGTTGTCGAAGATTTCATTAACCAGACTGAGCAGCACAGGACTACCCAAAGCTTGCCATGGTGTTTAGAAGAAACACTTAGACTGAGTACCACAAGCTTACCATTCCTCAACTGGCATCTAAGGCTTGTATGTAGCATTGTTTGACATGTCATCCTATTATATAACCAACTTCATAGAAGCACTAGCGATGGCATATGAATTTAGTTTTTTCTAGTCTTTTCACGTAGGATACCTAGACTTTGAATGGTAGATGATTTTGATAGAATGCAATTATTCACAATATTTTCACTTAGCAGATTGTGCATTCTACAAATGACGCCTTCACTTACAAAATCTGAAAAGGCATTAAACTTAAAAGTCCATCAACATGGACTCTTGTGAAGTTTTCCTCGACAGGTGGCAGCAGGCAACAGGTTGGTTATGATAATTATCCATAAGGATGTCGTCATCTGTGATTATACAACCAACAGGTTGATAGTGGTATGGTATGGTATCAAATCGACCTCATGCGACACCTTTCTGTAATTTGAACAATATGGACTTTGAAATATAGTTGCTTATCAATTGACTAACGTTTGTTCGCGAATTTTACATGTAAGGTAGCAACGCCATGGAAGCATGCAAAGTCTCTTTTCTCTCTTATTTGGAAAGTATTGTGAAACACTATCAAAACTGGTCGATATAATGGGCTCTCTCTTGTGGAAACCCCTCATCTATCCTCAAAGGTTTACCAAGTAGTGTGACTTCTTTCAGAGTGTTAACCTTGTTTCTGTGCAATACTACGTTCAACGAAGTAGTGGTAACAAAGCTTCCCTACACCATGTGAAACATCAGAATAGCCAATTTTGATTGCTTTCAGAAGCACGTCCTGCATGGCTTATATTGCTGAAATTGTAATAAACAGACCACTGAAATTGAATGATGTCAACTAGACATTTCTCGGAGTCCTTAGTACTTTTTCAGCGTATTCGATATATATTGCAGCAGGTTCATGGCAACAATGCTATTCATGCAGGTTCAGGCAACTGGTAGATATTCAGTAACTCTCGAAGAATTCAACATTTTAGGTTATATCAGTAGTAATTTTGTGTATCTATTTTGGGGCTTATACTAAATTTAGCTAAACTAAAATGCTATTTTGACTTTCTTTTCAAGGATAAAGATGTATTTGCGATTTTTGAACCGCACATAGAAACATACATTTGGAAATATAAAGTGAACAGCATGTAATAATTACGTCATCATGATCCTTAACTCTTTAAAGTAGGTTAAAATGTTTTCAAAGAGGAAGCTTTTGGGTGCTTCAGTACTGTTGGAACATAACAAAAATAAAGTTCTCGTTCTTGTTGGAAGCAGTTCTCTTTTTCATACGCCAATATCAAATCCTTTCAGAAGGGAACTCGTCGGTGTTTGGTTTTCCCAAGTTGGTCACGAAAGATTAACACCGTGGAGCGCAAGATCCACAGCCTTGCCATGAAATGGCGACACGCAAAGAATCAAAACAACTAAATCGTTCTTTTGTTCTTCCATCTGTATCTGTGCTGGAGTTTTGGAATGACAGAACCAGACAATGCATTCATAGTTTATACTTTTTCAATTGAGTAAAACACCTATTTATGGATATGACTTGTATGTGTACAACTGTGATGTCAGCTTTGAAAAATGTCATCAGCGTATATTTCTAATAGATGGATGGAATGTTTACTCCAATGACCCATCCTATATGCGCAGGAATAAGATATCCTGGCTAGAAATGTTTGTGGGTAGAATCTACATATGTTGTAAACGCATACAGATCATGGCAGTCAAAATAACACACGAGAGGATACACAGTACTGATCACAAACAACTTTTGCATACTTACATCTGCCAAGTCCTTAGACCCAACGAAGTGTTGTGCCTCATTCGTAATTGTATCATGATCCATTTCTGATAGGTGACAAGTAAGTGTCGAAACAGTGTATTCAATAGATCGACAGAAGCCATTCTCGACACATTTGAGTTGGCATAACTTGATGCCTATGTTTTTGAAGATTAACGACCTATAGGTTGGTGTATTTGACAGTTGGCAAAGAGCCACATCAAATGTTAAACATGTTATCAAAGTTCGGAAAAACATCTCATAAATCACTGAATGACACATTGTCATCTTGCTGATCACAGAGCTACATAAGCTTACACCTGGAAATAGTACGTAGATGTGTTTGGACAGAAAAATAATTTCACTAGCAAGAATTAAGTATGCAGCCTTTTTCGTGACTATCATTTTTGGATTTTCACAGTGGTATAACGAGAGCAGCGTATCAGTTCGAAAGGAAATAATAATATCTATTTCAGTTATTTTGAGTTACATTTCGCTCTGTTAAGTGGCAATTAAAAGCATACAGTGTTTTCTTATAATAGTATTTATTTTGTGTGGATTTCAACTATTTCATCACAAAAAAACCCGATATGATTCTAAACAAAGACAATTACTAATGTTCTATTAAGATAAACGAATTAATGTGTAATGTTTGCGATGTTAAATATAGATAAGCTATGGTCACTCCTTGCCCCCTTGGAATATTTACATTTCAACTACTTTGGTGTGGCCCGCGTATTCAAAGCAGATAAAGAGCTCAAAAACATTATACTTGTGCGTCTATTGGTGGTTGATCTGTATCTTAATTGTATGATCATTTCCGTAATAAGAATAGAAGCAGGCTTTCAAACGCTCTTTCATCGTCACATATCTATATCAGCCCCCCCCCCCCCCCCCCCCCAAGTAATTGAAGGAATTACTTACATGACGCGACGTGAGTTTCAAGACGCTATCGACAAATCACGGAACGAAGCCGACTATGCTTCCGATAGAGACGTTTTGTTTATGTTACTACCGCTATCACTGCAACTGTATCGCGAGTGGACTGCGCTTGTTTACATTTGAGATGCAATTACTTCAAATTTGTTGTAATTCCTTCAGTTACCTTGGGGGGTGGGGGGTGGTTCTGTATATGAATGGCAATGATGTGGAGACAGATGAACCCACTTTTGTGTAATCTGGCGAAGAAAACATAACAAGATTATGGAAAACTATTATTGTTAGGAAAAAGAAATAGTTCTGTGTCTGTTAAGTAGTCAGTTGTGCCTGGAGTAGTCAGTACTAGACTGTAGCATCGGCGGAGAGGAAAAATTCACTGACAATCATTAATGGACTTCATCCGTTCTCATTGTTAAAAGTCATATACACCACACCATAAAACTTGAAAGGATGTAATCAGCAACTATTACATTTGACCCACAGGGATGATGACCAGTTTATATATACACAATGTCATCCAGAAAGTGGAAATATCGCGTATGCTACATGATCTTGTTCTTGCAATCGATCGGTAGCCGATAATGACATGATATTCTATTAGCGAAAACGGAAATAGCAAGGCTGATGCAACAACAAAAGCTGCTCTTGCACTACCCGCCACACGCACTTTGACGTTTCTAGCTGAGAATGTTTAGTTTTACGCATTCCAGCTATATGCCAGCGATCTGTAAATAATCGATTAACATCATGAGCATTGACCTGTGCAATTGGGGCCGATGACGTGTCAACCAAGTCAGCAAGCCTAACCACCAGATCCCGTTAGTCGCCTCTTAGGACAAGCAGGGGTTACTGAAGGTTAATATTCTAACCCGGACTTTCACGGGTACCTATTTTAAGGTATGTTTTTTTGTAATATATTAATCGGTGCTGTTAATCATAATGGGCACATACCACAAACACACTACATGATGTAAAGCCAATGGACTGAGTCAGTGAACATTCAGCACTGAAATGGAATATATGTGTATTATAAAAATCTATCAACAAAGAACAGTAAAACAAGTAGAATATCACAATTAACATTAAAACTAGCGTGGAAAGTTAAACTAATATTACTATTTGGACAATACAATATAAAAACAGACTATAGATCGCCAACAACTGCAGGTTGAATGCCAGACTGGGGACCATGGGGACTGACAGTGCCTTTGCAACCTGCATGGAGCTTAGTTGGATTTACACCATCCCTTCAGCCGCTAGTAAGAAATATCAACCAAAATTAAAAGATCAGGCGTACTACATTTAAAAAACTTGGTTTGTTTTTACATTGACTTGAAAGTTTAGGGACTTACGTACCCTCTCAGGAGGACAATGATTGCACAATAATTCAACCCCCTTTGAGGGTACAGCCACTAACAGTTCCAGTTACTAATCTAAACGACCAATCATTAAAATACAATTATTTTCAGAACATATTTCTCAAAATCCAACAATAAAACCAATTTCTTTTGGAAAAAGACCCAATAATTAAATGAGCACTAACTATGTTAAAAAGATTCTTTACTTTTTTTACAGTAAAATACTTATCCCTTGTGATGGAGAATTCAACACAGTCAAGTAGGACATGCTTGGCCGTGACTCTCTCATCACAAGGGATACAAAACGGAGGATCCTCACCTTTTAACAGGTATGCGTGAGTGTATCTTGTATGGCCAATACGACATCGTCGCAAAATCATCTCTTCAAATCTGGACTGACAGCATCCTCGATATGTCCAGGGTATACGTTCCGATAAGTCTCCACTATACCCTAGACGCGTCTACGGGTCGGCCCGATAATTTTATTACCTCCCTTTGCTTGTTCCGCTGTCTCACAGTAGCCAATCATCAAGGCCGTCGTTATAAACGAACTTGCCAGTGTCAACAAAGGTAGCATTTGCATCTGCAAAGGTTTGCTCGCCGTGCGACTCACAATTTGGGGAAATCATACTGACAAATTTATAGGTCCGAAACCTTTGTAAAAACATATGGAAGAAATCTATCTACCTCTTTCAGAGAACCTCTGCACGGTTAGCTAATTTAAAAAGCGAAAGTGAGTTGTGATTGGTTCGGTCAACTTCCCAGCGTAGACACCTGATTGGATATAAGGCAAGCCAAGGGAGGTAATATATTATTCGGGCTGAGCCGTAGGTGGATCCAGGGTATAGTGGAGACTTTTCGGAACGTATACCCTGGCGATATCGAGGATGGACTGACAGCCCAAGAAGGTGTAACTAATACAGGGTTTTATTTCATGTAATTTATTGATACCAACTTGAGTGTCCCACTTCTTCTGCATCAGTTCTAATGCCAGCGTAGGCCAGCTTACGCCAGCTTACGCCAGCTTTATAATCTGGTATGGAATAAGAAGTTGGCAGCAAGATCGGCCACCACGTTACCAAAAATGCCTTTGTGGCTGGGTAACCAAGAAAAGAGGATGTCGCATTGGCCAGTAGCATGATCATTATAAAATTCAATGATTTCAATTAAAAGTGGATGTTAGTAAGAAAAAAAAATCTAGTCTGATTGCCAGAAAGAGAATCTGAAAATATTAATAACTCCTTATGTTCAGGGCGTCTTTGGGTATATTTAAGAGCCGTTAATAAGGTGCTAGCCTCAGCTGTAAAAATGGCGATCGCGAAAATATCCCTTACAGTATGCCATAAAAAATAGAGCCATTATCCGGTAATCTAGAAGATATTGTTCTGGATCCAATGACAGTGGCACAAGCCACTGCGCCACCGTCCTTGGACTCCTCCGTAAATAAAGATTCATAATTGCTATATTTATGGTTTAATTGATTATATTCTTGTTTATATTGTAATTCATTCGTTTCTGATTTAATAAATGTAGTTAATGTTATGTCGACTTGTGGCCTAACCAATTGCCGAGGAGGAGAAGAAAGAAGACGGGAAGGGGCTATATTTTCCAGCTCAATGCTGGCAGCAGCAATAAATCACTTAATTCTGTGCCCAAGAGGCATAACAAGGGAAGACTTTTTGTTATACAAATCCTCTTAAAAGGGATTAAAGACACAATTACATGCAGGAATAGACTCATTAGAAGCTAATTTTCTAATGTATTGTAAAGATAGTTTTATACGGCGTTGGTTGAGAGAATGCTCATCGGCTTCTACGTAAATACTGTCAATAGGAGAAGTTCTTAAAGAACCAAGACAAAGTCTTAGGCCTTGCTGGTGGACAGAATCAAGTAGTTTTAAGCTGCTTTGACAAGCTCCATCATGTACAGTGGAGCCACAATCAAGGTTAGATTGCACCAGTGATCTATATAAGTGAAGGAAGATAGTTTGATCCCCTCCCGATTTTGAATTAGAAACAACCTTTAATAAATCGAGTACCGTCAGGGATTTGGTTTTAAGGGATTAAATATGCGGCAAAAAGGTCAAATGTGAATCGAAAATAAGTCCCAAGAACTTTTTGATTTAGAAAAGTTGAAGCCGTTTTCAAGGCACCATTTATCTATTTTGTTTAAACACAGCTACAGCTGCCGTTCAATTGCATTTTCCCAGGACACCAGATATTAAAATCATCGACAGATAACGATCCATCTATTAAGTTGTTTAATACTTTTGATTTTTGACTAAAAGGTGTGACAGACAAAATAAGGCTTTGTGGAACACCCTGATCCTATTTGTATCGACCAGACAGGATAGAATCCCCTCGTACTTCATATCTGTCTGTCATTTAAAAGTTTGGCTATATGTTCAGGCAAACGACCTCGCAAAGCGAAATCATGTAAATCTCTTAAAATGCCATGTTTCCAGGTTGTGTCGTATGCCTTTTTCAAGATTAAAACAAAGGATGTTGTTTATTAAATAGCACCTCTTAAACAAATGATTCCAAACGCACAAAGTGATCAACGGTACTTCTGTTTTTACGGTGTGGTAGAGGGAAGACTAAAATGTAAATTTCGGTTTTACCGGGAGAGCTAATTAGGGGAGTACCGCCAAGGCTAAAGATGGGCGCTGGGAGGCATAACCCATGTCAAGAGTAGAGAGATATCTTTTCAAAACATTATTATAATCTTCTTCGCTTGTTTTGAACTTTATACAAGTGGCTTCTTTGCTTGTTTTGGACTTTATACAAGTGGCTTCTTTGCTTGTTTTGAACTTTATACAAGTGGCTTCTTTGCTTGTTTTGAACTTTATACAAGTGGCTTCTTTGCTTGTTTTGAACTTTATACAAGTGGCTTCTTTGCTTGTTTTGGAAAGCATGGGAGGAAGCTTCACGAGTAAAAATATCTATTTTCAAAACATAAATATTGTCATAATCTTCTTCGCATTTTAAATGCACATAGAATATCTTTAATTAAGTTATTGGTTTCCAAGTACAAAACAAGTACCATGCACTCCATGGTTTTGCTGGGCAGCGATATCGGCCGATAATTCGAGGGATCGGTATGATCACGTTCAGGTTTAGGGATAGGGACATATAAACCTCTCACTATATATTAGGTCATCTGTTGTTTTCCCAGAATAGTGAGTGAGTTCATATTTAACGTCACATTGGCAATATTTCGGCCATATCGTGACGAGAACATTCAACAATGAAAAGGACCATGTGTACATTATAAAACCTGTCAACGAAGGACAGTAAAACACCTAGAATATCACAATTCGCATTAAAACTAGTGTGGAAAGTTAAAACTGATATCATTATATGAACAATGCAGTATACAAACAGGCTATAGATCGCCAACAACAGAAGGTAGATCACCACACTAGGGACCATGGGGACTTACAATACTTTTGCTACCTGCATGGACCCTAGTTGGATTTACACCATCCCTTCAACCGCTGGTGATTTTACGAAAGTTTAGCCAAAATTAAAATAACACAAATACTACGCTTAAAAATCCTGCAAGTATAAATCTACTTTGAATTTTTGGGGGACTTGCGTACCCTCTCAGGAAGACAATAATTTTACAATACTTCAACCCCCTTTGAGCGTACCGCCACTAATAAGCAATGTTCCTAATCTATACTACCAATCATTAAAATTCAACTATCTACAGAACATATCAATTTCAATTCAACAAGGAAATCAATTTCCTTTAAAAGTCCAATAATTACATGAGTAGTTACTGTGTTTAAAAGAGTCCGAAAGAGTTTTTACATTGAAATTTTTATCCCCTGTGATGGAGAATTCAACACACTCAAGCCAGATATGCTTGACCGTAGTTCTCTCATCACAAGGAATGCAAAACGGAGGATCTTCACCTTTCAACAGGTATGCATGTGTATATCTCGTATGACCAAGACGACATCGCCGTGGGTATAAGTGGGTATAACCAATGTAAGGTTTTATCTCATGTAATTTATTGATACCTACTTGGGCGTCCCACTTCTTTTGCATCAGATGACGGATATAAGATCTAATGGTGGCTTTGTGTAATCACTGTAAGGAATAAGAAGTGGTGTCACAGATTTGTTGAGTGCTGCTTTAGCAGCATGGTCAGCCAATGTGTTACCAGAGATTCCTACATGGCTGGGTAACCAACAGAAGACGATGTCATTTTAGCCAGTAGCAAGATCATTATAAAATTCCGTAATTTCTATTAAAAGTGGATGTTTGCAAGAAGTATTTTTAATAGCCCGGAGGCAAGAAAGAGAGTCTGAATAGATTATATATTGTTTACGTTTAGGGTGTCTTTGAATATATTTAAGAGCAGTTACTATGGCATTTGCTTCAGTCGTAAAAATAGAACTATTATCTGGTAGTCTAGAAGATATTGTTCTGGATCCAATGACAGTGGCACAAGCCACTGCGCCACTGTGTTGGACCCATCTGTAAATAAGGATTTATAATTGCTATAATTATGTTTTAGTTATTTATATTCTTGTTTATATCGTAATTGATTCGTTTCTGATTTTTAAAATTGGGTCAATGTTAAGTGTACTTGGGGTTAAGCAATTGCCAAGGAGGAGAAGAAAGAAGACGGGAGCGAGCAGTATTTTCCAGCTCAATGCTGGTCGAAGAAAAAATGGTTTAATTCTTAAACCAAGAGGCAGAACAAGAGAAGATTTCTTTTTGTATAAATCCTCATACAGAGAACTAAAAACACAGTTATATGCAGGGTTTGACTCACCCGAATATAATTTTGTTACATACTGTAGAGCTAATTTTATACGTCGCTGCTCAAGAGATGGCTCAACGTACAGGCTGTCAACAGCTGAAGTTCGAAAGGAGCTAAGACAAAGTCTTAGACCTTGATGGTGAACAGAATCTAAAAGGTGTAGGTTGCTTTTACAGGCTCCACCATATACAATGGAGCCATAATCTAGTTTTGACCGGATCAGTGATCGATAAAGTAGCAGGAGGGTAGCTTGATCCCCTCCCCAGAATTTGAAACAACTTTCAACAAGTCAAGTGCCTTCAGGTATTTAGTTTTGAGGGATTTGATATGTGGTAGAAACGTTAAGTGTGAGTCAACAAATAATCCCAAGAACTTGGCCTCCTTTACAACTTTTATGGGAGATCCATTTAGAAGCAGTTCAGGATCTTTATGGGGTTTATATTTCCTACAAAAATGTATACAATTAGTATTGGATTTAGAACATTTGAAGCCATTTTCAAGACACCATTTATCTATTTTGTTTAAACACAGCTACAGCTGCCGTTCAATTGCATTTTCCCAGGACACCAGATATTAAAATCATCGACAGATAACGATCCATCTATTAAGTAGTTTAATACTTTTGATTTTAGGCTAAAAGGTGTGACAGACAAAATAAGGCTTTGTGGAACACCCTGATCCTATTTGTATCGACCAGACAGGATAGAATCCCCTCGTACCTCATGTCTGTCTGTCATTTAAAACGTTGGCTAAAACACAGCTGCAGTTGTCGTTCAATAGTATTCATATTCTTACCACGACAAGAAATATTAAATTCATCCACAAATAACGATCCATCAACTGAATCGTTTAAAACTTTGAATAAACTATATACCTTTCTACTAAAAAGTGTGACTGACAAAATACTGCCTTGTGGAACACCCTCATCCTGATTGTAATGATCAGACAGGGTAGAACCCACACGGACCTGTAATTGTCTGTCATTGAAAAAGTTTGCTATGAATTCAGGCAAACGACCTCGCAAAGCGAAATCATGTAAATCTCTCAAAATGCCATATTTGCAGGTTGTGTCATGTGCTTTTTCAAGATCCAAAAAGATAGACACAGCATGTTGTTTATTAATTAGTGCGTTTTTTACAAATGATTCAAGTCGCACTATGTGATCGACAGTACTTCTGTTTTTACGGAAACCATACTGTATATCTGTTATGAGATTATTTGTTTCCAAGTACCAAACAAGTCGATTATTTATCATGCGTTCCATCCATGGTTTTGCACACATAGCTAGTTAGTGAAATCGGACGATAATTGGATGGATCCGTATGATCACGTCCAGGTTTAGGTATTGGTACTACTATAGCATCACGCCATGAAGAAGGAAAGTTCCCGGAAGTCCAAATATCAAATATATACAAAGCGTCTCTGAAAAGGATTCTGGTAAGTGCTTCAGGAGTTGATAATGTATGTTATTAGCTCCTGTAGCAGCATCATGAGCTTGATCAAGAGCAGTATGGAGTTCATGAATAGAAAAGGTTTCATTATAATCTTTCCCATTATTTGGATTGAAATTTATAGTTTTCTTTTCTTGTTGTTTTTGATACTGCTGGAATTTAGGTACATAATTGGAAGAGGAAGAGTGTTTAGCGAGGGTTTCACCCAGTTTATTTGCAATATCTGATTTATCTGTAAGTAATTGATCTCCATGTTTAAGATGATGGACACTGGATTTAGTACCTTTTAACCTTTTCATGCAATGTATTGATGCCTACCTGGTTGTCCCACTTCCTCTGCATCATATGACGGATATAAGATCTAATGTTAGCTTTATAATCAGATTATGGAATAAGAAGTGGTGTCACAGATTTGTTGAGTGCTGCCTTGGCAGCAAGATCGGCCATTGTGTTACCTGAAATGCCTACATGGCTGGGTAGCCAACAGAAGACGATGTCATATTGGCCAGTAGCAATATTAATATTATACAATTCAATAATGTCAATTAAAAGTGGATGTTTACACGATAAATTTTTAATCGCCTGAAGACAAGAAAGAGAGTCTGAATAGATTAAATATTGTTTACGTTAAGGGTGTCTTTGAATATATTTGAAAGCTGTTAATATGGCGTTAGCTTCAGCTGAAAAAATAGAACGATTATCTGGTAATCTAGAAGATATTGTTTTGGATCCAATGATACGGAGTTCATGAATAGAAAATGTTTCATTATAATCTTCCCCATTATCTTAGTTGAAATTAATAGTTCTCTTTTCTTGCTGTCTGTGATACTGATGGAATTTGGGTACATAATAAGAAGAGGAAGAGTGTTTAACGAGGGTTTCACCCAGTTTATTCGCAATATCTGATTTATCAGTAAGCAATTGATCTCCATCTTCCAGATGATGGACACTAGATTTAGTACCTTTACCTTTAATTTTCTGGACCATGTTCCATACCTTGGACATGGGTGTCCGAGAATTTATTTTGGATACATAATTTTGCCAAGATTGGCGTTTGTTCTGTTTAAAAGTACCCCTCGCTTTAGCATTTACAATTTTATGCACCATAGGACAGCGACGGAAATAATGTTCTGCTTTTTTCCTTGCCTTCTTAGCTTTATTTGCATTCATTGTTGAACCATGGTTGTCTTATATGTGGAACTACAGAGGAATTTGGTATACACTCATCAGTTATGGAATTTAATTCATCAGAAAAGCATTTAACAGCATCAGGAACGTCAATAAAACGTTCAGGTTTAAGTTTTTCAGCACACAGTGTTTCATATAAAGGCCAGTTAGCCCTTTTAAAATTCCGCCTTGATGATGGAGGAACATTAGATGGAGTTATAGATTTTAGTATAGTAGGAAAATGGTCACTTCCACATAGGTCATCGTGGACTGACCATTCGAATTCATTTAGTAGTTCAGAATTTGTCAATGACAAGTCGAGAGCAGAATACGTCCCTGTACCAGGGTGTAAATATGTGCTGGAACCATCATTATAAATACATAAATCATTGTCAGAACAAAAGTCTTCCAACAATGTATCTTTAGCGTTTGTAGTTACACTACCTCAGAGTCGGTTGTGCCCATTTAAGTCTCCCATTATAATGCAAGGCTGTGTTAGTTTGTCATATAGAGGTTGAAGTTTTGGCAAACGTCGAAGACGGCGAAGTATAGAGAGAGCATAGCGTAAACGCTACATGTAAAGTAATTTTCACTACAGCAGCCTGCATATTAGTAATAAGTGAAACAGGGCTATGAATAACTTTTTGTCTGACTGTACAATATTATTGGAATAAACTATCTTTTTGGGGGATGTATTGCGGATCTACCCCGCACTCTTTTGGAGGGCGACAAGCTATGTGCCCTAGAATGGACGTTTTCAGGAACCCACAAGAGAACCATACTTATTGAACAATTGAAAATTAAGAAAGCTCGCCTGAGCAGTTGCATTTTCTAAAATCACTAGTACAATCTTCTGTTGTGTGTGTTTTCTCAACACAGTGAGCACACACAACAGACAATGTGCAAGTAGTTACACCATGTCTATATTCCTGGCATTTGAAACACCTGAGCGGGTTGGGGATGTAGGTGTCAACCTCAATGTTACAGTAGGCTGCCTTCACCGATTTAGATGCATTTGGAGTTGAAACAGTAAACAGATACGTATTTGTTTTTATGGTTTCGTTATTTCTTCGAGTTGAAAAGCGCTTGACATAAAGGACACCTTGATCCTTCATTTGTGATACAACAGGGTCATTTTTGACGTTTTGTTTTTTTTGGTGGTATTTCGTAAGCCATTGTTAGTGTAACATGGTTCATCATCCGAGCTCCCCACCCACCACGGAGTATCACAAGGACAATGCTAAAAGCAGGCGGGTCTCCAGCTTGCAGCATCAAGGACACCCTGATGATATACTCCAGCAGAAGAATTAAAAGATTAATTATTCCACCAGATTGACCCATGAGTCACCGCCTTCTGGCATTGGACTCTAGGCAAAGTTCAGAACAACATATTTCAAAATCAAAAATGTTTTAGACAATAAAGCCATGACCAAAGTTACACCAGTTCCAAATGATGTGTGTGCAATGATAAATATAATTATAGTCCATGCACAGGGCTTGGCATGACCAGCCGATTGGTTGAACCGGGCCCATTCGACCACCCGTCTAGGTGAAGTCAGGGCCAAAGTGGTGTGTTGAGCAATAGGAACAACGATCCTGCTCCCATGCCCTAAACCACCAGGATCCCTTCCTCCACCGACACAGGGCCGCAACCCACGGCCAACAGGTTGGTGGACCAAATATCCCCCCGGGTCCACTACGGGGGTGTCGGCGAGCTCTTGGCGTTACCCAGCACCCAGCACCCACCACAAGGAGGTGGCTCGCCATGGGTGCCTGATGTGTTATAACCGACATTGCGTTCAACAGAACAATTTTCATATTTTTTTAAATGTCGGCTACTTACTTAATTATTTAAGTCAAATTACAATATGCCCCCCCAATCCCCCGATGGATTTACTGAGACTTTTAGTATGATGTGTACTGAGGTTGTCTGGGTACAAAACATTTGGATATATTTCTGTTGCGATTTGTTTAGGGTCAAACTGTCATTCTCCTGGCGTATGGAGGCACGTTACGAGTGAATGTGTTTTTTAAGTAAATATAGTTGCTCTGAAAATCTCCCACATAAAACGGTGAATGCAGATTATCTGATACCACTTGTCATAACAAGAACTGACATTTAATATGGTGAAGACTGCTAGACCCACTTTTTCGATAGCTCTTTATTGAACTCGGCTGGCGTTTCTGGATAACATCCCACTTAAGACATAGATAAAGTATTCACATGCCGCCAGGTAATGAGTGAGAATGCAGAGAATCATCATCAGAGTGTCTGTAGATCACTGGCATCAGCGGTCACTCTATAAAAATTATTTCATACCATAAATGGCTGCTAATACAATTTGTTAAAGATCACATGCAACCAAAAAATCAAACATAATTAAAACACAATTATCACTTATTCATGACATCTAATATACATTGCTGCTTGCTAAAAAACAAATAAACAAAATTATAAGCGTACTATCGCGGTTCAAAAGTGCAATATTTTGTACTTGGGCTTACTTCCCTCGAAACGAAGCCCTCGGCAGACCGAACCCAGTCATAGCGGGTGGCTGTGCACTCTAGGGTAACGACGACTTCCGATTGGCTGGTTCATTTGCTGATACGCTGAAGGTTCATTTTGTATACAGAAAGATGATCTGTTTGATGGGCATTTTATAAGTATGGCTAGTCACAAGAAAGTAAGATTCTTTATGGATAACAACTTCTTTTATTGTACTCGATGCATCGTTTCAGTACGGATTCATATACCGTTGTCAAACAAAATCATTTAGACTAGAATAAGTTGTTATCCCTAGATAATGTATATAGAGATGTTGGCTTTTGTAAATACACATTCTCTGAATTTGAGTTCGATCAAATCAAAAATCATCTCAGCAGAGATGGTGAACTACTGCGTGACTGGAAAGTGTCATTCGTCCAAGTACAAAGCAGGACTTGAAAGAGTTTGCACCAATTTCCGTCAAATTCAGTCATCCGAAAAAATGGATGTAATTTTGTTTGCAACCCATAGACATAAAAACTTGTCATGTGTGCAAGTATCACACCTGCCTAATTACATTATGTGGCACAGACTGGACTCGGGTGCACGAGTCATAAATCAATTTGTTTTGTTTATGACGTATAGCCAGATAGGTGTTAAGTTCAAATTGCATGTGGTCAATGATTGAAGCTGTTTATGTAACGAGTAGATTATTTACGTGTTTGTGTACTGCTCACGACCTCATACTCCGAGCATGCATACTGTTTCAATCTCCGCAAGCCTATACGCTGCGCATGCGTTATGGGCGGAGCGCAGCACAGCTGTTGAAACCAGTTTTCCCCCCAGCGCTGGGGGGAATTTAGTGAATCGTTTGAACTCCGATTTCGCGGGCTTTTTTTTCATCGCGTTTTTTCAACTTTATAGACTGAATTGACACTTTTCATGATTTGTTTCGGTAAGTGCATACCTAAAGGTATCAGAATCTGCAAAGTTGCGTTTCACTTCGCATGTGACCTTTGAGTTCACAGTCCTGTATGTGTATGTTGTCTGCTGTGTCAATTCCAAAAGCCCAGGTCGTTCAATCTACTGACATCTGTGACGGTTACGAAATTACCGCGACAAACGTCTTGTGAGTTCCCATTAAACCGGCAAAATAAAAGTGAGTGAGTTTAGTTTTACGCCGCACTCAGCAATATTCCAGCTATATGGCGGCGGTCTGTAAATAATCGAGTCTGGACCAGACAATCCAGTGACCAACAACGTGAGCATCGATCTGCACAATTGGGAACCGATGACATGTGTCAACCAAGTGAGCGAGTCTGACCACCCGATCTCGTTAGTCGCCTGTTACGACAAGCATAGCTTTTTAGCAAAATAAAAGAGAAGTACAGATTTCTAATTCGAAGTTATTGGATCACAACCCTAAAGCATTGGTTCATAAATCTAAACTACTAACTCATACACGTCTTGTTATTTCAATCATAATTAAATGTACTGATTGTTCGACGTTGCCAGGCCACACTACGACCATCATAGCATATCATTATAGAAATTAATCATAGCTTAACAAATCCGACCGGAAGCAAGCAAACAAAGGGAGGCAGAATTTAACACAGGTACATGAGCTTGCCATAAGCAGTTCTCAAGAGTTGTCAAATGCACGTTATCTACAGATGATATAGACATACTGGTGTTGTGAGTCTCAGAAATGTAATAAATATCACACATTACCTCAGGCATCTCTCATTCATAAGGATGATGGAGACAGACTATGACATACAATATTGTCCAAAGCAGGATCTGTACTTAACTGAGACAGAATAACCCCAAATATATTATACGTTACATGGTTACATTTGATCACTTTCTAAATAACACTGAATATTCACCGCATGGTGCAGAATTACAAAATCTATAACATGTTAAATGCAACATGTAACACTTATTAGGATCAGCATTGGAACAGATGAATTAGAAACCTTTTTCCTATGCATCAAACTTTCGACAGGAAGACAATCCCTGCTTTCAGGGATCCAGTCGACCCTTATGAATTTATCTTCCGCCAACATGTCAGTGTGATCCGATTTGACGATATGGCTGGTATTTGTGATCACGTGCTCTGATAAGTCTGGTTTCAGGTCTTCGCGGGTGGTCTGTGCTCTTTCTTACGAGTACGCACAGGCCTGTCTTATTCACATGTGTAGGAGCTGTGTATAAACACATTCTAGATAAAGAATCAGTCAGCTCAGAGTATCTAAATATATTGTTCACTCCTTTGTAGTTATTACAGTTGGCCCATCCAACAGTATGGTACAAATGATCAGGTGTCTGCATGTTTTACCCACATTATTTCTTAACTCGCAATAAACAACCACAGAATACGTAATTTTGTTGCATGAGTACATGATGGATGACGACACAACATTCAGGAAAGTTTTGAATATTTACGCTGAGATCTGAATATGACATGGTATCAGATAGTCAATAAACCAATCCTGACGTTAGAGTAATGTATTATGACTTTAAAATCCATCCACAAATTCCAGTTTATACAATGGAATGTGTCTATTATGGTGTTGTCTGGAACCGATTCAAGGCATCGCATGGATCGTCCTCTCTGTATGACCCCTCAACAATGTGTCGTGTGGACACATACTTCACTATACGTACATTTTCACCTTCACAGGCCATAGTTAGGATGTTATCACCATCACCATTCACAACTGTAAGATCAGCCACATGATCAGCAAGTAAGAAGAAGATAGCCTCATGTCCACAACGTGCTGCAATCATTGCTGGTGTTCTGTCCTCCCCATTTCGACTGTTGATATCCACAATGTTGTGTGTGAGGAGGTGCCTTACTATCTCAACATTGTCTCCACCACAGGCCAAATGAAGGATGTTGTTATTATCTTTATCCAACAGTGAGAGATCAGCTCCCCATTTCACAAGTAAGTCATAGACGTCATCTTGTTCGGATATGACTGCATACATTACTGTTGTCAAGCCGCTTCCATCTCGACCGTTGATGTCCACATTTTCATGTGCTAGAACGTACTTGATTATATCAACGTTTCCTCCTTCACACGACAATTGAAAAATAGTTTCTTCGTCATAATCCACCAGTGACAGATTTGCTCCTGCTTCAACAAGGAGGTCAAACGCATCATTTTGACCAAAAGTGGCTGCCTGCATTACCGGTGTTCGGCCGTTCGAATCTTGGTTGTCGATGTCCACAATGCCTTGCGTCAGTAGGTACTTGATTATTTCAACATTACCACCTTCACAGGCCACATGAAGGATGGTTTCTTTGTTGCCAGCCACAAGTGACAGATCTGCACCCGCTTTCACAAGGACGTCAAACACATTTTTATGTCCTTCACTGGCTCCCTGCATAATTGGTGTCCAACCTTTATCCAACCGACTGTCAATATCCACAATGTTATATTTCAGGAGGTACTTGATTATTTCAACATTACCCCCTACACAGGCGAAATGAAGGATGTTTGTTTTGTGGCGACCCACTAGTGACAGATCAGCCCCTTTATCAACAAGGACATCAAACACATTTTTGTGTCCATGCCTGGCGCCGTACATTACTGGAGTCCAGCCGCTAATATCTCGCGTGTCGATGTCCACAAAATCTTGTTTCAGAAGATGCTTAATTATCTCAACATTACCACCTTCACATGCCACGTGGAGAATGGTTTCTTTGTCGCCATCCAATAGCGACAGATGTGCTCCTGCTTCCACAAGGACGTCAAACACATCCTTATGCCCGGCACTGGCTGCATGCAATACTGGCGTCCTGCCGTTCATATCTCGAGTATTGATGTCCCCAATTTTCTGTGCGAGGACATATTTCACAATTTGTAAATTTCCTCCAATACAAGCTAAATGAAGAATGTTCCTATCGCCCACATCCACTAAAGACAGGTCGGCACCTTCCTTGACAAGTAGATCAAACATTTCTCTATTTCCGTCCTTTGCTGCGTGCATCACCGGTGTCATGTGACCTTTCCCCATTGAGTTGATATTTTCCCAGCCATGAAGCAAAATGTTCCTGACTCCGATTAAATCTCCCATGATGCAGGCCTTGACGATGTTACTGTGTAATTCAGTATTCACTTTCGTCCAGTTACAGTGTTCTGAAGTAAGACATAACATCATTTGATAACATCTAACGATTTATTCCCTGGAACACTAGCTGAACATAACCCTAACTTAGGTTGTATTAAGTTTGTATTGAAGAATCTACGTTATTCCCACAACTGAACTTTGCGGCTTATGTCAAACGAAATTCAATACTGGTACCAACTATAAGGGAACTCTAAGAGATAAATATTTATGTGGTTGCGATCATATTGTGAATAATGTAACAGACACAAAACACGTTCTCTTATTTTCAAAAGTCACTTGTATGTTGAAAGATATATAATATACAAGTCATATATGCATAGAGAGAAGTTAATTACCTCCTATATTGTAATGCCAGTGGAACCTTAATAGTGAAAAACAGTGATAGTTTCATTAGTTAAATCATATTACTACTATGTTTTGTCAATATATATCCATAAATCGTATGAACCCTTAGCGCCATGACACAACACAACATGCACGTGCAGACTTACAACCATGACTTATCCAAATGCAGTACTTTAACGTGGGACAATTCCACTATTTAATTAGCTCATGTCGCACGCGAAGAGAATGCAAATTTGTGGTTGCCACACGGCTGGACTGTCCTTCAAGGCAGACAAAAGACTAACAGGCTATCATTACTGCGTAATTGGCAGGCTAGTCAGATGGCATGCCCGGACTCATTAGCTGAAGGACTGTTCACGTTCAGGACGTGTATCCGTGACATCTCATCGTTAAGACTGAGCACTTTTACGGGTTATAAGACGTTTACCATGAGTCGAATGTGGCCCAAAAGCGCCAGTGGATTCCAAATTGACGTCTTAGCTCCGAGACTGTAAAGAACTGGTAAAGGGCTGCTGGATTGACTTTATGGATGATCATGAGACGTTCACTGTTGACAAAGAGCTATAAAAGACGGCGTTGGATTTGGTGTCAAGCCAAAAGAAATTGGAATCTGACAGCATGGAGAAGGATGCTTAAGCTTGGTCCATGCCAAAAGATGGTCGTGTTCTAGCCAGGAGGCCTAGCACATCCTTCACTTAGTTTCTTTCTGGTGAGGCTCAGTGATACTTTGGGGATGCTTCTCACTTAACTACAAGTTGGACCTGTTAACGATACAGGGCAATCCGACCAGTGAACAGTAGGTGGTGGATTCTTTCGTCATTTTGTCATTTTGCCAATCATACTCTTGCCTCTAGGCCTCTAGGAGTTCATGGATGGAAACGTTCGATCCCACGATTCCATTCTGGTGACAAAAACCTTATCCAAAACAATGCTGGGAATGGGATTGAATGGTCATCCATGAATCCAAATATCAACCCTATTGGGCACATTTGGGACTTCCAGGGAGGTCGTGTGCAGGCGAGAGACCCTCTTGTGCAGACGTTAAGTGAATTGAGACAAGCATTGTATACGAAATGTCACAGATTACACATGGTTCTGTTTCGTGTAAGGGGCATGACTGGAAGGTTTGTGGCCGTCATCCGGGCAAATGGAGGAAGTACGCGTTAGTGACTCCAAACTCTTGTAAAACCCTATGGAACCACTGTGACAAACACTATCATCTACAGCTAGTTGATGAATTTGTCAACTCCATAGTTTCATGTAGTATTAATTTTCATGAAAATAACCTCATTTTCATATCCTGTTCCATAGCAATAAACGTCATTGTAAATTCGTCAGTACTGGAGTTCTTGTATTGACAAGTGTTTATTCACTGGCATCTCCTCTACTATGTCATGGTCAATGGATTATGAATGGTGTTCTGTACGGCATAAAAAGAAAAAAAGGAAAGAAGAAAACACTGTGGTGGCTTAACTTGTGTCTCTATGTGTTATATGGATGATACTTTTTTTTGCTAGTCTCCCTAGCTTTTAAACGATTCTAAATAAACATATTATGCAAAACACAAATTGACGGAAAGGGTGGAGTATCAATACTTTCGAATATCAACACAGGTTAGTCGTACTATGCCTTTTATCCCCCATATAGATTCACGACTTGATACATTAACATTGAATATCACAAAGATTCTTAAATATGAACTACTGTCAAATACTGAAGCCATGAGGATGCCATGTTAACCTATAAGTTACAAACAGTTCAACAACGCGTCATCAGAGAGAACAACTCAAAGTTTTAGTTCCCCTAACGGTAAACGAATTGCAGTTTTATTAAGTGAATAGGCCTGTTAGACACGTACGGTTTTTGCAAGTGATTGCAGCAATATTTACCTGTTACACATTCGGTTTTTGTAGTTCGAGTCTCCAGACACCTCATGCTTGGGCATGTCTTCAACTGACAGGGGCCAGCTCGGACCTGAAACAGGAGCAATTTGGACACATGTCTTGGCCGTATTGTATCACCGGTTCTTTGTTTCTAGCCAATATGTGTGCAGATTCTAGTACTGATGCTTGGAGTCACATTGACGACAACTATAATGGACGAGTGCAGCAGCAGTGCAATATCAAAAATATGTGGATTCAGCGCTGGAGGCTATGAAAAGGTGTGAATTAGAAGTCAATATTTGGGGAGATGGTTTCTCAGCCTTATTTGAACAGGTCAGGGAGGTTGACTGATTTATGGAAACAGGCAAGGAATACCAAACTGTAACTGCTGCGTGAGTGTATGTTATATTAGGCATCTGTCAGCGGATACTGACCACATGTGCTCTGCATGGAATATATGGGTTGATTAGCGGCACGTCATCGAAATGAATTTCAGTCAAGCGCTGAAGGTCACACAGAGAAACATTTATTCTGTTATTGCCTTGACAGGCAGCCGATGGAAAACGTTAAGGCTAGCTATTCACGAACCTCCCAACACACTGACTACGATAAAAGTTAAGAATTCTTAGGACTACGAACGTTTAGAGAATAGGAGCACAGAAATGGGTTTGTATGTTGACATCTAATATATGATGCATGTTAACGTGTTCTGATTTTTCTGGTACTCGTTGCAACTGTGAGCCAGTAAGATCAGTTTGATGAAAAAGATGAAAATATCAGATTGAGCAGAGGTCACAGGCAGATCTGACTCGAAAAACACTTCTTTCTGATAAACTATACCTTAATGATGTATTTTTATTAGGACTTTGACTATACATATGGCCTCAGGTTTGGAGGCTCACACATAAATTCTTTTCACTTGAAACAACTACAACATGTTTCACACAGGACAGTGAAACTTTGGATAACATCTGTGGATTATTCCAATTGATGTAAACGATTGTAATTTACCACAGTAGTTGCACATTCACAGAGACAATGATAACTTCAAACGGGAAGACCCGTGAAGGCCCAGGGTAGAATAGGCCTTTGGCAACCCATGCTTGCCATAAAAGGTGACTGTGCTTGTCGGAAGTGGCGACTAACGGAATCGGGTGGTCAGATTCGCTGACTTGGTTGACACATGTCATCGGTTCCCAATTGCGCAGATCGATGCTCATGTTGTTGATTACTGGATTGTCTGATCTAGACTCGATTATTTACAGACCGCCGCCATATAGCTGGAATATTGCTTAGTGGGAATTAAACTCACTCACTCACTCACTCACTCAAACGGGGAAAATAATCGCCTTCCGCACACGCATGCACGTACCTAACCACACACACATACACATACACATACACATACACATACACACACATACACGTCCCTGAAAACCAAACCAGACAAGCAAATAACACAAACCCAAACAGATGGAATCTTACATTGGCTAATTCCTTAGTTCCAACGAAATGTTGTTCCTCGTTCGTAATCGTACCTTGATCCATTTCCGACAGTTGACAAGTGAGTGTTGCAATAGTGTATTTAAGACCTTGACAGAAGCCACTTTGTATGCATTTGATTTGGCATAACTTGATGCCTACGTTCTTGAAGACTATGGAACTATAGGCAGAATCTGACAGGTGACAAATAGCCACATCGAATTTGAGACACGGTATTAAAAGAAGGAACACTTTCCCAGCATTAAGAAAATGCCACTTTGTCATGTTGTTTAAAGCTATATTAGCTAACAACTGAAAACTTGTTCCTAATGGTACAACGGGATAACCTGAACTGTTGCAGAAAACTATTACAGGTGTATATGCATCATTGTCATGATATCGCCTGTGTTTATATATTTTAACTCTACGTGGCAACATGAATGTTGCTTGATATTTGCAAAGGAGCAATTTGGCAGGAAATCAAATCGCATTCTAAGTGTCTCGGACTTCCAATTAGCATTGATAAGTGCCAACTCTAAGATTACAGCTTCTTCGTATCAGAAATTAAGCTTTATCTCATGCAGGTATTTCGACCATAAAATTGTCATCTGATAACACAAATGGCAGAAATATACCAAAGTATGATTTTGCATCAAGATAACTGAATGACTTTTCACCGTGAGTGATGTTAAACCTTAATGCAACAGACAATGCTCGTTCGTTTAGAATAATTGTCAGACGGCTATTGTTTTGCTTCGCCTGTGTTTTTCGTAAGGATATTAGCACCTCTGAACATTGATACTGACCACAAAAGGATCTTTTTTCGAACTCATTCAGTAAAAACAGATCTACTCATCGTACAGCAAGTAAATCAAATTCGTATTGTTTCTGTTAAAAGCTGCATTCAGACATCCATGATGCAATCCTGTTATTTTCAGAGACACTGAAACAAATTGCTGATGATACTATTCCAAAGTCCGCTGTAAACCCACACGTTCGTAAGCCATGGTTTGATAACGAATGTAAACAGGCCAGAAATAGTAGGAAGAAAGCAGAAAAATATTTTCGCCGACATCCCACAGTGTATAATTTAGATAAAGTAAAAAGTTTTACATGTCACAGTCTTGGAGAAAATATGTTTCCAAGATAAATTCACGTACACCTCTTTCAAAGGTGTGGAATATGATACAAAGAATAAAGGGCAAAGGTTCCAAGTCTACTGTTAACCATCTAAAAGATGGGGATAATTTATTAACTAATAAATCCGACATTCCCAATAAAATTGGTGGAACTCTCGCCAAACACTCATCTTCATCAAAATATGTCCCTGAGTTTCAAACGTTTCAGAAACAACAGGAGAAAAAAAGATTAAATTTTATCTCAGACAACGGTGAAGATTATAATGAATTATTTTCACTACATGAACTACATACCGCCCTTGAGAAAGCTCATGATATCCACTATCAGCTCCTGACGCATTTGCCCGAATCGTGTCTTCCTGGCGAAATGTCATGATTGTAGTCCCCATTCCAAAACCTGGTCGGAATCATACCGATCCGTATAATTATAGACCAATCTCTTTAACGAGTTGTGTCTGTAAAACCATGGAACGAATGGTAAATAACAGGTTAGTATGGTATCTTGAAACCAATAATCTTATAACAAATATTCAATGCGGTTTCAGGAAAAACCATAGTACCATTGATGATTTGGTACGTTTAGAAACCTTCGTCCAAAATGCTATAATCAACAAACAACATGCTGTATCAATGTCCTTTCATCTCGAGAAAGCATACGATATAACCTAAAAGCATGGAATTTTAAAGGAATTACATGACTTCGGTTTGAGGGGTCGTTTACCTCTTTTCATATCACAGTTGTTAAAGGACAGGCAATTTCAAGTCCGAGTAGGTTCAACCCTGTCTGACCATTATAATCATGATCAGGGTGTCCCACAAGGCAGTATTTTGTCTGTAACACTTTTCAGTTGAGAGAAGGTTCATCAGATAAACAGTTTATACAAGGTTTTAAATGATTCAATCGATGGATCCCTTTTTGTGGATGATTTTTTTATATTTCTTGTCAAGGGACAAATATGAATACTATTGAAAGGCTACTACAGGTATGTGTAAACAAAATAAATAAATGGTGTCTTGGAAATGGATTTAAATTTTCTAAACGAAAAACTAGTTGCTTACACTTCTGTCGTAAATATAAACCCCATAAAGAGCCAGAATTATTTCTAAGTGCCACCCCTATCACAGTTGTCAAAGACGCTGAGTTCTTGGGACTTATTTTCCATTCACATTTGACCTTTTTGCCGCATATGAAATCCCTAAAAGCCAAATGCTTGAAGGCACACGATTTATTAACGGTTGTTTCTAATTCAAAATGGGTAGGGGATCAGACTACCCTTCTTCACTTACATAGATCACTCGTGCGATCCAAACCTGATTATAGTTCCATCGTATATGGTGGAGCCTGTCACAGCAACCGTAACATACTTGATTCTGTCCATCACCAAGGCCTAAGACTTTGACTCGGTTCTTTTAGAACCTCTTCTAATGACAGTCTATACGTCGAAGCTGATGAGCCTTCCCTCAACCAACGCCGTATAAAACTATCTCTACAATACATTACAAAGTTAGCTTCTAATAAGTCTAATCCTGCATTTATTTGTGTCTTTAATCCTCTTTATGACGATTTGTATAACAAAAAGCCTTCCCTTGTTCCGCCTCTTTGGCTCAGAATTACGCCATTTCTTACTGCTTCTAGCATTGAACTGTTATAGTAGAGTATTGTATCCTGAGGACCATATATTTCGCAAATAACCATATCCTTGTGTTCATCATGTCGGAGGTCGCTCGCATTGACTATATCAAAAGTGATTAACAAGCAAGATAAGACTTTCATCTCCATCATGACTACACCTGAAACATGGGAATATTGCGTACAATTACAATTTTGCTAGTAAATAAATTCTGCGTGGCTGGTTGTAACTTTGTGAATTTTAAGAGTTTGGGTGACGACGTTCGATTTCCTCAAATCAAATTACTTCCTTTTCACGAAAGGTTTTCATGGTGCGATAGTTACCTTTCACACATTCAATTTTGCCAGAGTCTCCAGGGACCTCTGGTTTGGGCAAATTTTCAAGTGACAGGAGCCAGAACGAACCTATAACAGAATCTCATTATATGATTATTTTTTATTATCTTGCTATAGGGACATTTATATAGCGCACATATCTATGCCAAAAAGTAAGCTACTAAAAAAACAAAACAAAAACCAAGCAAAAACATAAAAAAAAAAAAAAAGAAAACAAAAAAAAAACAACAACAAAAAACAAAAAAACCCCCAAAAAACCAAAAAAAACCCCAACAAACAAAAACCCAACAACAACAAAAGCCACCACTCCCCTCCCCCCCAAAAAACCCAAAAAAAATCCAAAAAAACAAAAAAAAAACCATCATTGGAATCATTGGTGTCTATGTAATCAGTATATCAATGGTGAACGTTGTCTGCAAACGTTTGTTAATGGGAAGAAATTCATGAGTTTCCTGTCGCACGCACATTCCATGCATCATGTCCAATAAAGGTCGGGGGTTTCAATGCTCTTGTGACAGTTAACAATCTTAAATTTGGTGTTAAAGTCATGCCTAGACTTAGTAGCCTCAGCGCAACAATGCTATTGGTCATCTGGAGACTGTCAAGTCTCAGTCTGCGGTCGCAAGGCAACTGAATGTGTCACAGAGTACCATAGCACGACTTCGGCATCGCTATCAGCAGCAAGGGTCAACGCGTGATAGCCCCAGGTCAGGTCGACCCCGTGGCTCAGGACAGGTGTATTTGGTTTCCGACATTTGAGGAAAAGGTTCACCACAACATCCTCCACAACATCTGTAGTGCCAGAACTTAAAACAATTTCTGATCAGACTGTGAGGAAGCGTGAGACTGGTATTCGTTCCAGAAGACCTTTGCGAGGACCTGTGCTTATACGTTAACACCGGCAACAACGCAGACAGTGGTGTCGCCAACATCTCCCATGGCCACTGCAAAGGTGGAGAACTGTTATCCTCAGTGATGAGTCACGTTACATGCTGCGACGTCCCGACGGAAGAGTACGTGTATATCGTAACCAACGCTACGCTGCAAACTGTGTACAGGAAGTGGACAGATTTGGTGGTGGCAGATCATCATGGAATCTGGTCTAGTCTATGGGCCACCGATGTCAAGCAACCATTGATGCTAATGGTGGCCACACAAGATACTGGCTGCTCTGCGACCTTGACCTTGGAACACTTGTCATTTGTTATGTACATTTTCTTGCAGCATTAGACCGTTAATGTTCATTCAGGTTTTCTTCATGTTTGCACTGTATTATTGAGCCTTAAGTGTGTGAACAATTTTTAGCTATGCGTTACTTTTTTTAGTAGTATACATGATGATACTATCCATCTGTTTAATTCTCTAGCGAATATTTGTACATGTTCTTGAGAGATGTTTGCAATATCATTCGGCTGATACGGAGGATAATAACAATTAATTGTGCCACTGTGCCACTGCTGCTGATCTTGGCATTTGGTTTTGGGCAATGTGCACACTGTTTCCAACTTTTAACATTTATTCATATTTACGCTGTTTGGTGGACTTTCCTCTGTGTGTCATTTCAGTTAGGACCCATGAAATTCAACAGATGCCAGACAGTTGGTTTGTCCGGTTGAAAGCTGACTGACGCCGTATGATAGAT
Source organism: Haliotis asinina (assembly GCF_037392515.1). Classification (NCBI taxonomy): domain Eukaryota; kingdom Metazoa; phylum Mollusca; class Gastropoda; order Lepetellida; family Haliotidae; genus Haliotis; species Haliotis asinina. Next base: position 28,540,296 of record NC_090280.1, read on the forward strand.
ACCCTGTGTCTGTAACTGAGCAGTCAAATGGTATGTGAACTATTTCCGGTCACTTCTGTCAGTTGTTACTCGCAGCTGACCAGGAGAACCGTCCCATCGTTGACGTCAAAAGCAGTGCTGAATCTCCTTAATTTACTGGGATCGTTTTTTCTTACACACCCGTGTGTGAGAAATCCATGTAAGATAACTGGTATCACACATATGTGTGAGATCGATTTCTAATCCCGTGACTGGATACTCCATGGTGATGACCTAAGGTCGAGTTATGACGGACTACTTTCCTGATAAAAATTCATTGATAAGTTTCTCGTGCTTCAACCCAATGCAGACCTGTTACTCGTGTCCAATACTTTAAAAATCTGTATAGCCGTCGCCTACCTTAATTGTGTGATTGCATTGTAAAAATGTACCAGTATTTACGAAATAAAACGAACTTAGTTCAGATAGTAACATGTATGTATATAATCTATTTTGTTTTCCTTTGTCGCCTGTTACCGTAGCTACTGCAGATTATGCATAATCATGACTTCAGAATGGCTTCAACAATGAGTAACATCTGTGTAAACGATTGCGTGAAGATCGATGGGAAAGACAAAGGCTGTGTTGTCTCCATTGTGGCTCCTCTTGGAACGTACGAAATGTACAACAGGAGAGAAGCAATAGGTTTCAAGGTATCTTCTTGCGAAAATACCTGACACGGTAACGTCAGTGCCAGTATCTGGGGAGATCGATTTACCTACTGACTTAATTGATGAGCTGATGAAGGATGATTTTTTCACAGATGAACCTGGTGCTTGTAACGATACGGATCGACCCCCAAAAGCTGAACAGGTATATGATCATTCGCAAATTGACAAATTCGTTCATGACAATCAGAACAGAAACACACAACGTACAACATGAGGCGGTTGCAAGGGTTCACGACTGCAAATGGCGACACGCGTCCTATCGAGTCCATTCAACCAACAGAACTTTGTGACATTTTGTGTACATTTTTTACTTCCCTCAGAAAGGAAGATGGTAGCAATTATGAACCACCAACAGTCCAGCTTTGACATGTACCATAAGTCAAAACACTACTGTTCAACATTCATCAATGATCGTGAATTCGAAAAGTTGAACACTGTCATCAAAACTAAACAAAAAGTTCTAAAAAGTGAGGGAATGGGTAACCTACCTCGCCCTACTGAATCGCTCACTGACGATGACATCAACAAGCTGTATGAAACAAAACAACTTGGTCCTCACTCCTCCATTTTGAACACCATGTGGTGCAACAACACCACTCATTTGGAATCCGTAGTGTCAAACCACACAGTGACATGAGAGGAGGTGATGTTGCACCTAAAACTGACTCCGACGGTAGAGAATATCTTGAATTCACAGAGAGGCAGTCGAAAACATGCCAGGGGGATAATCCTTTAGGGATCCGTAAAATTCAGCCCAAATCATGGGCAACTAATGGAATGGTGAGCGTTGTCCAGTATCCATGTACAAGCTGTACTCGAGCCTCCCTCCCGCAGGGTACTCCGGTCCAGATACTCCATTCATCATTGTTGAAATGTAATTTCACTCGAGAGAGAACCACTTACAGTTGAAAAGTCATGGTCTTTAAGTGTTTAATAAAAATTGTTTGATGTTGTCGTGTCTGCATAATCGCTGTTGCCTTAAAATGCACAAGTATGACTGAGACTCTCTTGTGGAGGGTTACAAATGTATGTGGAGTTAGTAGTCTGCCCAGTGACGTCACTCTTCGAATTACGTTGCGTTATGTATCAATGCGCCACTACAGTCAGAGAAAGGGCAAAATATACATGAGTTGATGTAGTAAGATTTTAGGTGTGTAAGAAACAGATTACACTACTCGTGTCTGTCAGATACCATTTATCTTACATCTCGTTGTTTCAAAACGTATCTAACGTGCGAAGCAACGTTTGTAAACAACGAGTTGTAAGATAAATGGTGCCTGACAGACACTCGTTTAGTAATTTCTATATATACTACACCTTCAACACTTCAGTTTTGCAAGGTCATTAAGCTTACAATTACATGTGAAGGACTGTGATAAGTGTGTCGATAAATGGAAGTTATATGACAGAAGGCCTCATGTTTGGAAAATCACGTGTAAATTTGATCATACAGATGCATTATGTGGAACGACAACCTTCACCACAAACAGCATTTGCCAGGTTCATTGCTCTAAGGAAGTACTGTTACTCTTTCGCGAACGTATCATGGTCCATTTCTGATAGGTGACAAGTGACGGTTGGAATAGTGTATTCAAGCCTTTTTGTATGCATTTAATTAGGCATAACTTGATGCCAATGTTTTTGAAGACTACCGAACTATCGGTCGGCGTATCTCGCAGTTAACAAATAGCCACATCTAATGCGAGTACGTTGTTGAGGTTAGGAATACATTCCCTGTATTGACAAAAGCCACTTATCCATATTTGTACAGCTATATTTGCAAACAAATGGAAGCAAAAATCTCTGTGTTGTAGTAAAATATGAAATATTGCAGGTAAATTCAAATTATTTTAACCGCCAGTGTTCTTGTTGTTTTTGTCGTCTTGTTCACAAAGCATTTGCTAACAGCCAAAGACTGTATATCTCTATATACAACTATATATTTCACGCGGTAGAAATGGAAATGATGAATTGTCAAAGACAAGAAACAAATATTCAGCCTTTTCAGTGATATCCTTGTTGTTATATTCCTTAACAGTCTGTGTTACGAGATTGTCTATTATGCATGCAGAAGTTCGAAAGAACGTCAAAGACATTCAAGTGATTTTGTAAAGTGGCAGTTCAATGAATGCAGATTCTTGTCAGTCGTTCAAATTTAAATTATGTGATCATTACGACGATTTCACCATAAAAGCGCCATATGATAGCCAAAAATAGTAAAGAAACACACTCCTTCTTAAATGTGTGTGATGTTGAACCTTGATAATATTTTGCCACACTCAAGAATCGATCCCTCGGAATGACAACAGTTCCTTCTGCTACTGATGTGCTTGTGGAAAGCAGACACATAACTCTGCAAAACACTTAATATATGCATGTGCATGTGTGTACATGTGCATGCTTCTAAATGAATTAGCGATGAATTTAGATGTAACCTACATATCTATAATTTGAAAAAAATGAATTGTAAGGTGAAACCAATATAAGCAGATTTTGAAATTACCATCAGTGTAAGGATGTGTGTAGTATTGTTTAATTGCATCTTTTCTTGATCTATTAGTTTCAGGAAGGTTACGTTTGGGACAACATTTTACAATCTCAACGGCTAATCCAGTGCAAAGGAACATATTCCTGCCATCAACCGTTATAATCTGAGTGACCACTATAGGAATTGGAAGGTGTAAACATCTGGAAATTCTGACAGTCTCATACCCACATCTTCACTTTGATTTCTTTGCTGAAGAGATGTCTTATCTATCTCAATATTTCATATTTCACTTGTCATATATAGAATGCTTATATTGTAATATCGATATATGACATCCCTTCATATAGTGTGCCAGACAAATATGCCTATTTCTTGAATACATATAGCATGTGTGTCACATACAAACATATGTATCATTGAGGAAACTCAAACTAGACCAAAAGTATAATTTCAACTACCAATCTCATCAAAACACACCCTTCAGCTCACAAACACAACGTTAAAACTCAGGGTGCCCATTTGAAAATAGCTTGTGAGATCGTGAAAATAAAATTTCATCGCCTCACTTTAAAGATGGTGGGCTAACGCTTCCCTTTTCGGCGAAAACCTGGAATAAATGTCAGTAAATAATAACACTCATTTTAAAGATAATGTTGGAATGGTACAACTGACGCTGCCTTTGGAAGATATTCATGATCATGGAAATGACATTATAGTTCATGACAAGTCGGTGACAAGATGGCCGCCACCTATCGGTCACGGGGGCAAAGTGATCTGAAAGCTTATGTGTTTTGACACAAATATATGTCCCACCATTGACAGCACGATCGAAATGGCTGTGACAAATACTTCTCATACGGACTTCAATTCAAAGGAGTGTCGGGGTGATTTCGCAAAATTACAGTCACTAGAGCAAAACATGGATGTGTTCAAGCAATGTACACCAGGTACGGCACAATCCTTGTCTGTGCTTGATGTTGAAATTATGGCTGACTGTGTTCCAGAGAACTATTCCTCACTTCCAAGGGCTTCTTTGACACAGAAACTCTTATCAGAGATAGACAGAAAAGAAGATTTACTTGAACGTCTGAGACATAACTTGTTTGAAAAAGTCAAGATCAAAAGTACCGATATTCCTGTTGTGGCATGCTTATAAAAGGAAGTGTAGCAGTTAAGTTAGCAAAGGATTGTGCATGTCTGACATATTTCCTGAAAGGAGAAAGCTACGAAGAAATTAGAGATTTAATTTCATGTAAACAAAGGTCTCAACTCAGTAGTTATAGAGCGAGTACATCGCACATGGATGTACATGAACTGCCAAGCTCAAGCCTAGATACTATAGACTGCGTAACACAGGGCATACCAGCCACAAAATCCTTGTCTGAACTCTCACTATTGTAACGCTCTTTATCAGAGGTCTGTGATAGTATTGCACAACTCAAGCTACAGCTCAACAGTAACACTGACGCTATCCGGCAATGCAATAAAGAAATTTCAAGCATCACTGCAAACCAATCATCCCTGGAGTCCAAAGTGTGTAGTCTCACCAAGACTGTAGAAATACGTGGTGAAAGTCTGAAACAGTTACAGTGTGACGTCACTAGCATTACGAAAGACTTAGAAGTAAACAAGCTTGGCTTGTCAAGCGTGCGTGACGAGAAAACTCGAGGAGTAACGGTTCTCAGAGCAGATATATCCTCACTACGGTATCAAGTTAACCAGCTAGATGATGAACACCGATCACTTGTCAGTAATATCTCATCCACTGAAAAAGGCAGCACTAGCCTAACATTTAAAGTACAGCAGCTTAAGCAATCCACAAACGAACAGTGTGAAAAAATGATAGATTTATTAAAGAGTACGTTGACAAACTTGATGAACATCATGGGAAAATGTTTGAGGTTCTAGCATCAGATCTGACACAAAAAATCCTATCAATGTCAGAATCAATTAATGTGCAACATGATCAGCCTCATTTTTCATTAGTGGGATCGCTGTCGCAGTGAAAAGAGAGCGGATCCGGGAATATCTGTTGGATAGGGGTGTTCGAGTATCAGTTGTCAGACTGTTCTCCAGCAGGAGGAAAGGTACTGTTTCAGCTATCTTAATGTATCCCTGTATGATGTTAAGAAGCTTGAAGTACAACACTTCTGGTCCCGTGGAGTGATGTGTCGACCATGGCTCAGCAGGAATGTGTTCAGGTCGTTGCACACTAAGGTCCAAACTACAAAAACCCAATGAATTTGACATCCTTGAATATAGCGACCTAGAATGCAACAGGACTACTCACAAGTATACCATATCTCAGAAAACTTTTGCATGGAAGAAATATTCACATATGTGGACTAAGTGAGCATTGGCTCTTTGAAACGGATCTCAGCTTTCTAAATGAGTGAGTGAGTGAGTTAATATTTAAAGTCATATCGGTATTATCTCAGCCATATCGTGACGAGAACATTCAACAATGAAAAACAGCATATATACATTATAAAAACCCGTCAACGAAGGACAGTAAAACAACTAGAATATCACAATTTCAATTAAAACTAGCATGGAAAGTTAAAACTAATAGCACTATTTAGACAATACAATATAAAAACAGACTATAGATCGCCAACAACAGAAGGTAGATCACCACACTAGGAACCATGGGGACTTACAGTACTTTTGCTACCTACATGGACCCTAGTTGGATTTACACCATCCCTTCAGCTGCTGGCCATTGTACGAAAAGCTAGCCGAAAATTAAAATCACATGAATACTACGATTCAAATCCTGGCAGACTTAAATTTACTGTGAATGTTTGTGGACTTACGTACCCTCTCAGGAGGACAATAATTTTACTATACTTCAACCCCCTTTGAGGGTACAGCCACTAACAATTCAAGTTACTAAGCCAAACTACCAATAATTAAAATACATCTATTTACACAACATAATATTCAAAATTCAACTAAAAAATCAATTTCTTTAAAAAAAACAATAATTAAATGTGGATTAACGCTGGTAAAAAGATCCTTCATTGTTTTAACTGTAAAATACTTATCCCTTGTGATGGAGAATTCAACACAGTCAAGCAGAATATGCTTGACCGTGACTCTCTCATTACAAGGGATACAAAACGGAGGATCCTCACCTTTCAAAAGGTGCACATGAGTGTATCTGGTATGGCCAATACGACATCGTCTTAAAATAACCTCTTCAAATCTGGACTGACAACCCAAGTAGGTGTATCCAATATACGGTTTTATTTCATGTAATTTATTTATACCTACTTGGGTGTCCCACCTCTTCTGCATCAGATCATGGATGTAAGTTCTTATGCTAGCTTTATAATCAGAGTATGGAATAAGAAGTGGTGTCACAGATTTGTTTAGTGCTGCCTTAGCAGCAAGATCGGCCATTGCGTTACCGGAAATGCCTACGTGGCTGGGTAACCAACAGAAAACGATGTCGTATTGGCCAATGGCATGATTATTATACAATTCAATAATTTCAATTAAAAGTGGATGTTTACAAAAGATATTTTTAATAGCCTGAAGGCAAGAAAGAGAGTCGGAATAGAGTATATATTGTTTACGTTTGGGGTGTCTTTGAATATATTTAATCGCTGTTTGTATGGCGTTAGATTCTCCTGTAAAAATAGAACTATTATCTGGTAATCTAGACGATATTGTTCTGGATTCAATGACAGTGGCACAAGCCACTGCGCCACCGTCCTTGGACCCATCTGTAAATAAGGATTTATAATTGCTCTATTTATGTTTTAATTGATTATATTCTTGTTTATACTGTAATACATTCGTTTCTGATTTTTTAAATGTCGTCAATGTTAGGTCAACTTGTGGCCTAACCAACTGCCAAGGGGGAGAAGAAAGAAGACGAGAAGAAGCTATGTTTTCCAGCTCAATGTCGGCAGCAGAAATAAGTGGTTTTATTCTTAAACCAAGAGGCGGAACAAGAGAAGATTTCTTATTGTATAACTGTAGTTGCCGTTTAATGGTATGCATATTTTTCCCACGACAAGAAATATTAAAATCATCCACAAATAAGGATCCATCAATTGAATCATTTAAAACTTTTGATAAACTGTTTATCTTTATATTAAAAAGTGTGACTGACAAAATACTGCCTTGTGGAACATCCTGATCCTGATTACAATGATCAGACAGGGTAGAACCCACTCGGACTTGAAATTGTCTGTTATTTAAAAATTTACTTATAAATTCAGGCAAACGGCCTCGCAAACCTAAATCATGTAAATCTCTCAGAATGCCATACTTCCAAGTAGTGTCATATGCTTTTTCAAGATCAAAAAAGATAGACACAGCGTGTTGTTTGTTAATGAGTGCGTGCTTAACAAATGATTCCAGTCGCACTAAGTGATCGACAGTTCTTCTGTTTTTACGGAAACCACATTGTATATCTGTGATAAGGTTATTTGTTTCCAAGTACCAAATAAGTCGATTATTTATCATGCGTTCCATGGTCTTGCAAACACAGCTAGTTAGTGAAATAGGTCGATAATTGGACGGATCCGTATGACCACGTCCAGGTTTAGGTATTGGTACTACTATGGCGTCACGCCATGAAGGAGGAAAGTTACCCGATGTCCAAATATCATCAAAAATATTTAGATGAGTTTCTAGGCAGGATTCTGGTAAAGGCTTCAGGAGTTGATAATGTATGTTATCAGCTCCTGTAGCAGTATCATGAGCTTGATCAAGAGCAGTATGGAGTTCATGAATAGAAAATGTTTCATTATAATCTTCCCCATTATAGGAGTTGATACTGCTGTAAATAGTTAGAAGAGGAAGATTGTTTAGCGAGGGTTTCGCCCAGTTTGTTTGCGATATCTGATTTATCAGTAAGTAACTGATCTCCATGTTTAAGATGATGGACAATAGATTTAGTACCTTTACCTTTAATTTTCTGGACCATGTTCCATACTTTGGACATGGGTGTCCGAGAATTTATTTTGGATACATAATTTTGCCAAGATTGGCGTTTGTTCTGTTTAAAAGTACGCCTCGCGTTAGCATTTAGAATTTTAAATTTATTTAAATTATGCACCATAGGATGGCGACGGAAATAATGTTCTGCTTTTTTCCTTGCCTTCCTAGCTTGTTTGCACTCATCGTTGAACCATGGTTTTCTTATGTGTGGAACTACAGAGGACTTTAGTATACACTCATCAGCTATGGAATTCAGTTCATCAGAAAAGCATTTAATAGCATCAGGGACGTCAATAAAACGCCCAGGTTGAAGTTTTTCAGCACACAGTGTTTCATATAAAGACCAGTTAGCCTTTTTAAAATTTCGCCTTGGAGTTACAGCTTTTAATACAGTAGGAAAATGGTCACTTCCACAGAGGTCATCGTGGGCTGACCATTCGAATTCATTTAGTAGTTCAGAATTTGTCAGTGATAAGTCGAGAGCAGAATAGGTCCCTGTCCCAGGGTGTAAATATGTGCTTGAACCATCATTACAAATACATAAATCATTGTCAGAACAAAAATCCTCCAATAACTTAAGTTTAGTGTTTGTAGTTACACTACCCCAGAGTGGGTAATACAGGGCCCATTATAATACAGGGCTTCGGGAGCTGGTCATATAGAGCTTGAAGATCAGTTTTGGCAAACGTCGAAGACGGGGAAATATAAAGAGAGCATAGCGTAAACGCTACATGTAAAGTAATTCTCACTGCCACAGCCTGCATATTAGTATTAAGTGAAACAGGGCTTTGAATAACGTTTTGTCTGACTAGAACGGATGATCCGCCAGTGGCCCTATCACCTGGAGGTGCAAAACAATGCATTGAATTGACGAGGGTCAAATGTATCTGTTTGTTTTAAATATGTCTCTTGGAGACATATCGCTGAAGGTGTAAAATCTTGGACTAATAGCTGTAATTCATGTAAATTAGTCCTCAATCCTCTGCAGTTCCACTGTATAATATTATTGGAATAAACATCTTTTGGGGTGGATTTCTTGGGGATCTACCCCGCACTCTTTTGGAGGGCGACAAGCTATGTGCCCTAGAATGAACGTTTTCAGAAACGTCCATGTCTTCAAGGGACCCATATTTATTAAACAGCTGAATTTTGTTCTGTGACCCTTTAGGAGCTCTGCCTGTTTTGAAGCATCAGACTTTGGCTTCGGTTTACTTTTCACAGTTTGTTGATTATCAGCTGTCGATTGAGACTTTGAGTGTGACTGAGATGATGATTTGTGATCAGAAGAAGACTTTGAGGCACTAGGAAATGATTCCTCAGTCTGTGAAGATATAGCAGTGCACAAAGGCTGTGGAGAATCACAATTGACCCACGTCAAGGTAGTTTGGCAGCCTGTGGTTGATGTTGTTTTAGAGCTACACCCCGATGATGTTTTTGCTACTGTAACATATCTTTCCGAAAGTTCAGATCTCTTTACCAGTTTTTTGGCCTCAGAAAAAGAGATAATTTGTGTAAATTTTATTTTATTGATCTCCATTTGCTCTTTCCAAATTGGACACTGTTTGGAAAATGACGAATGGTCGCCTAAGCAATTGGTGCATTGTTTATAATCAGTGTCACAATCTTCTGTTGTGTGTGTCTTCTCACCACAGTGCAAGTATTTACGCCGTGTCCATATTTCTGGCATTTAAAACGGGTTGAGCGGGTTGGGGATGTAGGTATCATTTGGAATGTTACAGTAGCCTGCCTTCACTGATTTGGGAGCATTAGGACATGAAAAAGTAAACAGATACGTGTTCGTTTTAATGGTTTCACTGTTTCTCCGAGTTGAAAAGCGCTTGACGTAGAGTACACCTTGATCCTTCATTTCAGATCCTATATCAAGTTCCGACATATCATCAAACAATCGGTCTCGATCTCTAACGATACCTTTGCTTGAATTCAAGGTTTTGTGTTCAGAAACCGTGACCGGAATGCCCACGAAAGATTTGATGTTCAGCAAATTAGTTGCCTGTTGCTTTTTTCCGCACTCTACTAACAGGGCACCTGAACGTAAGCATCTTATGTTCTTCACTACCCATGCAATACCTTGAATACCCTTGGATACAGCAAGGGGGTTCAACTTCAATGGTGTCTTGTCAGGAGTCTCAGTGACAATGAAACGCGGCCAATACTCAATCGATGCAGACAGTCTATGGTCAGTATCAACAGGGTGAATATCAAGTGGACGTTTTTTTTTTTGTTGGGTTCTCACAAGCCATGGTTAGTTTAAATGGTTCATCATCCGAGCTCCCCACCCACCACGGAGTATCACAAGGACAATGCTAAAGCAACCGGGTCTCCAGCTTGCAGCATCAAGGATACCCTGATGATATACTCCAGCAGAAGAATTAAAAGATTAATTATTCCACCAGATTGGCCCATAAGTCACCGCCTTCTGGGCATACGACTCTAGGCAAAAATATGAATTAGTAAAACTTGAAATTCAGAAGATCCAAAAATCGGCCAAGACCTAATAGTATACATCTTACGATTCTCAATATTTTGTGTAACATTACATACAGTAATGCTCAGGGCTTGGCGTGACCAGCCGATTGGTTGAACCGGGCCCATTCAACCTCCCGTCTAGGTGAAGTCAGGGCCGAAGTGGTGTGTTGAACAATAGGAACACTGGTCTTGCTCCCATTGCCCTCAACCACCAGGATCCCCTCCTCCACCGACACAGGGCCGCAACCCACGGCAAACGGGTTGGTGGACCAAATACTGGGGTGTCGGCGAGATCTTGGCGTTACCCAGCACCCACCACGAGGAGGTGACTCGCCACGGGTGCCTCAGCTCTCTAAATGAAATAGGTAAACAATACACGGTGTCTGCGACAAAGATCTGTACAGGAAGGTAGGTAAAGGTGGCGTGGCCCTTCTGTGGCACAGCACTGTGAACCAATTTGTCAGTGTTATTGACGTCCATGATGACCGGATCGTTGGTATAAAACGTTTGCAAGTCTACTTACCTTGCAGAAACTACAATTTGACAGTCTTGTTGAATATATCGGGAAACTGTGGAATCTAGTTCTGCAGTACAACTGAACAATAAAGGACTGTTATGTTCATGGGGGATTTTATTGCCAGTTTGACATTCTCTCGCGGAGTAGACGTGAAACAGAAGCACTTGAACTTGCTCACGAAAATGACCTTCTTGTGTTAACTCGTTCAGAGCTAACCACTGGCGCCAACTATCGCTATGTCTCTTATGATGATGCATCGTTCATTGATTATGTGTTGATTGGTTCCTCCCTGCACAGCTCGGTGAGTTATTGCAGAATACTGGATGATCACACTCTTAATGTTAGTAGACATCGCCCAGTTATGTATGAAGTAAAGGTCAACATCACTACTGAACCCATACCAAAGGACTTCTACGGAATTGGACTAAACTGGAAGAAACTGGATGAGGGGACCGTAAGAGAACGTTACACAAACCAGTTGTCACGTGACCTCCAAACAGAAGACTTTGTCACAAAACCTCTGACGTAGAGGCATTCTACAACGATCTTACCAGATGCCTGGTTACATCCTCCAAGCTTCACATCCCAACGCATTGCTTCAAAAAAACCAAAAAAAACCCAAAAAACAAACAAAAAAAACCCAAAAAAAATCCCCCCCCAAAAAACACCTGAAGCCGTACTGGAGCAAAGTACTAAAACTATTACACGACCAGATGAGACGGGTAACTGATGGCAAACCTCGAGGGGATGAACATACCAGTTATGTTCACTACAAGGACCTCAAGCTACAGTTCAGACGTTCCCAGGGAAAGCACAGGAAAATGTCTTAGGAGATCGACACTGCCGCAGAAATTGATCAAACATCCTTCTGATGCCTGATTAATTCAAAGAAAAAAATCCCATTCGTTTGGAACACTGTCAGAATTGGAGTTTGGTGATGGAAAAAAATATGAAAATGCGAAAGACGTAGCCCTTGGATGGGCAAGATATTTTGCAAACCTCTACTGTCCATTCTCCGATGGTACCCGTGGCGAGCCACCTCCTTGTGGTGGATGCTGGATAACGCTAAGAGCTCGCCAACCCTCGTGTGGACCCGGGTCAACTCGTTCTCTTCCCACAGAGGTTACTTGTCATATCTTCCTACGTAACCTCTGTTCTAATACGACCCGTTCGTGGTGCGAGTGTTCAAGACTTGTGATTGGAGGCAATCAGATTTAGTAGTCCAATCAGCGACCTTGTTTCAAAAGTGATCGTTCGCAAGATCTCGGTAATTTCCGGATGAAAACTAGAACCTCTTCCCGCGATACTCAAATGTTTCTTCTAGACAGAACTCAGTCATGTCATATTTGTTTCTTCACATTGCTTGCATTTGTCAAGTTGAATCTAGGTCGATGTAACACGTGTTCTGATTGGACAGAAAAAAAACGGAAATAAATCTGCTGCCATGTTTTGCCGCTAGGAGATTTTATGAGAACCGCGAATTACGACAGTGGTTCGTAGGAAGATATGACAAGTAACCTCTGTGGGAAGAGAATGGGGTCAACTAGGCCCATAGCACCCCACTGCTGGTCGCAAGGAGCGACCGAATCGGGCAACCTGTTTGCCGTGGGTTGTGTCTGTGGAGGACGGTAGTCTAGTGGTTGAGGGCAGTAGGAGACGGGACCATTTTGCTCCTTTTGCTCAACACACCACTTCGGCCCTTGCTTCACCTAGACGGGTGGTAGAACTGGCCCAATTCTATCAATCGGCTGGTCACACCAAGCCCTGAGCTGCAACTGTGTAATGCTCACCATTTATGGAATTGTTAATTTAATTTTTCATTCTTGGCTATATTTTGAGAGTATAATTTCAAATGTATCATGTTATGTATGTTTTTGAGTAGAGTCATAAGCCCACAGGCGGTGGCTCATGGACCAATCTGGTGGAACTATTTCCGCGGTGCTGCTAGCTGGAGATCTGCTTGCTTTTAGCATTGTCCTTGTGACACTCCGTGGTGGGTGGGGAACTCGGATGATGAAATCCCAACCTTAAATATGGCTTATGAAATCCACCCCCCCCCCTAAAAGAAACAAACGTCCTCTTGAAAATGATGTTGATGATGATGACCTTCGACCGTCCAGATCAACTGACTTTTGGCCACTCTTTCTTGTGATTGAAACTGTTGACAAAACACCTCTAAAATTGGACCCGTTCGTAGTTGCCAAAGGTATTCAAGGTATTGCCGGGGAAGTGTAGAACATTAAACGGATACATTTTGTATCCCTTGTGATGAGAGAGTCACGGTCAAGCATATCCTCAAGCATATCCTGCTTGACTGTGTTGAATTCTCCATCACAAGGGATAAGTATTTTACTGTAAAAACTGTTAAAGATCTTGTTAACAGCGTCAGTTCTCACTTAACCATTTTTTAAAAAAAGAAATTGATTTCATGACTGAATTTTGATGATTATGTGCTGTAGATAGTTGCATTTTAATTAATGGTAGTTTAGATTAGTACCTTAAATTGCTAGTGGCTGTACCCTCACATGGGGTTGAAGTACCGTAAAATTATTGTCCTCCTGAGAGGGTGCGTAAGTCCAAAAACATTTCATGTAGGTTTAAACTGTCCGCTGGTTTTAATCGTAGTATATGTGTGTTTTTAATTTGTGGCTAGATGTGACTAAATTGATAACATCTTATGGGATGGTGTAAATCCAACTGGGGTCAATGCAGGAAGCAAAGGTACTGTAAGTCCCCATGGTTCCTAGTATGGTGATCTACCTTCAGTTGTTTTCAATCCATGGCCTGATTTTATAGTGTATTGTCCAAATGGTGATGTTGTTTTTAACTTTCCACGCTAGTTTTAATTTCATTTGTGATATTCTAGTTGTTTTACTGTCCTTCGTTGACAGGTTTTATAGCAGACATATATTTAATTTTGATATTAGATGTTCTCGTCACAATATGGCTGAGGTATTGCCGATGTGACGTTAATTTTTAAGGCACTCACTAATCGTGATGGACATTTAGACATCACAAATTATAATCAATCTATCCATACACATTTAGAAAGGGCTTATAGCTACATGTCATATGTTATATTTGCTTTACACTTTACACTTCAGTAAAGATTCTAGTGCTTTTATTTTGTTGACCCCATACGGGATTAGTTATTTGAAGTCATACTACTTAAGAAATAAATAAAGGATCAAATTCACATACCACCATGTAATGGGTGAGAATGTAGATTGGAATCAGAATGGAATATGTTTCTACATCACTAGTACTTGTTTGATTTTTTCATGGTTCATATAAGCATGATGTATAAAACGGTCTCGGTAACTTGAATTCAGGTAGGAATTCAAACTTGCTGGCGGTTGATTTACGAATGTTGCAAAGTTATCCCCATACACGTTTAGTCACATCACTCTTTATGTATATATCAGACATACCTATTCCTCATTTTATACATACTGTATTATCATGCAAGAGTCTGGGTATCAGTTGTATCAGTATTAAGTGAGTTAGGTTAGTAGTCCCGTAGTATCCATGTCAGTAAAGCCCTGACATAATGACGATAAACCTTTTCGATAATTCACTGTTGAGAGCATTGCAAAATGTCCAATGGATATACAACACGTTCTAAACAATGTTTCCCTGTAGTAACAGGTTGATGCACTACCGGTCTTCTTCTTTCATTTCATTCAGTGAGCGAGTGAGTTTAGTTTTACGCAACACTCAGCAATATTCCAGCTATTTGGCGGCGGTCTGTAAATAACCGAGCCTGGGCCAGACAATCCAGTAATCAACTTCAGCATGAGCATCGATCTGCGCAAATGGGGACGGATGATAGCCGATGCCGTTAGTCTCCTCTTACGACAAGCATAGTCTGAAGACTTTTACGGGTCTCTTTTACTGATAAATTACATATATACATTTCACTCACGTTGCTTATGAAGCAAAGTATTCTGCTCTGATTATTCTCTATGGAAACTGACGTATCTGTAGTATAATTCTATCATATTGAACAATTAATTATAAACATTTTTCGGATTATAACCTTTTGTGTATTACGTTGAGCGACGTTTCGATGTAGATTCTTACACACAATACAAGCAAATGGTGAGAAGCTTATATACATGGAATGTTGTGACTAACAGTGGATTAACATTAACAACAGTGTATGATAGAGTAAACAAGTGGTACATAATAGGAAGAGGCCAGTAGGGAACAAAGAGCACCTGTGATGCAGCCAAGACTGGTGGGATTAAGTAGTAACAAAAAACAGACACAATGCTTAGATAGTCTATGGCTTGATTAGCTCTTCATAGGCCGATGGCATGTAGTATCCTTTGTCTCTGTTGATCATAGGTTTGTGGCGGCGGTGCTGCATGTTTCGTTTTTGACTCACCAACTTCTAGAATGCCTATCAAACAAACATTTTTTATTAATGAATATTCTGGTTAGTCAGTTTAAATATTTAATTAATTAGTGAACGGCAAACGATCCTCGAGACCGGACGTTATGTAAACTATTTTGTAAGGACATTTCTATGAAAACATAGCAAAATATATCGCTGTCCACAGACGAAAAAGTCATATTAGGCAAAACAGAGAACGCTTTAACCACAGGGCTACCCCACCGCCTACTTGTTAAAAACGGGATGGTGGACTTGCACTAACACAAGACGTTCATTTTAGCTGTTTCGCGTCACCGACAACGGTTTAATATCGGTATGTTGTAATAGACTGTCTTGATTTATTGCAGAAATGGTGTGTTGGTACAGTTGTGCAAGTGCTTCATTGCAATATCTTATATGGGAAGTCCAGACTGAAATACGCATCTTCATTATTTGCTGACGAATATTCCAGCTATATGGTGGCGGTCTGTACATAATCGAGTCTGGACCAAGTGGTAAACAGAATGAGTACTGATCTACGTAATTAGGATGTGATAACACGTACTAAGCAAGTCACGTCAGGCATACAAGATAAATGCCCCAATTTCGTTTGAAAGTCATCAAAACAAAAGGTCTAGTATTGATTTACCAGGAGAACGACTAAAGAATCTTTTTTTCTCTAAAATATATGTCTTTATATCTGATAGAGACTCATTCAACATGGATCGTCCTCTCTGTATGCCTCAACAATGTGTCGTGTGGAAACGTACTTCACTATTTGTGCATTTTCTCCTTCACAAGCCATATTTAGGATGTTATCACCAGCATCATTGACAGCTGAAAGATCAGCCTGATGATCAACAAGTAAGAAGAAGACAGCCTCATGTCCTTTGCGTGCTGCAATCATTGCTGGTGTGCAGTCATCCCCATTCCGACTGTTGATATCCATAACGTTGTGTGTCAGCAGGTACTTTACTATCTCAACACTGCCTGCGTCACAGCCAAAATGAAGAATGTTGTCACTATTTCCATCCACTAGTGAAAGATCAGCTCCCCATTTCACAAGTAAGTCAAACGCGTCTTTTCTTTTCTCTTCTGCTGTGTGCATTACCGGCGTCCAGCCGGCCTCATCTTGACTGTCAATGTCGACAATGTCATGTGTCAGGAGGTACTTTACTATCTTAACATTACCCCCTCTACATGCCATATGAAGGATGTTTTCTTTGTCATTACACACTTGTGACATATCTCCTCCTGCCTCCACAAGAACACCAAACACTTCCGCATCTCCAGCATAGGCTGCAAACATTAATGGTGTCCAACCGTTCACGTCTTGACTGTTGAGGTCCACAATGTCTTGTTTGACGAGGTACTTGACTATTTCTGTATTTCCCCCATCACATGCTAAATGGA
The DNA here is from genome assembly GCF_037392515.1 of Haliotis asinina. NCBI lineage: Eukaryota > Metazoa > Mollusca > Gastropoda > Lepetellida > Haliotidae > Haliotis > Haliotis asinina. Next base: position 28,557,224 of record NC_090280.1, read on the forward strand.
GGATGTTTTCTTTCTTATGGGACACGTGCGACAGATCCGCTCCTGCCTCCAAAAAAACGTCAAACACATCCTTATGTCCACCACTGACTGCATGCATTATTGGCGTCCAACCGTTGATGTCTTGACTGTTGATGTCCACAATGTCTCGCTTCATAAGGTACTTGACGATTTCAACATTTTCCTCTACACAGGCCAAATGAAGAATTGATTCATTGTTACTGTTCACTAGCGACAGATTGGCACCTGCCTTCACGAGAACGTCAAACACATCCTTACGCCCATCACTGGCTGCATGCATTACTGCTGTCCATCCGTCCACATCTCGACTGTCAATGTCTACAATTTCACGTTTGATGAGATACTTGATAATCACAATATTACCCCCTTGACAGGCCACATGAAGAATGGTTTGTTCCAAATCATTCATCAGTAACAGATCTGCCCCTGCCTTCACAAGTAAATCAAACGCTTCCTTTCTTTTGTATAAAGCTGCATTCATTGCTGGTGTGAACCCATACTTTTGTCGACTGTTGATGCCCATAATATTCTGTGTGAGGACATACTTGACGATTTCAACATTTCCCCCAATACTAGCTGAATGAAGAATGTTCAGGCCTGTATCATCTAATAAAGACAGGTTGGCTCCTTCCCTGACAAGTAGGTCAAACACTTCTCTGTGTCCGTTCATTGCTGCATGCAACACTGGGGTCACGTTGTTCTCCCCCCTTGAGTTGATATTTGACCTGTTATCAGATAAAATGTACTTGACTCGGGCCAAATCTCCAACTATGCAGGCATCGAGGAGAGTAGTGTTCATTTCAGTATGATTCCATTTTTCTGAAGTAAGACATGTAACCATTCGTTAGAACTAAAACATTCATAGTGTACCCACACGCATCTATACATATAGGCAACAAATGTTCTAATATTGTGCTACTTGCTTGGATGCGCTTGTTATGGATATGGTCGGTGGGATAGGATACCGTCATCTCCATCGCTATTTCATCGTAAATTTTGAACACATAGTTTCTTCACGGTTGGCGTTGCCTTCAGAAGATTCTAAATACAGTGAAGAATTATCTTCATTTTTCCCAATAAACATAAATACATGTGCATACATAAAATGGATTTATATTCAAATTCAAACTTACAAACGAGGATTTAAAAAGGAATGAAACAATTAAGAAAAACAAAGAAAATCACAAAATGTACAGATATAAGAGAGTTGCAAAACTCGAGTAAATATTTTCCGAGTTACCAAATGAATTTTATGGTTACCCGTGGACAATGATTGTACAGGCATCACGGGGCGATCGTTCAAGCCACGTTGTAAAAACTACCCCAATACAGACTCAGCTAGCATCAACTCTCATGATTGTTGGTCAGCACACAAAAGATGAAAACAGTGATCGAAAACACACTACAGTGTTAATGCAACTACACTTTTTCTATGATATTATGTAACGGATATAAAATGTATTTAATTGGATTTGAGACACGGATGCCGAACGCGTACAGCCGCTCGTGTCTTTGCAATTACTAAATATTCTTTCAAAACTATGAAAATTTTGAGATAACCTCCGACTTGGAACTCTTCACTGTACAATATATACATATGGAAATTAATTAAGCAACACCAAATTCAAAGACACATAAAAAGTTAACAAAGTTTAACGAAGTAATTTTGATGATTGATTATTCAATTTTGATGTATTGACATACAGCATGAGCTTTTCATGGGTTGATATGACGCGCGTGAAGCTTGCACAGCGCACGTGCATTGCTTTAACCTCAACTTTCGAAAAATGCACTTTTTCCCTGGGGTGTTTACAAGCGCAGGTTGTCGATTGCATTCGGTTTTTCATTCATTTCAATGTCATGGCACGTAGGAAATTATCAGAGGCCACTCGTTGGCAAATAATCGGCATGAGGAATGCTGGTATGTCTCTAAGACAAATCGGGACTCAAATCGGACGACATCATTCCATAATTTCAAAACTTTTGAAAAAATACCGGGCCACTAATGAAGTTAAAGACCTGCCTAGACCAGGAAGACCCAGGAAGACCACAGTCCGGGAGGACAGAGCTTTACTGAGACTTGTACGGCGCAGGTCCTTCGACTCGAACTCTCGGTTGAGACAGGAGTGGCTTCCAGGGAGACCCATCTCGAACAGGACTGTTCGGAATCGTCTGAAAGCTGCAGGATACCGGGCAAGGAGGCCAATCAAGCGACCCAGACTGTCTCCAGCCCATAAGGCAGCCCGACTGGCCTGGTGTAATGACCGTTTGCACTGGAACATTGCCTCTTGGAGGAAGGTCCATTTCTCAGATGAGAGCCGGTTCTTGCTGCACATGGTGGACGGTCGTACTCGGGTCTGGAGGCAGAGGAACACAGCAATGGCTCCACGGAACATCCAGGAGACTGTGGCCTTTGGGGGAGGTTCCGTTATGGTATGGGGGTGCATTTCCATGAACTGCAAGTTGGATATCATTACCATCCGTGGCAACCTTAACGGTGTTCGTTACCAACAGGAGGTTCTTGACAGGGCTGTGGTACCTCATTTTGAGAACCATCCTCTGGCAACGAGACCCATATTTATGGACGACAATGCTAGACCTCACAGGGCGCATGCTGTAAATGATTTTTTGCGGCAAAATGCAATTGACAGAATTCCATGGCCTGCCATGAGCCCTGACCTCAACCCCATTGAACATTTGTGGGACTTTATTGGCCGTCGTGTGAGGCAGAGAGACCCACCAGTCCATAATCTCAACGAATTGACGGCTGCCCTGCATGAGGAGTGGAACAGGATCCCCCAGAATCAGATCCGGAGACTCATCCAAGGAATGAGGAGGCGTCTGGAATCGGTGGTGCGTGCGCAGGGAGGACACACTAGATATTGATGAAAGTCGGTGTGCAGACTCTCAGATGACTGTTCTTTCTTTCCATGTGACATTTGTGTTAATACACCTGACAACAACGTCTGTGGATGAATAGTAAATTGTGTCCATTTTTTCATGAATTTAAGACAGTTTTAAGAATTTGGATTTCGTTGCAATAAAGCAAAGTCTTGATACTTTTTCCCTTTAAGTTGTTTGTCAGAGATCGTCTGTTGAATAAAAAAGTGTCAAACTATATCAACCCGGCATATTTTGATTGTCAGAACACTTCAAAGTTGCTCCAATAGAAAAAATTGGGGTGTTGCTTGATTAATTTCCAGGTGTATATGTAGACAAGGCCGGACACTTCGGTTTCCCCCACACACCTGCTACTCTACCATCGCATGCAATCAATTAAAACTCTAAATCCGAACGTAATCATATGTGATTGGCCTATCGATCATCACTAATGACACATGCCAGTTCTACAAGTCGACTGAAAGCCGATTGTGACCCTCAACTAAACAATCTTGACACAAATGGCAGACAATAGCAAGCGTCGACAACGAGAGGACTTGGTTTGACCACACCCCTATTATGCAGCCTTACGTCCTTGGTATCGTCCGCCATTTGTGTCAGGGGGTGGGGTACAACGAAGTGTCCGGCCTTGTCTAGATATATTGCACTGTGAAGCGTTTCAAGTCGGGGGTCATTTAAAAAAAATATCTTTAAAAAAGAAAAATCTTTAATCCTCGCAACGACACGAGCGCCTGTGCGAACGGGCTGTATACATGGCCAAAGAGGTTAATCCCAGCAAACAAGGTGAGGCTGTCAACTGGAGGATGACTCCACTTGCTACTCCCTTGTCTTGTTCCAACAAGTGATAGTGCACTATTTATAAACCACTATTATATAGTGGACTGTCATGATACCACGTGCACATGTCCGCCAGAAAGTCAAGTGTTCAACTGAACAACGAGGCAACATAAACTAAATAAGTATTGAATGGCTCATTAAGTATCTGTACACTGAGGAGGAATAATGCCGATACTGCTTATAGTTTTAAATGCTGCACATTTACCTTTAACACATTCAGCTTTGCCAGTTCGAGTCTCCAGACACCTCGTGTTTGGGCAAGTCTTCAACTGACAGAAGCCAGATCGGACCTACGGGAGCAAAACACATGGATTGATTTTATGCAGTTCATTTCTTCTTATCTGTAACCAATATCTGCTATAGATGCTTCACTAATATTTGTATATCAAATGTGGCAAAAATACAATGGTGTGATCCTGTGTATAGAGCTGAACCCAGTTGACGTTAAGCAATCGATACCGAAAACCAATGATTTTATTTATATGATTGACATTCCTGTCCCTTTTGACAGCAATGTGGTCGGCAAGTTTCAGGAAAAACATGCCCGTCTTTGAAAAATCTCGCTTGATTCTCAAGTACACAGTCGCCAGGCTCCCCATTGTTGTCAGTGTCCTTGGATTGGTACCTCCTGATCTTCTGGTAATGCAGAAGGCTGAAATGTCGGCGAGCCCACATATTCTCCGGAAAGTTCTGGGCGAGTTCGACTGGGCAGCGTTTCCTGGGAGATGTCCCAGATGCTGTCCGGGCTGCGAGTAGAGGGGGCAAGGGCCCTGAGCTGACGATGAACCTTACCAGTCTGATTGTGCCAGGATCACCCGAACTCTCTCTGTTGTATATTTATCATCATCTGTAAAACATAATAATAATAGTACTTATATTGCGCTACTCACACCATGAAGGTATGCCCAAAGGTATGCCTCAAAATTTCGTAACAGAGGCAGCTGAGTTCTTCACAAGGGTATGATGTTTTTAGATTTAATGGTTGAAAAGGTGGGGTTTAAGACTAGATTCAAAAGTTTCGAGAGATGGAAGCGACTTTAGTGATTCAAACAGAGAGTTACATAAAGTAGCGTCTGAGACGCTGAAGGTTCTGGATCATAGTTCTGGATGTGCTGCAGACGTCTCATCTGTTGACTCCACAGAGCAAACGGTGGCAATAGTCCAATCGATGGAATGAAAGATACCTCACAAGGCTGCTGACTCTCTCGTCAGCAAATGCCTGATGGCACTGATGTTCCTCAGGTGGCAATAACTGATCTTGTAGCAGTGGCTTACATGATCTTCCATCAATAGCTAGGAGTCAAGGTACACACCAAAGTTCTTGACAACATCATGATGTGAGCTATGGTATGAAAGTCTTACAATACCAGCATAGCAATATTTCTTCTGTGCAGATTATTCGTCAAGCAGTTCAGTGCTATTTCCACACTGTTGGCCTGTCTGTATGCTGACTGATACTTGAGAAGTAGATCATTTGAGGTCAGGTGATGCAGTCTCTTTACCATCTTCTCTGGGATTTTAGATATGAGTGATAGAACATCCAGGATCTTAACTACATAAGTCCCAAAACATTCAAAGTACATGAAAACCTTCCACTGTGTTTAATCGTAGCATATGTTTAAGGAATGGCTAGATGAGTCTAAATTGCCAACAGCTGCATGGAGGGAGTAAATCCAGCTAGGGCCCATGCAGGAAGCAATTGTACTGGACGTTCCCATGGTCCCAAGTGTGGTGATCTACCCTCAGCTGTAGGCTATCTATAGCCCATTTCTTATACTGTTTTGTTCGAATTTGAAATCCAATTTTAGAGATAGATGCTACTTTTACTTCTAAAATACTACGCTTTTGATACTACTACTATGTCATTATAGTTGGATTGACAGCCCTTAGCTGGCATATTTATTATTATTTTATAATTGACAAGTATTTATGGTAAATTTATAATGTGTTTTAGTCACGAAAATCTTCCTGATGTGACAATTAAAGTTTAACTCACTCACTGACTCACTCCAGGATCCTAAGCATGAGCTTAGTGGGTAGCGGATCGAGGCCGCAAGATGTCGGTTTGGACTCCAGGATGGTTTTACGGACTTCATATTCTGTTACAACTCCAAATGGCCTACACAGGCTCCCGTGTATAGGGGAGATTGTTCGTTGTCCATATTACAATCGAAATGTTGGCGGATATTCCTGATCTTGTCCACAAAGTAGCTGTTACATTCTGGTGCAAGATGAGCATCTTCTCTTTGATGAGGGGCTGTAATCGACTGAACGAGATTGTTCAGTTTGCCTGCTCGTGTTGCAGATTTGCCTTCAGTCGAGACTTCCTCCAGTGGCTACTTCTACATCCTGAACAGCATTGTTCACAGACATGGTCTCGAATCTGTGCGTGGCAGATGAGACATGCTGATGCTGATGGTATCCATGAATGTAAAGGAGTTCTAATACCTTTTTGGTTACGATGTGTTCGGCATTGTCATGGTAAATATTGAAATCATCTAATATGACTGTATGATCCCGTGTCCTGTCGAGGATGCTGAGCAGGGCCCGGTCGTTCAAAACTCGGTTATCTTTTAACAGCCGTTGAGTATATTTATCCGACTGTTATCTAATAACAGCGAGTTATCTTGTTGTTCAAAAGAAAGGATATGGTGTATCCTCGACTTGATTTCGACATTGGAAATTATTCTGACGAAGTGTTACGAACATAGTACCGATTTGGGAGAGTATCAGTAGCTTACCTTTGTAATATTTTGCAATGTGATTTGCAGTGTCCGACAAAATGTGGCCACGGACTGACTGTTGAACAACAGGTGCTAGTAGCCCTTCACTTCTGTGCAAGTGGGAGCTTCTTACAAGTTGTTGGGGACACCCTGGGTATTGTGTCTAAGATTGTGCTCAGTGTGACCGATGCCCTAGTGGCAAGACGTAACGTTTACATTTCATGGCCGACTGACAATCGCCTTCGCCACAGTGAACATGACTTCTTCGCGCAAACAAAGTAAATAGATGTGTCGATGGAACACATATTCGCATACAGGCACCTTCCCTGGATGAACCCGGATACGTAAACAGGGAAGGCAATCACAGCTTCAGGCTGTGTGCGATCACGCAGGTAATCACCTTCTTACAACAATTAGAATGGCTTCCTTTGATGATTTAAAAATCAAACTTTCTATGTAAAATTATTCAAATCCTACTTCAACTTCATTGTAGAATTTTTATCAGTTTGTCCAAACTGGTATGCAGGTTTCATTTTTATCAGGAGAGTGGTCAGTAACACAAGTTAACTGATTTCGCCGAGAGAATTCATTGACACATGTTTGCAAAGCGTAATATTTTTAGTAATTGTACTTGAAGTGCTCATAAAATATATTTAAATAATTTTAATTTGTTTGTTTGTGCTCATGCAGCTGAAAGTTTAAAATTGCATCTTTATGTATGAATGACAACCATAAAACAATTTGCCCAATCTAATCTGATGACTACAAACTAAAACTATTTATGATATATTATCTACATATATTTGATGGGACAATATTAATGCAAAAATCCGGTCATGAATTATGTTAAGGCACACGTATAGTGTCTGACATGCCCATAAATATCTAATAATTTCGACTGATGTCCCCTTCTCTGAATATTCATCCTTGAAATATTTTTGCTAAATGAAACAAGAAAACATTAATAATTTTTATGTAATCTTACAGGGAAATTCACAAACGTTTGTGCTAGACTGAGCGGGGTCGTCCGTGACAGCCACATCTTCAGAACCTCGTGACTCACACGTCTATCTCTGATGGTTTTATTTTAGGAGACAATGGCTACGATTGCAGTCCATTCCTGCTGACCCCCCAACCTCAACCCACAAGGAGGGCAGCTACAACGTTACAACTTCTCTCTGTGTTCTGCAAGGGTCACTATTGAGAGGACGTTTGGTCGGTGGAGGAGAGATACATCACTGATGGTCATGCACGTAGTGGCTGTTATTTTATGACTTTTTGTCACCATGAAGAAAGTCAATTTAAGATGTAAAGCTATAATTTACAGAATGGCAATAGTATAATGTGATATTTTGAAATTTACAATTATACCTTAACTGAACTTAAGGTACAAGGGGTAATATTTTACTTTATGTCATTCTAGAATACTTGTTACTTGATTAAAGCGTTAAATATTGTGTGCAAGGAACAGCACTCTGTATGGCATAAGATTCATCCCTCTTGTAATGTACTCTCCATGAGTGGTTACTCAATGCCATATTGCACATATCACAGTAAAACTATGTGCTTGGATTATTTATAGTTTTGTTGAAGACAACCACCCCATGATTAAAGTCAGTAGCATTTAATTCAACACATGTATGCATTTTCTTGAGCTGTCTACAAAATACCATGGTAGAGCGGTATTGATCTAAACGGGACGATTTATCGGCAATATTGATGAATTATTTGAATTATTCACCGTAGCCAAGGACCCGGAGCTACCCTTTAAGCATTTATCCCCTAACAATCTCTGACCACAATGTGCTTTTACGTGTCTTTGTAATCTCGGTCGAATGTTTATCCGATAAAAGAGACCTTGGCCCCATTTCACAAAACTCTCGTAAACCTAAGCATCTCCGGATGCTACGAGAAAGGTAGATCTTAGACTTACAAGAGCTTTGTGAAACGGGGCCCTGTTGGCCTCAAACATTGACTGGAAAACATCCTCTTGGTCAGCAGAGTAGCTTCAACTTTTCTTTTTCCTTGGGGTGCAGGCGACACTTTGTGTTTCCATTTTTTTCGTAAACCGGAAGTAAACAGAATAGGTAATGGGATATATGGATGCTAGCCAGTGACGTTAACCACACTGGCCACGTTAGCTAACGGCATGACTAATCATGTTTTGAACAACGCTTATGTAACGCTCGGTTAGCTAAGGTTAAGGACTTAACCGGCTGGTAGGAGTTAACCGGCGGTTAAAATAACTGAGTTTTGAACAACCGAGCCCAGATTGGCAAATCCCTTGTAGAAATCATTATTACCACGTGATAGAGACGGTCTGTAAGTGCTTACTACTTTGTTCTGAGGAGGTCATTTGTTCAAATGATGTTCCTTTTTTCTGTAGGTCACTGGAAGCTGACAGACGAAACCAACGTGAACTGCATCTTCGTTTCATTTTCATATTACATATTGATATAGTTGATTTTTCAATGGGCTTTTACTCATAGATAAACCAAGTCGATATATAGCTATAAGTTTACTTGAGGCACTTGAGTACTGGTAATTACATTCCTGGAATAGGGTCTTGAAATGCTTTGCAGTATTCATATCGTCAACTATCTTCTGAAATAGACTGCAATGTTTGGTAGAACCTAAGTATAGACCGATGTCTGTTGTTGTAAGAAACATTTCCATCTCAAGCAATGTCATAAATATACCGTGTGAGGAAAGAAGGCATGTATTATACCATGACCATATGTTCTATTCAAAGTGTATTTATGAATATATTTTGCATATTTATTAACTACATTTTGTCCGTGAATGTTACATTAAGGACGCCCAAACAAAAATACCTACATAAAAAATTCAAAGTCTCATTTTCCGACATGGTGGTGTCTGATTCTTTTTTTGGAATGCATTTCGAATCCCCATTAAACCCTATTGCAGATACAAAGGGAAAAGGTTTGTAAAGTAGGTTGACTTCTTTCAACCTGTTCGTATGGAGTTTTTGAAATCGATTATATTGACCACAGAAAATAAGTGATCACACCAGATGTTCATGAAAAGTGCCCTGAAACATGCCCTGCCTACTGGGAGCAACCGTCTTTGGCAATATGGCCTAAACTCTAATTTACAGACATTGACCACCATTCGCCCCTTTCTATGCCCTCCAAGAAGACTCGTCCCCCGTACATACGACAAACCAGTCTGAAAGCGCTTAGGGATCGGTGTGTGGTGAACAGCTTTTAATAATTGTCTTAGAATATGTTTTCAAAAATCATCATTATAATTGGTTAAAATAGGATTAGAAACATAAAAAGTAGAAACGTTCGAGTGCTCCAGTAATATCTAGTAATTGCTGGAGTTAAACGGGATTGCTGTTCTTGTTAAAAGTCAAATCTTTCAAGAGCGGCACGACTTGGTATTCGGTTTTGTGCCCAGTCGGTCATGAATGATTCACAGTCTGACGCCGCACAACAACACCCCTGCGATGAAATGGCGACTCGCAAACAAACAAGGCAACTAAATCATTTAGAGTTCTTTCGTTCTTGTATCTTTGTCTGAGGTGGCGCTTCAGAATGACAAACGGACTCAAGACAGTCGGATTTTACATTTTAGAATGACCGAAAACATACTTTTGGACATAGATATTTTATAGATCTAAAAAAACATTGGCATCCAGATCTGAAAATGTCAGCTATATTTATTTCTACTAGATAATGGTATGCATTCTCTAATGATCCACCCTTCATGCATATGAATGGGTTATTCTGGCTAAAAATGTTTGTGGACACAATCTTCATATTTCGCAAACACATATATAGATACCATGATAGCCAAATTACCATTTGAGGATACACAACATTGATCACAAACAACCCATGCATACTTACATCTGCCAAGTCCTTAGACCCAACGAAGTGTTGTGCCTCATCCGTAATTGTATCATGATCCATTTCTAATAGACGACAAGTAAGTGTCGAAATATTATATTCAATAGAACGACAGAAGCCATTCTCGACACATTTGAGTTGGCATAACTTGATGCCTATGTTCTTGAAGATTAACGACCTATAGGTTAGTGTATTTGGCAGTTGGCAAATAACCACATCAAATGTGAAGCATGTTATTAAAGTCAGGAACATGATTTCATGAATGACTGAATGCGCAGTTGTCATCTTGTTGATCACAGACCTACATTAGCTTACGACTGAAACTAGTCACATGGATGTGTTTGGACAGAAACGAAATGTCACTGACAAGAATTAAATATGCAGTCTCTTCCCAATCATCATCTTTATACTTTTTTCTCAGTTTGTCTAATGAGAATACATCTGGCAATGTTAAGTGGCAATAAAAGGGATGCAGTGTTTTCTTATACTTATCCTTTTTTCTCCTGTGTGGATTTCAGCTATTGCACCACAAAAAAATCCCATATGATTGGGAAGCAAACCATTCATTGATTTTGTATTCAGATAAACAAGTCACTGTGCATTGATAATTTGTGGTGTTAAATATTGATAACCTCTTTGATCCTTATTGATTATATTAGCGTAGCTCCTGTAGTTTGACCTGCTTATGTGATGCAGATATGGGACTCAGTGATATTATATTCCATGTGCTTGCACCTTTACTGGATCTGTATCAGAGCTCATGTTTATGGTCTAATAAGACGGATAACCACATTTTGGGGCGATGGTGAAAAATCATGGAAAACAACGTTGTGTTTGTTTTAAGTAAGGGCAAGTTCGTTGTAGTAAACATTTCATACCAGACTTTACCCCTTCAGTTTACAAGAACAGTCTTAAACCTTTAGGCTTCTCTAGAGTCTTCTCTTAAAAATAACGTTTCTAAATTAGAGTCAATTTAGGAATATCAATATAGAAATATCATCCAGGTGATGCCGAACTGGTGTCATGACTATAAAACAATAAATTGTAAAGACTGTTTCAAGGTATATTCAGTGTTTGGCCGATTTTGCGTGTAAGATTAATTTTATCTCATTTAGTTCTCTTGACAAAAACTGGAAGCGAACGAGCCATATTTGATGTAGTTAGTTGTGTTGATTAAATAATTAAAGTGTTTATAAAAAGTGTGCAAGTTATACCTTAGAGGGTGATTATCTGATAGTATCGCTCACAACAAGGACTGACATTTAGTTTGGTGAAGAATATTAGCTCCAAGATCGTTTTCGATAACTCTTTATTGCCCACGATCACATTACTGGACGACATCCCACTTAAGACATACATAAAAGATCTAGGTCACAAAACACCAGGTAATGAGTGAGAAGGCAGATTCTGTGTGATCTGTTTCTAGATGTCGGTAAAGTCACTGTCTGTACACAAACGTCAAGTTATAACAGAGCAGAAGCGAACTGACTGTTACTTGGCAAGCTCACAGTTCTCCAGTTTGATGAGCTAATACGCTGGATCAACACTCACATCAGGAACCTACACATACTGTTTACAGACGGACAGACCGACATACACATATAGATAGATATAGATATATACCTATATTCTGTTCTTCAAATGATCAGTAAACATTGATGCAAAATCAGTTGGTAGTTGTTTAAAACCGCATTCAACAATACTCCAGCTATATGTCGGTGCGTGGTTGGTACTTGTTCACAGTACAATTTGACTGAAACAAAAGTATGCTTACTTCTTTTATATCAAACGTCCGTTCATTGGAACATATGGGTCGAAAATGGGTTTGAAGATTCATCTGTATTGAGTTGATGAAATGGGTATTGAATGAATAATTAATCTCAGAATGTGAAGATAACACATCATCAATACATTTCAAATGGGGGAAAGAGAGAGTTCGGGTTTACGCCGCACTCAGGAATATTAAAGCTATGTGACGGTGGTCTGTAAATAATGAAGTCTTGTTCAGACAATCTAATGATCAACATCATGAGCATCGATCTACGCAATCGGGATATAATGACATGTGTCAGCCACGTCAGCGTGTCTGACCACCCGATCCCGTTAGTCGCATGGGTTACCGAAGACCAATTTTGACAGAACTGTGATTTAGATTGAGATAACACGAATTTAACGTAACTGAGAGAATATACAAACATATTTATATTCCCCGAGAAAACATGTATTCCGTCAACGGATAAAGGCCATCACTCACAGAAACAAATCCAAACACCATGAATGCAACAGGAAAACAAACAGAAACAAACAAGCAAAACAACAAACATACAATCCCCCTTCCCCTCCCCCCCAAAAAAAAAACAAAAAAAAAAACAACAAAAACCAAAACAAAACAAAACAAAACAAAACAAAAAAAACAGCCCCCTCTCCCCCTCCACTCCCTTAAACCAAACCAAACCAAACCAAACCAAACAAACAAACAAAAAAACAACCCCGAAAAGAACACAGGCCAAAGCATACCCATTTATTCACATACTCACATACACATACACATACATAACCGCACGCGCGCTCGCACGCACACACGCCCAACGTTACAACTAATTCTACTCCAGATCCCCCATCACCCTTGAATAATTAAGAGGTGTCCCAACATTATCTCCGAACCTGTTTATCCTTGTACGTACGTCATTATCGACCAAAGCGCGCATAAACGTCCCAGTCGTACCTGCTTAGGCCCCATCTCCATTCTCGCGCACCCGTAAGTAATTGATGTTTGCACAGCCATTGAGGTTCATGTACAAGATTTGAGGGTGTTTACACAAGAAGGCAATTGCTACACAACAAAAGAGGCTATGGGGCTGGATTATTGGAAGGAAAGTAGTGATATGACAGACAGGAGAACAAAGGAATAAAGAGTGCTTGGTGATGAGTTGGTGGTAGGTACTGATTTCCCATTACGATACAGGGTGTAAAACCCTTTGTGTCAACTTTGTGTGAACACTGTTTCCGTGATCGATCGGAAGGTGGTCACATGAACAACACTTAGATGCGGGTTGAGCAACGTGCAGTGAACATGGACAAAGTACTGTGACTAACTGTCCCAGCCCACCCAGCTGTGAATGGGTACTTCATTAGGATGAGAAAGCCATATGAAATCGATGCGCCTAGTAGCAGCATTAGTTGAGATTGCTAATTCGACACACCCTTGAGATTGACATCCAGCGATCCAGGGAAAAACAAAGTTCCTTTGCGCAGCTAAGCTGGATATCGAGGCTCTATGTATGTATGTATGTATGTATGTGTGTGTGTGTGTGTGTGTGTGTGTGTGTGTGTGTGTGTGTGTGTGTGTGTGGATGGATGGATGTCCTATTACACATACCCACAAACATGGGTGCTAATTTATTGCAGTGCTCAATTTAAGTTAACAGCACATGTACATAGGTACATACATGCACCTGATGCAACCTCAGGTTATAACCTTGTTCATGAATTAATGTAAAGCCACTTATCAAATCTTACAAACGATCTACTGCGGGTTTTGTTGAAAGAGTAAATCTTGAGGTTTTCGTGCCTTGCCTCTCCTCCCGCATATACTCGAGCACAGCTTCAAAATGACTATTTGGCCTATATCTTGCCTTTGTCCTTGATTGACAACTAAATGTGTCGTAAAGCTGAACTTTAACGGGTTTCACCTTTGAACTCTAGGAACATACTTTCCTGGGCTATAGTACGTTTGTTTGGTAACGGAATCGTAATGGTAGACAGATGAGCAATGCACAAATAATAAAACAAAACAAGAAATATGAAAGACCAGAAATGTACTGTTAGAAAATGACATCATATTTCTATTTGCAGTCGCCAAAACATGACCCTGATCTTTTCGAGTCCCGAGGTGGTCACATTTGCGTAGTATCCTTGGAGTGCAGTTGGAGCCTATTTAGATGCCTACGTTTATGGCATAAATGATTATTCCCAAATTTCATTTGAATGTTATCAAGACGCAAGTCCAGAATAGACCTAACAGAAAATCGAAGAGGCGCATTCAACACGGAACGTCCTCTGTATAACGCCCCTCAACGATGCGTTGTGAGGAAAAATACTCCAGGATGTGCTCATTTCTTCCTTCACAAGCCATATTTAGGATGTTATCACCAACATCATTCGTTATTGTTAGGTTAGCACCATCATTCTCAACAAGCTGAAAAAAAATAGTTTCATTTCCTCTACGTGCTGCAATCATTGCTGGTGTGCAGTCCGCCCCATCCCTACTGTTGATATCCACAGTATTGTGTGAAAGAAGGTACTTTACTGTATCAGCACTGTTTTCATTACAGGCCTAATGAAGGATGCTATAATCGTCATCATCAAGTAATGACAGATCAGCTCCCCATGTTACAAGTACGTCAAACGCGTATTTGCTGTTGTATAATGCTGTGTACATAACTGATGTGTAGCCATTCTCACCTTGACTGTCGATGTCAGCAATGTTATGTGTTAGGAGGTACTTGATTATCTTAACGTTTTCACCTTCACAAGACAAATGAAGGATAGTTTCTTTGGCATCATTCACTGGTAACAGATTTGCTCCGGCCTCCACAAAAACGTCAAACACATCCTCATGTCCCGCTATGGCTGCACCCATTACTGGGGTCAAACACTCCCTATCTCGGCGGTCAATGTCCATAATGTCACGTGTCACGAGGTACTTAATTATCGCAACATGTCTCACTTTACACCCCACATGAAGGATCGTTTCATTGTTATTATTCACCATCGACAGATCTGCTTCTGCCTCCACAAAAACGTCAACCACATGTTTATGTCCAACACTGGGTGCACGCATTTCTGGTGTCCAACCGGCACTATCTCGGCTGTCAGTGTCCATAATGTCATGTGCCAGGAGGCACTTCATTATCGCAACGGTTCCAACTTTACATGCCACATGAAGGAGGGTTTCACTCTCATTATAGACAAGTGACAGATGAGCCCCTTTTTCAACACGTAAGTTAAACACATCCTTCTCCACAGCGCGAACTGCATGCAATAGTAATGTCCAACCGTCCGCATCTCGACTGTCGATGTCCACAATGATATGTGAAAGGAGGTCTTTGACTATCTCAACATTGCCCCCTCCACAGGCCAAATGAAGGACGGTATTTCTTTCATTATATACAACGGACAGATCTGCTCCTGCCTCCATAAGAACATCAAGTGTATTCTTACATCCTTCACTGGCTGTGATTATTGCAGATGTCCGACCGTTTATGTCCAAAGTGCCAATGTCGACAGTGTCATGCTTCAGGATGAACTTAATTATCTCAACATTACCCCCTTCACATGCCACGTGGAGGATGGTTTCAGCATGCACATTCACCAGTGACAGATCTGCCTTTGCTTCCACAAGTAAATCGAAGACGGCTTTTCTTCTGTACAAAGTAGCATTAAATGCTGCGGTCTGCCTATCCTCATCTCAGCTGTTGATGCCTACAATATTCTTTGCAAGGACCTACTTGACAATCTCAACATTGCCTCTAATACAAGCTAAATGCAGAATGTGTCTGTCTCCATCATCTACTAAGGACAGGTTGGCACCTTCCCTGGCAAGTTCGTCAAACACTTCTCTATGTCCCTCCTTTTCTGGATACATCATTGATGTCATGTCATTCTTCCCCTTTGAGTTGACATTTGTCCGATCATCCGATAAAAAATACTTGACTCGGGCCAAATCTCCAACCATGCAGGCATCGAAGAGTGTAGTGTTAAGTTCAGTATACACCTGCGTCAGAATCCGTTTCTCTGAAGGAAGATAAAATCACTAGACAGAATCATTAGATAAAAATACATATCCCGGAAAGACCTTGGCGTGTGTGTTAAATAAACAGCATTGATTGACATCCTTGCCATCTCAATTCCAACTAAAAAAAACCCATGAATTATATGTAAGTGAGTGTAGTTTTACGTTAGTACTAGCAAGTCTCGCGTATTCCGGGAGTATCACTTTTGGGAGCACTAGAAATGGACTTAACACATTCTAAAATACTAGTACAATTTGAGCTACAAAGCAATAACACCAAAGACGGGGATACACGTATGTACTGGAAGACAACAGTTAACTGGTGTTGATGTTTCATTGGCAAAGGTACGATTGCCCTCAATGGAAAGAACAGACGGCTTCCTATTTCAGTAATAGCCATGCATTATTTATGAATCAGAACCTAAAAGTAAACTGCTAAGATGCTACGTGAATTGATCTGTCACAAACACATCCAAAAGCAAATCAAGAGTTCAACCAAACAACGAGACAACATAGGCTAAACAAGCACGTTAAAATGGCCCGTTAAAGATTTATCAGAGGGAGAGGAATAATGCCGATACTGAACATTTACCGTTCACACTCTCAGTTTTGCCAGTTCGAGTCTCCAGACACAGAGAATGATGATAATGGACGATTCCAGAGCAGCATGTCCACCCATTAACTTTTGAAGTAGAATGCTACATGGCATGAATTAATGTATACACAAATACGTGGCAAGGCACTTTCAATGTCCTTGACTTCTGTCTCTTACAAAATATGGAAGCATGGCTAGAGGTTAAGAAACGGTGGGAATTAGAAATGTAGAAGAGACGGGCTTTGAAAGTGGTCAAAGTGATTTATTTCAAAAAGGGCCTCAGCCATGAATACTTGGGACAGTTGTACATAGATCGCTTTATGATTTTTACACACAGGAATATACTTTTGGACATATACAAGTTTCCTCATGTTTTTTTAGCACCAATAAATATATTTCTTTCTTACTTTATTCATGTGAATGTAGGCCATTAGCCCATGATACAGATACATTTGCAGCCTTCAAGCTGCGGTGACGCCGATGATTAGCGTAAAATATGAACACGGCAAGGTTTCGTAAGACCATGGGAGTAACATTACACATTAGTCGGTTGAATTTACAAACGGTTGGATGAGTGAAAACATCAGCGGGAATAAAACGGTTACGTAGGTCATCGTAAGCATATGAACAAGAAATGATACTCATTTTCCACATAGTTACAGGAACACATTCACACAATCTTATGCTTTTTGGTGTTTTTGTATATCTACCCATTTCTATATTCAATTGATGTGAACTACACCTGAATTTAGCTAAAGCAATACGGATTTCTTGATAGCTATGTAATGGAGATATGGCTCAATACCAAAAAGAGGTTTAAATTGAGAATATAAAAGGGTTTTAGGCCTGTAGACAGCGAAAAACGCCATTCCTGTGAATATATGTTTTGGGGCTCTAGCTGTGGACTCAGAAATGAAAAGGTTTGCATTGGGTATGAATTGATTTTCCAATACGTACCCAAAACCCATTGTATACAATAAGATTTTCAGTTTTGATGTCCAGTTAAATTTACCATTTGAATCATCTGACAGTAGTACATTGTAACATTTCTTAGGAAAACGTGTAGAAAGCATGTTTAACAGTTTGTACCTATACATAATACAGCGTTTCTATGCAAACATATACATGGGATATCTCCTTTTCACCGCGTACAACGTGATTAGCAGTACACAGTTTAACACCGAGATAATGTTTACAGGCTGGGGTATGAACTGTTTCAATAGTTGAATTACTGTCACAGTCTAGACCCCATACGTCTGCACCATAAAGCAAAATAGGCATTACTATAGTGTCAAAGTTTCTGAAGAATACATCACATTTCATATGTTCAAACTTTGATACACTTTTACCAAATACCAAACAAAGTCTTTTTGGATTGTAAAATAGAGCTCTCAAAGTGCATGTGCCATGACAATGTTTGTGAAAAGTCAATTAACTTACCTCCTAAATATCATTTTTCGTGCTTAGTAAGTTGACACGTAGCTGATATTCCTTGCAATGCTGTTCCACGACACTGATGCGTATTTGTAGCCCATGAATGGTGTCAGAGAACAGAATAACATCATCCGCATATAGAAGTAAAAACAACTGGGTTAATTCTGGGTGAAGCTGGATACCCGGGTAGCACAACGTTTCAATAATATCGACTAGATCATTTATAAAAATAGAAAACAAGAAAGGGCTCAAGACACAGCCTTGGCGAACTCCAATATTAGTGAGTTAGTTAATATTTAATGTCACATTGGCAATATCTCAGCCATATTGTGACGAGAACGATTAATTATAAAATACAAATGAATAAACACGTACATTGTAAAACCCTGTCAACGAAGGACAGTAAAACTAACTAGAATATCACAGAGTAGAATGTAAAACTATTGATTAGACCTAAAACAATGTATCTATAGAGGACAGTACAATATAAAAATGAGCAATAGGTTGCCAACAACTGAAGGTAGATCACCATACTAAGGACCATGGGGACTTACAATACATTTGCTTCCTGCGTTGACCCTAGCTGGATTTACATCATCCCTTCAGCTGTTAGCAATTTAGACAAATCTAGCCATAAAGTAAAAGAACACTTATTCTACAATTAAAAAACTGGAAAACTTAAATTTACTTCAAATGTTGTTGGACTTCAATACCCTCTCAGGAGGACAATTATTTTACAGTAGTTCAACCCCCTTTGAGGGTACAGCCAATAACGATTTGAGTTACTAATTTAATCTTACAGTTATAAAATAATGATCTATTTACAATTCAGTTAACAAATCTAATTTCTTTAAAAATGCAATAATTAAATGAGGACTAATATTGTTAAAAGATCCTTGACAGTTCGTGAATTAAAATACTGATCCCTTGTGATGGGAAACTCAACACAGTCAAGCAAGATACGCGTGATTGTGATTCTTTCATCCTCACCTTTCAAAAGGTATTCATGAGTATATCTCGTATGACCGATACGACATCGCCGCAAAAAGACCTCCTCAAATCTGGACTGACAACCCAAGTGGGTATAACCAGTATAGGGTTTTATTGCAAGTAATTTATTTACACCCACTTGGGTGTCCCACTTCTTTTGCATCAGATCATTGATGTACGATCTAATGGTAGTTATATAATCAGTGTAGGGAATAAGAAGTGGTGTCACAGACTTGTTGAGTGCTGCCTTGGCAGGAAGATCAGCCATTGTGTTACCAGAAATGACTATATGGCTGGGTAACCAACAAAAGACGATGTTGCTTTGGCCAGTAGCAAGATCATTATATAATTCAATTATTTCCATTAAAAGTGGATGTTTACATGAAAGGTTTTTAATTGCCTGGAGGCAAGAAAGAGAGTCGGAATAGATAATATACTGTTTATGTCTAGGATGTTTTTCAATATATTTAAAGGTCACATGCAACGTAAAATACAACTTTGCAGATTCTGATACGTTTCGGTATGCACTTACCGAAACAAATTATCAAAAATGCCAATTCAACGTATAAAGTTGAAAAATACCCCGCGATGACAAAAACCCCGCGAAATCGGAGTTCAAACGATTCACTAAATTTCCCCCAGCGGTGGGGGAAAACTGGTTTCAACAGATGTGCTGCGCTGCGCCCATAACGCATGCGCAGTGAATAGGTTCGCGGAGCTTGAAACAGTATGCCTGCCCAGCGTCTGAGGTCGTGAGCAGTAGTCTAACCTTTGTTGTGTACAAACAAGTAAATAATCTACTCGTTACATAAACAGCTTCAATCATTGACCACAATGCAATTTGAACTTAACATCTACCTGGCTATACGCCATAAACAAAATAAATTGATTTATGACTCATGCACCCGAGCCCAGTCTCTGCCAAATGATGTAATTAGGCACGTGTGATACACATGACATGTTTTTATGTCTGTGGGTTTCAAACAAACTACATTCACTTTTTTCGGATGACTGGATCTGACGGAAACTGGTGCAAACTCTTGTCAATTTCAAGTCCTGTTTTGTACTTGGACGAATGACAGATTCCAGCCACTCAGTAGTTTACCATCTCTAATGACATGAGTTTTGATTGGATCGAGCTCAAATTCAGAGAACATGTGAGGTCGGGAGCAGTTGTCTAGTCTTGGTTATGTACACAAACAAGTAAATAATCTACTCTTTATATAAAAAAACCTTGTTGATTGTGGTAAACAGTCCGGTTTATTGGCACCTATATGTCTGCCTGCCTGTCTGCTAACGACATTATGCAATACACAGCTTCAACCATTGACCACAGACAATTTGAACTTAACAAAAATCACGCCTAGGCTATACGCCATAAACAGAATATATTGATTTCTGACTCGTGCACCAGAGTCCTGTCTCTGCCACATTATGTAAATAGACAGGTGTGATAAATGTACTTGTACACATTACATGCGTTTATGTGTGTGTGTTGCAAATAAAGTACGTGCACATCCATTTTTCACGGATGACTGAATCTGACGTAAAGACTTGTCAGTTTCAAGTCCTGCTTTGAACTTCTAAAATGCTCAACAAACAGACAATTTTTCTGTACACACAATGAGCCCTCAGCGTATCAGGAAATGAACCGGCCAATCGGAAGCCGTCTTTACACTTGAGTGCAGCCCCACTCGCTATGGGTTCGGTATCCCAAAGGCTTGTTTCGAGGGAAGTAAAGTACAAAATATTGCACTTTTGAATCGCGATTGTACACTTATAATTTTGTTTATTTATTTTTTACAAGCAGCAATGTTTATTATACGTCATGAATAATTGATAATTATATTTTAATTATGTTTGATATTTTTAGTTGCATGTGACCTTTAAGAGCCGTTAATATAGCGTTTGCGTCCGCTGTGAAAATAGAACTGTTATCCGGTAATCTGAAAGATACTGTTCTGGATCCAATAACAGTGACACAAGCAACTGCACCACCATCCTTGGGACCATCTGTAAATAAAGATTTGTATGTATTATAGTTACTTTTTAATTGATTATATTCTTGTTTATACTGTAATTCATTTGTTTCTGATTTATTAAATCTCGTCAGTGTTAGGTCAACTTCGGGTCTAACTAACTGCCAAGGAGGAGACAAAAGTAGATGGGAAGAATATTGGCTAGCTCAATGCCGCCAGCAGAAAGAAAAGGTTTCACTCTAAATCCCAGAGGCGGAACAAAACAAGACTTTTTATTGTATAGATTCTCATACAGAGGGTTAAAAACACAGTTAAATGCAGGATTGGCCTCATTAGAATATAGTTTTGTTATATACTGTAGGGAGAGTTTTAAGCTTTGTTGAGTAAGAGATGGCTCATCGGCCTCGACGTAAAGACTGTCAATAGGAGAAGTTCTAAATGACCCAACACAAATTCTCAGACTTTGAAGGTGGATAGAAACAAGTACTTTGGGGTTGCTTTTACAGGCTCTACCATAAACGATGGAGCCGTAATCAAGTTTCGAACGGATGAGAGATCTGTATAAGTGGAGAAGGGTAGTTTGGTCTCCTCCCCACTTAGAATTGGAAACAACTTTTAACAGATCTAGTGCCTTCAGGCATTTAGTCTTAAGGGATTTAATGTGGGGTAGAAAAGTTAGATGTGAGCCGAAAATAAGACCCAAGAACTTGACCTCCTTGCAAACGCAGTTAGCTAAGGAAATAGGTCGGTAATTTGATGGACCTTTATGATTCCTGCCAGGCTTTGGAATAGGAACAACTATGGTTTTCCGCCACGAAGGGGGAAAATGTTGTGTTATCCAAATGGCATGTAACGTTTCGAGACGTGATTCAGGCAAGTGTTTTAAGAGTTGGTAATGGATATCATGAGGTCCCGTTGCAGTATCGTGAGCCTGTGATAGCGCAATATGAAGTTCATGTAATGAAAATACCTGATTATAATCTTCACCATTATCAGATTTAAAATTCACTGTTTTCTTCTCTTGGTGTGTTTGATAAGTCTGGAATTTAGGATGATAATTTGAGGAGGACGAATGTTTAGCCAAAGTTTCACCAAACGTGTTTGCTATATCAGATTTTTCAGTTAGTATATTATTATCATTTTTGAGATGCTGAATACTACTGGATTTGGAACCTTTGCCTTTAATTTTTGGGATCATATTCCACACCCTTGACATAGGAGTACGGGCATTTATTTTGGAAAAGTAATTTTTCCAAGTATGACGTTTAATGTGCTTAAACGTTCGTCGTGCTTTAGCATAACTGTTTTTTCATTATTTAAGTTATGTACAGTGGGATCAAGGCGAAAACAATTCTCTGCTTTCTTCCTCTTTTCCCTAGCCTTTTCGCGTTCATCATTAAACCATGGTTTACGGATGTGCGGGTTTACAGAGGACTTAGGAATAGTTTCATCAGCTGTATGTTTTAGTTTGTCAGAGAACATTTTAATTGGATCAGGTAAATCCATGAAAAGGATCATTAAAGATGATTCAAGTTCCTGAAGGGCCAATTGTTACAGGCGGATCATCGGAAGGGTTAATTGCTGTAAGTACTGTTGGAAAATGGTCACTACCACAAAGATCATTATGGACTAACCATTCAAATTCATTATAAATGTTTGAATCAGTGAGTGACAGGTCTAAGGAAGAATATGTTCCCGTTGCAGGATGTAAATATGTGTCAGAGCATTGAATATACATAAATTATTATCAGATATAAACTCTTCAGGGGAAATTTCCCTTTACCGTTGGTATCATGACTTTCCCATAATGGGTTGTGGCCATTTAGATCACCCATGATGATACAGGGCTTTGGCAATTGCTCAAATAAATCTTGAAGGTCAGTCTGGTGAAGAATGGAAGATGGCGAGATATACAGGGAACAAAGAGTAAGGTTTATATATAAAGTAAGACGAACAGCAACAGCCTGAAGATTGGGCTTAAGAGGAACAGGGCTATGGATAATGCCATGTCTCACCAATATGGAAGATCCACCAGTGGCTTTGTCACCTGGAGGTGAAAATGAATGATAAGAATAGTATTTACGCAATTCGAACTTATCACTTTGTTTCAAATAGGTCTCATGAAAACAAAATGCTGATGGTTTGAAGTCCTGTGCTAGTAACTGTACTTAATTAAAATTAGTCCTAGGTCCTCTGCAGTTCCATTTGATTAAGGAGTTATTGTTCATGTTATAGCAGGTGGTAGTACTGGGGACCAACTTTTCCCATTCCGAGGCGAATTGCTTCTATTTCGTGTACGGGGATGAGGAGAGACGTCAATGCCTTCCAAGAGATTAAATTTATTATAGATTTGTACAGGGTCACGTGATACCTTTTGTACTCTATCAGATTTTAACTATTATCTTCTTTATGGCAAGGATTTTTCCCTGCAGGAGATACTGTTTGTGAGTCAGTCTGGCAAGCTGATGTTGCATGATTTGTATCAACAGCAGAATCTAATGTACTTAAAGTGTGTTTGTCAGCCTTAATCCAGGAGATATTTGTCTGACATGAAACAGACAGAACAGATTTAGCCTGGGGGCGAGCAACAACAGCAGAGTATGTTATACTTGATGACTGAGGCGAGGCTGCATTTACTAAACGTTTTGCCTCGTGATAGGTGACATTCTTTTGAGTTTTGATTTTGATAATTTCATATTCACGTTTCCAGATTTCACATGACTTTGATGAAGACATATGGTCTCCAAGACAACTGACACATTTTGGAGAAGACAAACAGCCAGAATCTTCATGATCTTCTTCACCACATCTGTAGCATGTTGCACGATTCCTGCAAGATGGGGCACGTGACCAAACTTTTGACACTTGTAGCAACGAAGTGGATTTGGAATATATTGCTCCACTTCGATATTACAGTATCAAGCTTTGATATACTTTGGGTGTTTCGGTTGTGAAAAAGAAATCAAATAAGTATTTGCATTTAAAGTTTCTCCATTTTTCTTAAACGTGAATCGTTTGACATGAGTGACTCCTTGATTTTGTAGTTCAGTAGCGATTTCTGTTTCACACATGTGGGCAAGCCACCCGTCTCTGTCTCTCAAGATGCCTTTGCTGCTGTTCAGAGACTTGTGTGGAGAAACAGAAACTGCAGTATTTGCAAGCTGTTTTGTAGCTACGAGGGCAGATGATATTTTTACTGTTTTACACTCTCTGACTATAAACCCAGATTTAATTTTTGTAACAGCCTGGACATCACCAACAAGTCCATAAATTGCTTTTTATGTGGCAAATGGATTGAGTTTTAGAGGTTCACTGTCAGTAGAAGATACAAACAAAAATCTACTCCATGTATCCGGTAATCTGTTTATAGCACTGTCCTCACCAGAGGACAAACACTCATGTATGTTTTTCGGGTTGAACCATGGTTAATAATAGAAAGTTCACCATCCCAGATCCCAACCCTCCACCGAGGATCACATGGACAATGCTATATACCAGTGGCACTCCGACTCGCAACACCAAGGATACTTAAATGGTATACTCCAGCAGAAGATTAACTGAAAATCACTCGATCCACCAGATTGGCCCATGAGCCACCGCCTTCTGGGCATAAGACTCTAGGCAAAGTTCATATCAGTTTTCAAATCTAAAAGTCTTATGTGAATAAAAACGCCAAGACCAAAATTGAAACAATACAAAATCAAATCTGTGCAATTACATGAATAATCCACGCACAGGGCTTGGCGTGACCAGCCGCTTGGTTGAACCGGGCCCATTCAACCACCTGTCTAGGCGACGTCAGGGCCAAAGTGGTGTATTGAGCAACAGGAACACGGTCACAGGCCCCTATTGCCCTCAACCACCAGGATCCTTTCCTCTGCCGACACAGGGTCGCAACCCACTACGGGGGTGTTGGTGAGCTCTTGGCATTACCCAGCAACCACCACGAGGAGGTGGATCGCCACGGGTGCCATTCCAAATTTACAGTCAAACAGTTGTGAAAAAGAATTATTAGCTTTAACACAAGATTTAATACAGCTATTAGATGGATTTAATGCAGCCTAACATCTTGGGTGATAATCTTTTCTGTTGCAAAGCTAACCATAATTTCGATCTTTTAACCAAATCAAATGCTTTTGAGAAGTCGACGAAGAAAGCATACAGTTTACCCTTTTTGCTAGAATCCTCTTTTTAATAGAGTGGACGATGAAAATGTTGTCGACAGTTGAGTATCCTCTTCTAAACCCTGCCTGTGCTTCAGATAGTTTAACATAAGCTTCACTCCAAAATTTGAGTCTGTTAATAACTGATATGTACAATTTACTAAATACACTGAGGACAGTAATTCCTCTATAATTTGAAAATGAATCTCGATCTCCCTTTTTATGAATAGGGACAATAAGACCGACCGACCGACCACTGACCAGGAAACACCCCGTTCTAAAAAATCATGTTGAATAAAACTGTTAAATACGGAACAAGAATATCAGAAGAATATTTAAAGAATTCAGCGATTAATTTATCATCACCTGCAGATTTAGAACATTTAAGAGTATCTATTGCTTTGGTAAACTCATCTGATGTCATGGGAAATTCCAGAATTGTAACATTATTATGTGTAGGCTGATAATTACCCATATGCATGTAACTTATATTTAGATCCTTGTACATATTACTGAAATACTCATAACACTCTTGCAAAGATATATTAGGATGGAGTACTACCGATACAGAAAAGCTTTGAAATATATTCCAAAAAGATTTACTATTAAACAGATTGTCAGTTAGCAATCTCACTATCTTGTCCTTTTTTCTCTCACGACCGAAGAAAATGTGTTTCTAGCCGCCAAAAATCTTTTTAAATCCTCCTCAAGTCTAATCTCTCTGAATACCTTTAACACCCTCTCCCTCTCAGCGCGGCATTCAGTATCAAACCACGGCTGATCTTGGGTATTGAATACATAAATACTTCGCTTCATACAGTTGGCAGTTTTACATCAAATTTACAAATATGTCAACAGCTTCAGTAATATTTTCAGTCACAGCATCAAGGAAAACATCAAAACCGTTTATACTATCATTGGACAGTAACCGTTCTCTAAATATGTCGACTTTGGTTTCATCTCAAACAAAGCGGTGTTCGGCCCGAGGAGAGACGTTTGGATACTGCAGGGGCATAACGTGGAGGTGACGTAACTGAAATTGACACGACAACAGTAGATGGTCGAATCTGACCTAGATACAATGTCGAATTGTTTACACATAGAAAAGACTGCGGGTGAATCAATAACAGTCAATTACACTTTTGCCCAAATGGCTTAACAATGTAAAATCCCCAACACTAGTGTCCTTGCCACAACGACCATTCAGTATGTAGATACATTTAGAGAAGCGCACAAATTAAGTAGCTTTCTTCCAGGAGGGTTAATCATTTAGTCGCAAGAATATCACAGATTTCACAAAACGTTCAGCAAATGGTTAGGGTAGGATTGTTATTTTTCTTAACACTGATACCGTTATCTAACTTTTGAAGTAGAGTGCCATTCTTGGAAGAACATATAGTGGACAAAAATAGTTAGGGATATATCTACATTTTTAATTATGAATAATAATCTGTTTACTCATTGACAGTCTGATGAAATATCAATCACCATCCCTAAATTATTTTGCCCAGTAAACTTAAAGACCGATTTTAAAATTTTTAAATTCCTTTGGGAAAGAAGTCTCTACTTCCACCCAAGGTACTGCCATACTGACAGTATGTTGTAGGCTAATTTAGGGAGATGTTCGGGCAAATGAAGAGTGAGTGAGTGAGTTTTAGTTTTACGCCGCATTCAGCAATATTCCAGCTATATGGCGGCGGTCTGTAAATAATCGAGTCTGGACCAGACAATCCAGTGATCAACAACATGAGCATCGATCTGCGTAATTGGGAACCGATGACATGTGTCAACCAAGTCCGACCACCCGATCCCGTTAGTCGCCTCTTACGACAAGCTGAGTCGCCTTCTATGGCACGCCTGAGTTGCTGAAGGCCTATTCTACCCCGGGACCTTCACGGGTCGCGCAAATGAAGAACCCCAGTCAGTATTTTTAACATCTAATCAGAAAATGTAACTATACTGGGTATCTACCGTACTAACCACTGACAATACATCGGAATTTCGTGGAAATCCCACTGCTCAGAGACATAGAACGCTGGTTGTTTCTGCGTATCAACGAACACAGAGAACATATCAGGTAACATTGTAATGTAGTGTAAATGTAATGGACAAAAGACACTCATCAAAGCTTTCTGAGAAGACAATGATAAATGTTGGGGTCAATTTTGCCAGGTGTTTTTGTTTGGGAACTAGATTTCAAAATACAGAATGATGTCCAACACTGACTAACTGGCCACGAAATAGCCATCATTCTTTCGTGGCTATTCAGCTGTCCTTGAAGTCCAACAAGCATCTCACACTTAAATGATATCGTCAAACTGAAACATCAAAACGCCTGCCAGATCGGGACAGATTTGGTGAGCATGTTTACAATATGAAGCATTTTCAATACATTCTTATTAAGGACAAATATGCTTATTAAAGAAGGTTAGATGTCGGGAAGTGAGACATTGATGATGTTGATTTTGGTCGGGTGGGAAGTCGGAAATGTAAATGTTACAGAAGTGAATCTTATGTTATGAAAGACTTAGGCGCAGTCAAATGCGATGATTCATTGATCAACAACTTCTGGATTGACTGTATAGCGTGATGGAGTCCATGTAAAGCCGATGTGAGAGAAGGGTCCACACAAGCTCCGTCTGATGTGATGAGATGACGGATGGTGCACATGGTAAGGAGATGCAAGTTGAAGACTCAGCAGAAGTAACGAAGCCAACATATCAGGTTCTAAATGGCTACTCTGAACTTCGTTTCGCAATCAGTCACTGTTTTCATGCATCCGATAATATCATGCTTAGTGACTTTTGGAAGGATGACATGTATTCCCTGATACCTACCCTTCATGTAAGGGAAAAATAAATTCTGGCGAGATATCTTTGTTGACGCGATGTACATATGTTGTAAACGCTTAGAGATCATGCGCCCGAAGGGCCGCATGAGGAAATACAACGTTGATCAACCTCATATAAACTTACGTCTGACAAGTCCTAACACCCAATGAAATGTGTCTCATTCGTAATCGTACCGTTATCCATTTCTGATAAGTGACAAGTAAGTGTCGAAATAGTGTATTCAATAGATCGACAGAGACAATTCTCAACACATTTAAAGTTGACACCTTGACGCCTATGTTCCTGAAGAGTACCGAGCTACTATTAGTCGGCAGTTGATAAGACGGTACATCAAACCTGGGGCACGTTATTATAGTTACGAGCATGTTCACATGATCAACTAAAGACCACGTCATCATTCTGCCGTCCACAGAGCTACATGAACGAATTAAGAAAGGATCGTCGCTGACTACGATTAAATGTCCATTATTTTTACGACTGTCGTCTTTGTTGCGTTTGTTTATCAGTCGCATCAGTACAGCATATCAGTTTGGAAGGAAATCAGATTCATATCGATGTTATTCTAGAGCTATATCTGGCTGTGTAAAGTAAGAATTCATGAGATGTTGTGATGTCTCCTTTTTCACTTGTTTATATTTCAACAATTTTACGATAAAAGGTCACAAGGTAAGAAATATAGATTCTTCTGTGATTATTTTCTATACAAACGGATCTGTTGTACGATACAGTGCTCCGAAAATGAAGTTTATACATGTGTATCGATGAACATTGAGGCTTTTCGGTTTAGATAGATAAACTATTTAGTGAAAGAAAAACGTTCTTTGAGGCCAACGTCATGCAGTAGGCTATTTTTTATTACTCAGACAAATTACCAATATGTGCTTTCCCGACGCCCAAATATCAGAAAGATAATGTTGCAGCGACGTAACATGAAAGCAACTTGTGACATACGCGATAATAAACTGACAGCATGTTGCTAATGGTCCCTCAGTGCTCAGAGAGTGAATATGGGACAACATGCAAACCAGTACTCAGTCCAACGTTATCGAGGTCAACCAGAAGTATTAAACTCAAGTGAAGTCAAGTAAAGGCTGACGCCATCTGGTTAAATCTGGGCAGGGGCAGTAAATTCTTCTGCACACGGCACCCGTGGCGAGCCACCTCCTCGTGGTGGGTGCTGGGTAATGCTAAGAGCTCGCCTATACCCCCGTAGAGGACCCGGGGGATATGCCGTGGGATTAACCCGTTTGCCGTGGGTTGCATCCCTGTGTCGGCGGAGGAGGGGATCCTGGTGGTTGAGGGCAATAGGGACCTGTAACCGTGTTCCTGTTGCTCAATACACCACTTTGGCCCTGACTTCGCCTAGACGGGTGGTCGAATGGGCCCGGTTCGACCAATCGGCTGGTCACGCCAAGCCCTGTGCATGGAGTACTTTTTATATTTATCAATGCACACATGTCATTTGGAATTGTTGTAACTTTGGACTTGGTTTTATTATCTAAAACATTTTTGATTTTGAAATATGTTGTTCTGTAATTTGCCTAGAGTCCTATGCCAGAAGGCGGTGGCTCATGGGCCAATCTGGTGGAATTATTAATCTTTTAATTCTTCTGATGGAGTATATCATCCGGGTATCCTTGGTGCTGCAAGCTGGAGGCCCGCTTGTTTTTAGCATTGTCCTTGTGATACTCCGTGGTGGGTGGGGAGCTCGGATGATGAACCAAAATAAACTAACCATGGCTTATGAAAATCCAACAAAAAAATCCAAAACGGCCACTTGATATTGACCCTGTTGATAGTGACCATAGACCGTCTGCATCGATCGAGTATTGGCCGCGTTTCATCGTGATTGAGACTCCAGACAAGACATCGTTGAAGTTGAGCCCCTTTGCTGTATCCAAGGGTATTCAGGGTATTGCAGGGGACGTGAAGAACATAACACGCTTACGTCCAGGTGGCCTACTAGTAGAGTGTGAGAAAAAGCAACAAGCAACCAATTTGCTTAACATCAAATCTTTCGTGGGCATTCCGGTCACGGTCTCTGAAACAACAGAGCATGTGTCGAAACATACAAGACATACTATTGGTTTTCTCGATAGAGTAGTAGATTTAGCCATTAAACATGTTATGACAAGACATCATACGGAACTAAGAGCATCAGTAGGACGATATTACTGTTGATACCTGTCAGCGGTTCCATTGGCTTTGTACATCGTGTCATGGTTGTACACTGTCATACATTCAGCGTGCCAAATATTCAAGCAATAATAAGAGATTGTATGTCACTTAGACAATAAGACCAAAACTACTGCAACAACAATAGTTTACACATACCATGGTGGGCCTCGTTTGATCTTAATGACGTTAGAGTTTGTGAATCCGATGCAGGTTTCATGGCTGATAGCCAAATGACAGCACGAATTGAATGTTTGAAAATGTAATGTCATACCGCGACCTCTGCGCGAGGAATTGGCTAAATCTAGTTAGTCAGACTAGGACAGCCGCTGCAGACGGAGATGGCTAACTATATAGTTAGGTGGACTGGGACCGGCGCTTAAGGAGGAGCTGGCTAACGCTAGTTAGCTAGACAGGAACTGGGGCAAATTTTATTGCTTGGGGGAATGTTTCGAATGTTTCTATAATTCTAAGAGGTGTTTGGGATCTGAATAAGTATGAACAGTTTCGTATTTTAACATCAGCACCATGATTGTTTGCTATTTGTTATTATTCACAATTATGTTTTTTGATAAATGTTCCTGTATACTTGCTGAACCGATAAGGAACACATATTCTTTGCGGAAACCTCTAAAATTTGTCTCCTTCTCACTTTGGTCAAAGCACTACTAGATACAACTGATGACAGCAAGTGGTTCAGCATGTCTTTTTAACACATCACCCACACAATCAGGATAAAACAACACACTTTTCTTACTTGACGCTTCACAATAGTTCCCCTGCCCTACAACGTAGTTTCCCACAAAGACATTCTCTTGACAAAAACAGCACACTGACTTTTAAAAAGTCAAGCTTGCTGTCAACAAGTGCAACGATAAAGGGATAACCATGCTTTATCAGTTTAGTTTGCATATACTGGCGTACACCTTTGCGTGTTTAAATCAGCAGTAGTTAGAAGTACCACTGAACTTGTGAATGAATACCTTCACTTTATCTTGGAATATGCAGATGAAACCGTCAAAGATAAAATAGTTACTTGTGATATCTGAACTGTTTTTGCTATGAATCTATTTAAGAAATAAGTTTATGTAGTATTATTTTGTAGGACATACAGTCATTTTTAAACATAAGTTCAATCTTAGATCAGATTTCAGGATGAACTTTTCCAAAACGAATGTTGATATATCAGATCAATATAAAGAACTTTGTATCTGTTATTGATTTTTAGATGTCGACCATAAAGCTTGCTCCATCTCATCCCTTCAGCCTGACATGGACGTAAAATTGGTGGAAGCATTGAGATCTATTCAGCTTTTATTTCACAATTATAGTCACTATTATAACTGTTATAACACCTGCCTTGATTAATACAACCATTAAATGCTTCAATTTCGCAAGGCAACATTTATTATGGCATGAGTGAGTGAGTGAGTTAATATCTAACGTCACATCGGCAATATTTCAGCCATATCGTGACGAGAACATTTTGATACTGAAATCAAACATGCATACATTATAAACACCTGTCGTCAAAGGACAGTAAAACAACTAGAATATCACAGTTATAATTAAAACTAGTGTGGAGAGTTAAAACAAATACCACTATTTGGACAATACACAATATAAAATACGGGCTATAGATCGCCATCAACTGAAGGTAGATCACCATACTAGGGACCATGGGGACTTACAGTACCTTTGCTACCTGCATGGCCCTAGCTGGATTTACACCATCCCCTCAGCTGCTGGCGAGTGTAAAAATTTTTAGCCAAAATTAAAAGAACACATATACTATGCTTAAAAATCCTGGAGAGTATAAATTTACTTTGAAACTTTTTGGACTTACGTACCCTCTCAGGGGGACAATAATTTTACAATACTTCAACCCCTTTGAGGGTACAGCCACCACTGATCAATGTTCCTAATCTATACTACCATCCCTTAAAATACTATCTACAGAACATATCAATTATAATTCAACAAGGAAATCACTTTCTTTTAAAAATCCAATAATTAAATGAGTATTTACTGTGTTAAATAGATCCGTAAGTGTTTATACATTAAAATATTTAACCCTTATGATGGAGAATTCAACACAATCAAGCAGGATATGCTTGACCGTGGTTCTCTCATCACAAGGGATGCAAAACGGAGGATCTCCACCTTTCAACAGGTATGCATGTGTATACCTTGTATGACCAATACGACATCGTCGTAGTATGACCTCTTCAAATCTGGACTGACTGGGTATAACCAATGTAGGGTTTTATCTCATGTAATTTACTTACACCCAACTGGGTGTCCCACCTCTTTTGTATCAGATCACGGATATAAGGTCTAATGGTGGCTTTGTAATCACTGTAGGGAATAAGAAGTGGTGTCACAGATTTGTTGAGTGCTGCTTTAGCAGTAAGGTCAGCCAATGTGTTACCAGAGATTCCTACATGGCTTGGTAACCAACAGAAGATTATTATACAATTCAACAATTTCTATTAAGAGTGGATTGTTTTCAATAAATATTTGTAATAGCCTGAAGGCAAGAAAGAAAGTCAGAATAGATTAGATACTGTTTATGTTTAGGGTGTCTTTGAATATATTTAAGAGCAGTTACTATTGCGTTAGCTTCAGCTGTAAAACTAGAACTGTTGTCTGGTAATCTAGAAGATATTGTTCTGGATCCAATGACAGTGGCACAAGCCACTGCGCCACCGTCCTTGGACACATCTGTAAATAAGGATTTATAATTGCTATATTTATGTTTTAATTGATGATATTCTTGTTTGTATTGTAATTCATTTGTTTCTGATTTTTTTATATGTGGTCAATGTTAGGTCCACTTGGGGCCTGACCAACTCCCAAGGAGGAGAAGAAAGAAGACGGGAGGGAGCTATGTTTTCCAGCTCAATGCCGGCCGAAGAAAGAAAGGGTTTAATTCTGTGTCCTAGAGGCGGGACAAGCGAGGATTTCTTGCATAAATCCTCGTGAAGGGGATTGAAAACGCAGTTATAAGTATAACTTAGTAATGTACTTGTAAAGCTAACTTTATATGGCGCTGCTCAAGAGATGGTTCATCAGCCTCAACGTAGAGATTGTCAATAGGTGAAGTTCTGAAGGACCCAAGACAAAGTCTTAAGCCTTGGTGGTGGACAGAATGAAGAAGTTTAAGGTTGCTTTTGCAGGCTCCGCCATATACGATGGAGCCATAATCCAGTTTTGAACGGACGAGTGATTGATATAGGTGTAAGAGGGTCGCTTGATCCCCTCCCCACTTTGAGTTGGAAAAAACTTTCAATAAGTCAAGAGCCTTCAGGCATTTAGTTTTAAGGAACTTAATATGAGGCAGAAATGTTAAGTGGGAATCAAAGATTAGGCCCAAGAACTTGGCCTCCTTAACAACTCTGATGGGAGTACTATCTAAGGACAGTTCTGGGTCCTTATACATACATATATATATATATTTTCTACATTTTGTGAAAGTTGCTGCAAATCTAAGTGGCCTAGGGAGTCATGGACTATGCTATTGCAAACTGTTCTGAAATTCTTAACCGTAACATGAGGCTTATATTTTCTACAAAAATGTATACAATTAGTTTTGGATTTAGAAAATATAAAGCCGTTTTCAAGACACCATTTATTTATTTTGTTTAAACACAACTGCAGTTGCCGTTCAATAGTATGCATATTTTTACCACGACAGGATATAATGAAATCATCCACAAGTAATTATCCATCAATTGAATCATTTAAAACCTTTGATAAACTATTTATCTTGATTCTAAAATGTGTGACAGACAAAATACTGTCTTGAGGGACACCTTGATCCTGATTGTAATGATCAGACAGGGTAGAACCCACTCGAACTTGAAATTGCCTGTCTTTTAAAAACTCTGATATAAAACGAGGGAAACAGCCTCTGAAACCAAAGTCATGCAAATCCTTCAAAATGTCATGCTTCCAGGTCGTATCATAAGCTTTCTCAAGGTCAAAGAAAATTGATATGTTGTTTATTTACTATAGCATTTTTAACGAAGGATTCTAAACGTACTAAATGATCAATGGTACTACGATGTTTCCTTAAACCACACTGAATATTGGTTATTAGGTTATTGGTTTCAAGATACCAAGTTAAACTATTATTCACCATACGTTCCATGGTTTTACAGACACAACTAGTTAGAGATATCGGTCTGTAGTTTGATGGATCTGTATGATCTTTGGTATTGGGATTTGGTTTTGGTATTGGGATTACAATGACATTACGCCATGAAGGAAGAAATTCCCCAGGTGTCCATATTTGATCAAATATATCTAAAAGTGTCATCAGACATGGTTCAGGTAAGTGTTTCAGAAACTGGTAATTGATATTATCATCACCAGTTGCAGTGTCATGAGTTTGCTCAAGAGCAGCATGTAGCTCATGTAATGACAACACTTCATTGTGATCTTCACCGTTATTTGATTTGAAATTAAGTTTTGTCTTTTCATGTTGTTTCTGATATCTCGGAAAATCAGGAGTTGGCAAGAGTTTCATCGTTTTTATTTGCAATTTTAGACTTATCAGTAAGAGTTGTTAAGGAGGCCAAGTTCTTGGGCCTAATCTTTGATTCCCACTTAACATTTCTGCCTCATATTCCATATAAGTTCCTTAAAACTAAATGCCTGAAGGCTCTTGACTTATTGAAAGTTTTTTCCAACTCAAAGTGGGGAGGGGATAAGAATTTCAGAACAGTTTGCAATAGCATAGTCCATGACTCCCTAGACCACTTAGATTTGCAGCAACTTTCACAAAATGTAGAAAATATTTGTCAACTTCTTTCTCATTAAAAGAGAGTCCAAGTCTAGCATGCCTTGCAATGTCAAAAGTGGAAGAATCTGAGGTCTGAGAAGGGTTTTCAAGTTTTTTAAAAGCAATTTCTTGGTCAATTTCTAATTTCTCCTATTCTAATTCCTTTCTGTCCCTTACCCTTTCCCTTTCTATTTCCTTCTCCATCTCAAACTTTTTCATTTCCATTTCTAATTTTTTCATTTCTAACTGGTCTGTAACATTCCTCTGGCACCATTTCCAAAACATCATCTTCAAAAATTCCTTCATCAATATAGTGGTTCAAAACAATTTTCAAAATGTGAAATTTCCTCATTGCAGGTTTGGCACCCGTGGCGAGCCACCTCCTCGTGGTGGGTGCTGAGTAACGCTAAGAGCTCGTCGACACCCCCGTTGTGGACCCGGGGGGATATTTGGTCCACCAACCCGTTTGCCGTGGGTTGCGGCCCTGTGTCGGCGGAGGAGGGGATCCTGGTGGTTGAGGGCAATAGGGACCTGCAACCGTGTTCCTGTTGCTCAATACACCACTTTGGCCCTGACTTCGCCTAGACGGGTGGTTGAATGGGCCCGGTTCAACCAATCGGCTGGTCATGTCGAGCCCTGTGCATTACTTGTAATTGCACAAAAAAACTTATATTCTGAATGAACTGTATTGTTACTTTTAGGCTTCGACTCTTTTTATTTGTCAAACTTTACTTGAGTAGAAATATGTCACAAATAAATTTGCCTAGAGTCTTACATGCCCAGAAGGCGATGGCTCATGGGCCAATCTGGTAGGATTTATCTTTTTGGGATATTTTCCTGCTTGAGTATACTCTCCTAGTATCCTTGGTGCCGTGTGCTGGAGACCCGCATACAGTAGGCATTGTCCTCGTTGACACTCCGTGGTGGGTGGGGAGCTAGGAGGGTGAATCATATTCAATACCACCATGGCACCCCCACTGAAAAAACGTTCGTATGAATCTGATGATTCAGTATCTTCTGAGGATGAAATTCAAGACGTTCTCCCAAATCCTGATCATTGGTCACGCTTTTTGGTCATGTCAGCACCAAATGATGGTCCACTAAAATTGAATCCTTTTGCCATTTCTAAAGGTATAGAAGGTTTAGCTGGCGATGTCAAAGAAATCAAGAAGCTACGTTCTGGATCTCTTCTGATCGAGTGTAAAAAGAAAAGCCAGTCACAAATACTTCTTTCAACCAAATCACTGGCTAAAGTTCCTGTGGAGGTGTCCCCTCACAGAACACTCAATAGTTGTAAAGGCATTGTCCGTGATGTGGGACGTTGCCTTTCAGATATGGATGAGAGTGACATCATTTCAGAATTACGCTCACAAGGTGTAACTGCTGTTAAGCGGTTCACTTACAAAAGAGAAAATGACATCGTAAAGACCAATACCTACCTATTTACATTTGGTCTTCCAACACGTCCGGAATCATTGAAGGCTGGTTATTGCCACTTAAGGGTTAATACTTACATCCCAAATCCCCTGAGGTGCTACAGATGTCAGAAATATGGCCATGGTTCTAAATCATGCCGTAGTTCGGCTGCTTGTCATCGATGTGGAGGCACCTGTGAAGATGGCAAACTCTGTGATAAACCTCCAGCGTGTGTAAACTGCTCTGGAAATCATCCTTCGTCGTCCAGAACATGCCCTACATGGGAACTCCAGTCAAAAATTTCGAAAATAAAACATGAACGAAATGTCTCTTTCCTAGAAGCAAGGAAACTTGTACTAGCTCTTGAAAAACCAGGCCCATCTTATGCAGCTGCTGCGTCAGTCTCAATTCCAACTTCTAGATCGGTTTCATATCAGTCCGTATGTTGTCAAACTGATTATACATGGATGGAATCCTCTGCTCCGATCCTCACTACATCTCCTCGACAGTCATCTAGTGCTTCATCTCAAACGGATGATCCATCTACAGTTGTCTCACACTCGCCGATGACTTCAACAGTGAACCTGCAGTCGGTACCGAAACCATCGTCTGATTTGAAAACGACAACCAAAAAATCTGACCATTCTAATCGTTCTGATCGTATTCCAAAGGGTCAGCGTGACCCTGTACGGATACAGAATCGTTTTCAAACCTTAGAGGACATGGATGTATCTCCTCTCCCTCATCGGCGCACCACCAGTAAGTCGCCTATAAAGGGAAACACAGATCCCCTGTACAACCACCTTTAACATGAGCGTTTCTAGTTCAATTATTCAGTGGAATTGCAGAGGTTTTAGGACCAATCTCAATGATTTGCATTTATTGATACAAGATTATAAGCCATCAGCAATATGTCTGCAGGAGACTTACCTTAAAGAAACTGATAACTTTGATTTACGTCAGTACAGTACCTACAATTCCTTCTCCCCACCAGGGACTAAAGCTACTGGTGGATCTTCAATTTTAGTTCGACAGGGTGTGATTCATAGCCCTGTTTTACTTCATACCAATCTTCAGGCTGTAGCAGTTAGAATAACGTTGCACATTGTTTTTACTTTGTGCTCTCTTTACATTCCCCCAACATCGTTGCTTCAATTAACTGATCTTCAAGCACTTTACGACCAACTTCCAAAGCCCTGCATCATTATGGGTGATCTCAATGGTCATAACCCACTATGGGGTAGTGTGCATACAAGCAATAAAGGAAGGTTACTTGAAGAGTTCATTTCAAATAATGATTTATGCATCTATAACGATGGCTCTCACACTTATCTACATCCTGGGAATGGTACTTATTCTAGTCTTGATTTATCTGTCACTGACTCAATCCTCCTGAATGAATTTGAATGGTCCGTCCATGACGACCTTTGTGGAAGTGATCACTTTCCTACAGTTCTAACATCTGTAACCCCTTCTGATGTTCCTCCGTCATCCAGATGGAATTTTAAGAAGGCTAACTGGCCTTTATATGAAGCTCTCTGTGCTGACAAACTTAAACCTGAAGTTTTCACTGATGTTGCTGACGCTATAAAGTGTTTTACTGATGAGGTGAACATCATAGCCAATGAGTGTATAGCCAAGTCCTCCGCAACTCCACATATTAGAAAACCGTGGTTCAACGATGATTGCAAACAGGCTCGGAAGGCACGGAAAAAAGCTGAACATTATTTCCGCCGCCATCCTATGGTCCACAATTTGAACAAATATAAAATTCTTAATGCTAAAGCTCGACGTACTTTTAAGCAAAGTAAACGCCATTCTTGGCGAACGTATGTATCAAAGATCAATGCACGTACGCCGATATCAAAAGTATGGAACATGATTCAGAAAATCAAGGGTAAGGGCACTAAATCCAGCATTCAACACCTTCAAGATGGTGATCAGCTACTGACAAACAAATCCGATATCGCAAATAAACTAGGTGAAACCCTCGCCAAACACTCCTCTTCTTCAAATTATGTGCCTGAATTTCAGAAATATAAAAGTCAGCAAGAAAAGAAAGCTATAAATTTCAGTTCAAATAATGGTGCAGATTATAATGAAATATTCTCTATTCATGAGCTTCATACTGCTCTTGAACAAGCTCATGATACTGCTACAGGAGCTGATCATATACATTATCAACTCCTGAAACACTTACCAGAATCTTGCTTAGAAACCCTTTTAAATATATTTGATGACATTTGGACTTCGGGAAAATTTCCGTCTTCGTGGCGAGATGCTATTGTAGTCCCAATCCCTAAACCTGGACGTGATCATACTGATCCTTCAAATTATCGACCAATTTCTCTCACAAGCTGTGTTTGCAAAACCATGGAACGAATGATAAACAATAGACTAGTTTGGTACTTAGAGACCAATAACCTCATAACAGATATTCAGTGTGGTTTTCGTAAAAACAGAAGTACCATTGATCACTTAGTGCGTTTAGAATCATTTGTCAAAAACGCTATAATTAATAAACAACATGCAGTCTCTATATTTTTTGATTTAGAAAAAGCCTATGACACTACATGGAAATATGGCATTTTGAAAGATTTGCATGACTTTGGACTGCGAGGCCGATTGCCTCAATTTATTTCCAACTTTTTAAATGACAGACAATTTCAAGTCCGAGTGGGCTCTACCCTGTCTGATCATTATAATCAGGATCAGGGTGTCCCACAAGGCAGTATTTTATCTGTCACTTTATTTAGCATTAAAATCAACAGTTTATCTAAGGTTTTAAATGATTCGATTGATGGATCACTTTTTGTTGATGATTTTAATATTTCTTGTCGCGGTAAAAATATGCGTACTATTGAAAGACAACTGCAGTTGTGTTTAAACAAAATTAACAAGTGGTGTCTTGAAAACGGTTTTAAACTTTCTAAATCGAAAACTAATTGTATACATTTTTGTAGAAGATATAAACTGCATAAGGACCCTGAACTATTTCTCAATGGCACTCCCATCAAAGTGGTAAAGGAAGCTAAGTTCTTTGGTATAGTTTTTGACTCGCATTTAACCTTTTTACCGCATATTAAGTCCCTTAAAACTAAATGCCTGAAGGCCCTTGACTTGTTGAAAGTCATTTCTAATTCTAAGTGGGGAGGGGATCAAGCTACTCTCCTGCAACTTTATCGATCATTGATACGTTCAAAACTTGATTACGGCTGCATCGTCTATGGCGGAGCCTGCAAAAGCAACCTAAAACTTTTAGATTCTGTTCACAATCAAGGTCTAAGACTTTGTCTTGGCTCATTTCGAACTTCACCCGTCGACAGCCTGTACGTTGAGGCTGATGAACCATCTCTTAAACAACGCCGTATAAAATTATCTTTACAGTATATA
Source organism: Haliotis asinina (assembly GCF_037392515.1). NCBI lineage: Eukaryota > Metazoa > Mollusca > Gastropoda > Lepetellida > Haliotidae > Haliotis > Haliotis asinina. The sequence goes on from NC_090280.1 coordinate 28,597,155, forward strand.
ACCAAATTATATTCCAACGAGTCAAACCCTGCATTTAACTGTGTCTTTAAACCTCTGTATGAGGATTTGTATAACAAGAAGTCTTGCCTTGTTCCGCCTCTTGGACTAAGAGTGAAACCTTTCCTTTCTGCTGCTGGCATAGCGCTAGACAACATAGCTCCCTCCCGTCTGATTTCCTCTCCTCCTTGGCAGTTGGTTAGGCCACAAGTAGACCTTACACTGACTACATTTAAAAAATCAGAAACTAATGAATTACAATATAAACAAGAATATAAACAACTAAAAAACAAATATTGCAATTACAAATCCTTATTTACAGACGGATCCAAGGACGGTGGCGCAGTGGCTTGTGCTACTGTCATTGGATCTAAAACAATATCTTCTAGATTACCCGATAGCAGTTCAATTTTCACGGCTGAAGCAAACGCCATATTGACGGCTCTTAAATATATTCAAAGACACCCTAAACATCAACAATATATAATCTATTCTCTCTTTCTTGCCTTGAGGCGATTAAAAACGTATCATGTAAACATCCACTTTTAATAGAAATTATTGAATTGCATAATGAACTTGCTACTGGCCAATGCGACATCGTCTTTTGTTGGTTACCCAGCCACGTTGGTATTAATGGGAACACAATGGCCGATCGTGCTGCGAAGGTAGCACTCAACAAATCTGTGACACCACTTCTTATCCCCTACACTCTGATTATAAAGCTGTTATCAGATCTTATATCCGGGATATCATGCAGAAGAGGTGGGACACTCACGTAGGTATCAATAAATTACATGCGGTAAAACCCTATGTTGGTTACACCTATTTGGGTTGTCAGTCCAGATTTGAGGAGGTCATCATCCGACGATGCCGTATTGGCCACACCAGGTATACACATCAATACCTATTGAAAGGTGAAGATCCTCCGTTTTGTATCCCTTGTGATGAACGAATCACAGTCAAGCATCTCTTGCTTGACTGTGTTGAGTATTCCATCACAAGGGATAAATATTTTACATCACGAACTTTGCAGGATCTTTTTATGAATCATAGTTCTCATTTAATTATTGCTTTTTTAAAAGAGTTAGATTTGTTGTCTGAGCTGTAAATAGATAAATATTTTACGACTGGAAGTTTCAATTAGTAACTGACATTGTTAGTGGCAGTATCCTCAAGGGGGGTTAAAGTACAGTAAAATTATTGTCCTCCCGAGAGGGTACGTAAGCCCCATAACATTCGAAGTAAATTAAAGCTCTCCACTGTTTTACTCGTAGCATACGTGTAGTTTTAATATATGGCTAGATATGACGAAATTGCTAACGGCTGAAGGGATGATGTAAATCCAGCTAGGGTCCATGCAGGTAGCAAAAGTACTGTAAGTCCCCATGGTCCCTAGTATGGTGATCTACCTTCGGTTGTTGGCAATCTATAGCCCGTTTTTATATTGTAGTGTTCTCAGTAATTAAACTGTTTTAGATATCATTACTAGATTTAAATGAATGTCTGTGATATACTAGTGATTTTGCTGTTCTTTGTCAACAGATTTTAGATTGTTTCAAGTATTATTGACATATATCATGTCTTTTTGAATTGTTCTCGTCACGATATGGCTGAGATACTGCCGATGTGACGATAAATATTAACTCACTCACTCACTCATTGCAGGTTTGGCATCAAGTTTGAGATGTGAAGAAATTTGCAATAAATCTGATTTCCTCAACTGACTATTTGTCTCAGAGTCAGGGGACAATGTAAACTTCTCAAGTTCAAAGACCATTTTGCTGGTTCCACAATTTAACTTGTTGCAAAATTGCAGAAATTTGGAATATATTTTCACAAATGGTCTCAAATGTCAAATGAATTCTATCCCAGGCGAGCCCCCAAATGTGTTACAGTTAAGAATTTACCATGACAAACGATGTAAGAAATCCCCTTGTGAACCAGCAAAACAGAACAAAGACAAGTCATAAACGTTCAAACTGTATTATTATGCAACGAGAGCAAGGTATACAAAGTCGCAAGTCAATTTCATAATGCTGATTACAAATACAATTCAAAAGAGACAAAATCTAAGTCACTGGGTCATAAGATATATATATAATAACAAACTCACCAAAGTCTTGGTGTGAGAGAGAAAAGCAATGCAGAATGTAACCACAGCGATCGGTGTGACAGCAGATAATGTAGATTCAGGCGTTGACGGATGCATTCATATAAGTCTCCCGGAAGTAAACACATAGAAAACTAAAACAGATAAATTCCAGAAAACAAGAATCCTAAAAGTGTTGACTAGCTATTAAAACGAAATGTGACCCATCATAATTATTATTCAAAACACTTAGTGTTGTGAACAAATGATAATTATTACTTAATTAATAACAAAAATATACAGAAATTACATACTGGTAACACTCATAAGGACCCAAAGTTATCTGTAAATGGCACCCTATGAAAGTTGTAAAGGAGGCCAAATTTAATTTTCCTCTCTCATTTAACATTCTTACCACACATTAAACCCTTAAAGCTAAATCCCCGAAGACACTAGATTAAACCATTTATTTCTTCTGCCGGCCTTGAGCTGAACGTATATCGCCTTCCCGTGTTCTTTCTTCTCCTCCTTGGCAGTTGGTTAGGCCACAAGTTGAGCTAACATTAACATCATTTATAAAATCAGAAACAAATGACTTACAATATAAACAAGAATATCATCAATTAAAACATAAATATAGCAATTACAAACCTTTCTTTACAGATGGATCCAAGGATGGTGGCGCAGTGGCTTGTGCCGCTGTCATCGGATCCATAACAATATCTTCTAAGCTACCGGATAGCAGCTCTATTTTCACAGCTGAAGCTAACGCCATATTAACAGCTCTTAAATACATTCAAAGACACCCTAAACATAAACAGTATATAATCTGTTCCGACTCTCTTTCTTGCCTTCAGCCTATTGAAAGTATATCTTGTAAAGATCCACTTTTAATTGAAATTATTGAATTGTATAATGATCTTGCTACTGACCAGTACGACATCGTCTTCTGTTGGTTACCCAGTCATGTAGGCATCTGGTAACGCAATGTCCGATCTTGCTGCTGTTTTTGCTTGACTGTGTTGAATTCTGCATCACAAGGGATAAGTAATTTACTGTTAAAACAATTAAGGATCGTTTTACCAACTTTAGTTCTCATTTAATTATTGTTTTTAAAAAAATGATATTGATTTTTTGGTTGAATTTTGAATAATATGTTCTGTAAATAGAAGTATGTTAATGATTGGTAGTTTAGATTAGTAGCTTGAATTTTTAGTGGCTGTACCCTCAAAGGGGGTTGAAGTATTATAAAATCATTGTCCTCCTGTAGCGTAAGTCCCACAACATTCGATGTAAATTAAAACTTCCCACTGTTCTTAGTCGCAGTATATGTGTATTTTTAATTTTTGGCTAGATGTGTCTAAACTGAGGGCATGATGTAAATCCACTTTGGGTCCATGCAGGTAGCAAAGGTACTGTAAATGCCCATGGTCCCTAGTATGGTGATCTGTCTTCAGTTGTTGGCAATCTATAGCCTGATTTTATATTGTATTGTCCGAATAGTGTTATTAGTTTCAACTTTCCACGCTAGTATTAATTCAATTTGTGATATTCTAGTTGTTTTATTGTCCTTCGTTGACAGGTTTTTATAGTAGACCTATATTACATTTCAGTATTAAATGTCCTCGTCACGACATGGCTGAGATATTGCCGATGTGACGTTAAATATTAACTCACTCACTCTGTCTGATAACATTGATAAACTCACCCAAACACAACCACCTTCAGGAACAACATGAAAAGTATGTGACATGAATGTGCTCTACATTTCACACATGCTGTCTGATCGGTTAAAACCTACCTGTAATCACTGCTCTAATACAACAAGCGGGTCCTACCTTCATATCTTAGGGATGATCATGCCCATCTTTGCATGATAATGCCCGAAAAGAGTTGGTAATGATCAAGAACATCACACATACGGACTGGCATGCAAGGTCACGTAATCCCATTCAACATTCTTGGCATATTACTTAAGTCATGTTTACGTCTAGATCTTCATCCTGAGACTCTGGGTGAACACGTTACAGAGAGAATGACAGAACATTCTACAACAGCATATCTAAAGGCTTGTTTAGTCAATGCACTTCTTCACTGTCCAAAACTGGGTTTAACTTCAATGTTAGCATGTTGCATTACTGTTTCATGGGTAAATGCTTTTGATGATTTGTAAGTCAATTATTGCTCAAAACCATTTCCTTTCATTCAGTTAACCGTATGCACAAATGTTTCACCTTCCTATTGTACCATTCCATGATTTGCAATTTCAATAAATAAAACTGTAATGAGACTAACAAATTGGGGGGCTTAACTCATTTTTTACCGTTAATAGTTTCTCACTAGTGAACATTACAGAAGAGACAAAGCAGAAATCCAGGCTAATTTAGTCGTGTTTTCTGAAGCCGAGCGATAAGAAACGTTGAGGCGCCCAAAGTATAACTTTTCCACACCGTGCATTTGCAACGTTGTTGTCACGTGTTGAGATTACGTTGCACAGTGACGTGATGTTAACGTAGTCAGAAAAAATGGAAACTAAGTCACTCATATTTGTGCAAAGAAAATGACAAACATTTAGGTTAACATTTATTACTTATTTTTTCCTTTTTTAATTGTCTTTTTTTGTAAAGAATTCTGTCATTTTGGAGTATCCTGAATCCAAAACACACTGCTCGCATGTTCGTACAGTTTTGCCTTCCAAACTTGTTAGTGGCTGCAGTATTAAAATCTGGTATTTTGTGATTTGAATTATGGCTAATCACCAGCGACTGACGATATTGTGTAAATACACTGTATGTCCCATTGGTCCCTAGTGCGACAATGCTCATTTGGTCAGTGACGACTCATAGGTATATTGCCAGAGTGTCCCCTCTGTCTATTACGTAACAATCACATTCTGGGGCCACTACGTGACAAGTCGTTGAGAAGATGTGAATGTAGGGACCACTCTGGGACAACTTGTTAGTTAGTTGCGTGTGTTTATCCTTTCTGTATTTTGCTAGTAGACTTCCATGGCTCTGAATGGATATGACTTGTTGTGTCCTTCTTGTGGTGAGGATGTATTGATGTGTACTAATATGTAAATGTGAAGCCATGAATAGTGTAAACGTACCGTTTGTTTTTTTTTCATCAGAGCCCTTTCAAAGCATCCCCCCCCCCACCCGCCCTTTAATTAGCCTAACACACTTGCTAATTAAGCTGATTAGATTAAAAGGGGTCAGTGTGGGAACACCTAAGTGTTCGAGGGCCACACCGGGAATACATCGACCCATAGCATGGTTTTATATTGCTTCGTTTTCAATAGTTAAGTCACTTTAGATTTAATCACTAGTTTTGAATTTATATCTGTGATAGTCTAGTTGTTTTCTGTCCTTCGTTGACAGGTATTAATAGTTTACTTTAAATCACTCGACTTGATTTAGTCACGATATGGCTAACACGGTGCCTATGTCTTACTCACGCACTCACTCACTCACTCACTCACTCACGCACTCACTCACCCAACCTTTGATGAAGAATCACAATCATCATGGAATATCTAGAATTTACAATTCCCTGACGCTAATACAGCTGGGCCATACAACTCTTGTTACGTAGGTAATAAATGCCGAACATCCATGCTGTTAGCACAGTTGGGACCATTCTGAGATGTCTGTTTCTGGGATAAATCCTGAAGTGCTTCCTATTTTATTTGAAGGTCATTAAGTTCAAAATAGCCTGATCAGAACAAATGTTTAAAAATGTTTTTGTCTTAAGCATTTGTTCACATATGACACAGAGTGCATTCAACATGGATCGTCCTCCCTGTACGGCCCCTCAACAATGCATTCAACATGGATCGTCCTCCCTGTACGGCCCCTCAACACTGCATTCAACATGGATCGTCCTCCCTGTACGGCCCCTCAACACTGCAATCAACATAGATCGTCCTCTCTGCACGGCCCCTCAACACTGCATTCAACATGGATCGTCCTCCCTGTACGGCCCCTCAACAATGCATTCAACATAGATCGTCCTCTCTGTACGGCCCCTCAACACTGCATTCAACATGGATCGTCCTCCCTGTACGGCCCCTCAACAATGCATTCAACATAGATCGTCCTCCCTGTACGTCCCCTCAACAATGCATTCAACATAGATCGTCCTCTCTGTACGGCCCCTCAACACTGCATTCAACATAGATCGTCCTCTCTGTACGGCCCCTCAACAATGCATTCAACATAGATCGTCCTCCCTGTACGTCCCCTCAACATCGTCCATCCCCCTCCATCGTCGCGTGGAAACATTCTTCAGTATGAGTAAATTTCCTCCTCCACAAGCCATATCTAAAATATTATCACCAGCATCATTCGTAGTTTTTGCTTGTTTTGTCAAGGATAGTCACATTTTAATACTTACGAGATAGTTTACATATACATGTGATCATCTAGTAGTATCTTGCTGTTTTGCCGAGGCACCCGTGGCGAGCCACCTCCTCGTGGTGGGTGCTGGGTAACGCTAAGAGCTCGCCGACACCCCCGTTGTGGACCCGGGGGGATATTTGGTCCACCAACCCGTTTGCCGTGGGTTGCGGCCCTGTGTCGGTGGAGGAGGGGATCCTGGTGGTTGAGGTCAATAGGGGCCTGCAACCGTGTTCCTATTGCCTAACACACCACTTTGGCCCTGACTTCACCTAGACGGGTGGTTGAATGGGCCCGGTTCAACCAATCGGCTGGTCACGCCAAGCCCTGAGCATTACAATATGAAATGTTAAAAAATTGGAAATTGTATCTTTTTAAGTCTTGGCGAATTTTTGGATCTTCTTCATTTCAACTATACACTTTCATGTTTTTGCCTAGAGTCGTATGCCCAGAAGGCGGTGGCTCATGGGTCAATCTGGTGGAATGATTACACTTTTAATTTTTCTGCTGGAGTATATCATCCGGGTATCCTTGGTGCTGCAAACTGGAGATCCGTTTGTTTTTAGCATTGTCCTTGTGATACTCCGTGGTGGGTGGGGAGCTCGGATGATGAAACAATTATAAGCTCACTATGGCTTACCAAACTCCCTCCAAAAAGACCAAGCGACAACTTGACAACGACAATGAAGAGAATGAATCCACTGTACCAGACAATTGGCCACGTTTCCTTGTTCTTGACACTGTTTACAAGACTCCACTCAAGTTGAATCCTTTCATTATTTCTAAGGGGATATATGGCGTTGCGGGTGACGTTAAGAACATCAAGCGCTTGCGTTCAGGCTCCCTACTGATTGAATGTCATCGAAAACAGCAGGCCTCCAACCTATTGACACTGCAAACTTTGGCTAGCATTCCTGTTTCAGTCACTGCCCATAGAACCTTGAAGACTTCTAAAGGCATCATAAGAGACAGAGACCATTTGTTAGCTGACATGTCGGAGCTGGACATTGCGTCTGAAATGAAAGATCAAGGTGTGACATATGTCCGACGATTTACTACCCGGAAAAACAACGAATTGATGAACACAAACACTTACCTCTTCTCATTCTCATCTCCAACTCTCCCCAAGTCTGTTAAAGTGGGATACTGTAATATTGCAGTTGCAGTCTACATCCCAAATCCGTTGAGGTGTTTTCGATGCCAAAAATATGGTCATGGAGTTAACACCTGCACACAGCCAGTGACATGCGCTCATTGTAGCGAGACATCTCATGTAACGGAAGACTGCACTAGCACTTTCAAAAAATGCACGAATTGTTCAGGCAATCATTCATCGTTTTCCAAAGAATGTAAAATATGGCAAAAGCAAATGGAAATAAACAAAGTAAAATTCACTCAAAACGTTAGCTTTGCTGATGCTAAAAAGATTGTGGAATCAACCATACCTAATGCAACGTATGCATCAGTGGTCAGAGTACCTTCTGAAACCATGCCTAAAGTTTCAACTTCATCGATTGTGTGTCAAACAGACCTGACTTGGGTTAAAACCGATTACCCGAAACTTTCCACGCCTGAACAATCTACTCAGACTTCAGAAACAAATGTGAACGCCCGTGTGCTTTCTACAGTTCAGTCTGAAGAACAACGATTGTCACAATCTACAGAACAGACTCCTTCTGAAACAAATTCAAAGTCTAAAAGTACTGTCAAACCGAGAACAGATAATGGGAAAAAGACTGGTAGACCACCCAAGGGTTCAGATAATCGCATAAAATTCTTCAATATATATGGTTCACTCGAGGACATGGATGTGTCAGAAAACATCCACCACAGGGCACAGAGCTTGTCTCCCTCCAAGAAAGTGAGGGGTAGATCCCCAATCAATCCACCAAAAAGATAATGTATTCCAAACATATAGTACAGTGGAACTGTAGAGGACTGAAGACTAATTATAATGAGTTACATCTATTAGTCCAAGATCTGGCACCATCATCGTTCTGTCTGCAGGAAACTCATCTGAAACAGACAGATACTTTCCATTTACGTCAGTACGATGCCTATCATTATTTCTCACCTTCGGGTGAAAGGGCCACTGGTGGGTCCTCAATCCTTGTTAAGCAGAATGTTATCCACAGCCATATACCACTTACAACTAATCTCCAAGCAGTTGCAGTGAGACTCACACTTCATGTTGTCCTTACATTATGCTCACTCTATATTCCGCCTTCTTCAACACTTCACCTGACTGATCTGCAAGCTCTCTATGATCAACTTCCGAAACCTTGCATTATAATGGGTGATCTTAATGGTCACAATCCACTCTGGGGTGGTACAAATACTAACACTAAAGGTAAAATACTGGAAGATTTCATCTCAAATAATGACCTGTGCATTTTTAATGATGATTCAAGCACTTATCTACATCCTGCAACAGGCACCTACTCTTCCCTAGATTTGTCTCTAGCAGACTCTAATCTACTTAATGAATTTGATTGGTCCGTTCACAACGATCTCTGTGGAAGTGATCATTTTCCAACGATATTATCTGCATCTTCTCCGACTGATTCTTCATCTTATACAAGATGGAATTTTTCCAAAGCGGATTGGTCCTCATTTCAAACTCAATGCACATCTCAACTAAGACCTGAATGTTTCAGTGATATTGCTGATCCTATTCAGGTATTTTCTGACGTTTTAAACGTAATTGCTGATGACTGCATACCAAGATCCTCTACAACTCCACATGTACGAAAGCCATGGTTTACGACAGTAAAAGTGCTAGAAAAGCAAGGAAAAAGGCAGAGAAATATTTCCGCCATCACCCAACTGTCCATAATTTAAACAGATTTAAAATACTGAATGCAAAGGCGCGTCGTACCTTTAAACAAAGTAAGCGACAATCTTGGAGGAACTATATCTCCAAAATTAATTCGCGCACGCCAATGTCCAAAGTATGGAACATGGTTCAAAGAATTAAAGGCAAAGGTTCAAAATCTGCCGTTCACCATCTCAAAGATGGTGATAATCTAATTACTGACAAATGTCAAATTGCAAATAAAATTGGCGAAACTCTTGCCAAAAATTCTTCATCAGAAAATTACGTCCCTGAGTTTCAGAGATACCAGAAACAACAGGAGAAGATAAAACTTAAATTTGAATCAGATAACGGTGAAGACTATAATGAAGTGTATTCATTACATGAGCTATATACTGCTCTTGAGCAAGCTCATGACACAGCAGCGGGTGATGACAATATTCATTATCAGCTGCTGAAACACTTACCTGAACCATGTCTGGTTACACTTTTGGATACATTTGACAAAATATGGACATCTGGAAACTTTCCTCCTTCATGGCGTAATGCCATTGTGGTCCCAATACCCAAACCTGGTAAGGATCCTACTGATCCTTCCAATTACAGACCGATATCTTTAACCAGCTGTGTCTGTAAAACCATGGGGCGAATGGTAAATAACAGATTAATTTGGTATCTGGAAACCAATAACCTCATTACAAATATTCAATGTGGTTTTCGGAAGAATAGAAGTACTATTGATCATCTGGTACGTTTAGAATCCTTCGTTAAAAATGCTATAGTCAATAAACAACATGCTATGTCGATTTTCTTTGATCTCGAGAAAGCTTATGACACGACATGGAAGCATGGTATTTTGAAGGATTTACATGACTTTGGGTTGAGAGGCCGTTTGCCTCTTTTTATATCACAGTTTTTAAATGACAGACAATTTCAAGTCCGAGTGGGTTCTACCCTGTCTGACCATTATAATCAGGATCAGGGTGTTCCACAAGGCAGTATTTTGTCTGTCACTTTATTTAGTATTAAGATCAACAGTTTATCCAAGGTTTTAAACGATTCGATTGACGGATCACTTTTTGTGGATGATTTTAATATTTCTTGTCGTGGTAAAAATATGCATACTATTGAACGGCAATTACAGTTGTGTTTAAATAAAATAAAGAAATGGTGTCTTGAAAACGGCTTTAAATTTTCTAAATCAAAAACTAATTGTATACATTTTTGTAGAAAATATAAGCCGCATAAGGACCCAGAATTATCTTTAAATGGCACCCCTATCAAAGTTGTAAAGGAGGCCAAGTTCCTGGGTTTAATTTTCGACTCTCATTTAACATTCTTACCGCATATTAAATCCCTTAAAGCTAAATGCCTGAAGGCACTAGATTTGTTAAAAGTTGTTTCAAATTCAAAGTGGGGAGGGGATCAAGCTACCCTCCTCCACTTATACAGATCATTAGTACGGTCTAAACTTGATTATGGCTCCATCGTATATGGTGGAGCCTGTAAAAGCAACCTGAAACTTCTTGATTCTATCCACCACCAAGGTCTAAGACTTTGTCTTGGGTCCTTCAGAACCTCACCTGTTGACAGTCTCTACGTTGAGGCTGATGAACTTTCTCTTACACAACGCCGTATTAAATTGTCCTTACAATACATTACTAAATTACACTCTAATGAATCTAACCCTGCATATAACTGTGTGTTCAATCCACTGTATGAGGATTTGTACGACAAGAAGTCTTCTCTTGCTCCACCTCTTGGGCTCAGAATTAAACCCTTTCTTTCTTCAGCCGGCATTGAGCTGGAAAATATAGCTCCCTCCCGTCTTCTTTCTTCTCCTCCTTGGCAGATGGTTAGGCCACAAGTTGACCTAACATTAACTACATTTAAAAAATCAGAAACTAATGAATTACAGTATAAACAAGAATATAATCAATTGAAACATAAATATAGCAATTATAAACCCATATTTACAGATGGGTCCAAGGATGGTGGAGCAGTGGCCTGCGCTACTGTCATTGGATGCAGAACAATATCTTTTAGATTACCAAATAATAGCTCTATTTTTACAGCAGAAGCTAACGCCATACTAACGGCTCTCAAATACATACAAAGACACCCTAAACATAAACAGTATATAATCTATTCCGACTCTCTTTCTTGCCTTCAGGCTATTAAAAATATTTCTTGTAAACATCCACTTTTAATAGAAATTATTGAACTGTACAATAATCTTGCTACTGGCCAGTGCGACATCGTCTTTTGTTGGTTGCCTAGTCACGTTGGCATTTCTGGTAACACAATGGCTGATCTTGCTGTCAAGGCAGCACTCAACAAATCTGTGACACCACTTCTTATTCCATACTCAGATTATAAAGCTACAATAAGATCTTATATCCGTGATCTGATGCAGAAGAAGTGGGACACTCAAGTAGGTATAAATAAATTACATGAAATAAAACCTTATATCGGTTATACTTACTTGGGTTGTCAGTCAAGATTTGAGGAGGTCATTATGCGACGATGTCGCATTGGCCATACGAGGTATACTCACGGTTATCTATTAAAAGGTGAAGATCCTCCGTTTTGTATCCCTTGTGATGAAAGAATCACAGTCAAGCATGTCCTGCTTGACTGTGTTGAATATTCCATCACAAGGGATAAATATTTTAATTCACAAACTTTGAAGGATCTTTTTAATAATGTTAGCTCCCATTTAATTCTTGCATTTTTAAAAGACTTAGATTTGCTAAATGAATTGTAAATAGATAAATATTTTATTCTTGGAAGTTTGAATTAGTAACTTAAAGTGTTAGTGGCTGTATCCTCGAGGGAGGTTAAAGCACTGTAAAATTATTGTCCTCCTGAGAGGGTACGTAAGTCCAAAAACATTTAAAGTACATCAAAATATTCCACTGTTTCTAATCGTAGAATGCGTGTCCTTTTAATTTATGGCTAGATTTTCTGAATTGCTAACGGCTGAAGGGATGATGTAAATCCAGCTAGTGTCCATGCAGGAAGCAAATGTACTGTAAGTCCCCATGGTCCCTAGCATGGTGATCTACCTTCTGTCGTTGGTGATATATAGCCCGTGTTTTATATTGTGTTGTCCTAATAGTGATCTTAGTTTTAACTTTCAAGACTAGTTTTAAATCGTAACTGTGATATTCTGGTTGTTTTACTGTCCTTTGCTGACAGGTTTATTTAAGAAATATATATCATCCATTTCAGTGTTACATGTTCTCGTCACGATATGGCTGAAATATTGCCGATGTGACGTTAGGTATTAACTCACTCACTCACTGTTTTGCCGACATGACAGGTAGAACGACCCGCGTTATCGTATGTAGATTGTAAAAGTCTGTAACACGAATGTACTGAAGTAGAATAATTAAAAACAGAATGGACATCCTTTAGTATATATGTTAAATTTGACTTTAATGAAAGCGATTAAATTACGACAATTTATGGGGAAACTTCCAGATTGTCTGAGCAGGTATAATAAGAACCCATTTGACACCTTTGGCATCCGTTGGTGAGAGATCAGCTCCTTTCCCCATTATCAAAGATTTCTTTACGTGTAACAAAAACTGCATTCAGCATGGATCGTCCTCCCTGTACGGCCTGGCAACAATGTGTTGTTTGGACACATACTTCACGATATGTATATTGTCTCCATCACAAGCCAGATTTAGAATGTTATCACCAGCATCGTTCCTAACTGTTAAATCAGCCCCATGCGCAACAAGTAAGAAAAAAATGTCCTCATTTCCCTCACGTGCTGCCATCATTGCTGGTGTGCAGTCGTCCCCATCGCGGCTGTTGATATCCACATGACTGTGTGTCAGGAGGTACTCTATTATTTCAATATGTTCCCATTCACAAGCCACGTGAAGGATGGTTTCTCCGTCTTCACGTTCAAGGGACAGATCTGCTCCTGCTTCTACGAGAATTTCCAGAACATCCATATTTCCATTACTGGCTGGGATCATTGCTGGTGTCTGACCGTTGATGTCTTGACTGTCAATGTCCACAATGTCCTGATTCAGGATGTACTTGATTATTTCAATATTGCCCCCTTCACATGCCATGTGAAGGATTGTTTCATGATAGGCATTAATCAGAGACAGATCTGCTTTTGCTTTCAGAAGTAAATCAAACACGGCTTTTCCTGTGTATATAGCTGCTTTCATTACTGGCGTTTGACTGTCCGTGTCTCGACTGTTGATGCCCACGATATTCTGTGCGAGGACATACTGTACTATTTCAACACTTCCCCCAATAGAAGCTAAATGAAGAATGTTCCCATCGTCATCATCCACGAAAGACAGGTTTGCACCTTCACGGACAAGTAGGTCAAACACTTCTGTGTGTCCCCCCTTTGCTGCATGCATTACCGGCGTCATGTTGTCCTTCCCCCTTGTGTTGATATTTGTCCTGTCATCAGATAAAATGGACTTGACTCGGGCCAAATCTCCAACCATGCAGGCATGGATGAGAGTGGTGTTTAATTCGGTATACATTGGTGTCTGATTCCTGGAAGGTTTCTCTGAAGAAAGACATACGCTCATTAGATAGGATCTAAAAATGAATATCCTGGAAAATGTGTAGCGTATGTGTTAAAACATACATTTCCATCTTCAACGACTCGATTATAGTTCCAAAGAAACATGAATGAAATTTAGAATGAGTGAGTGAGTTTAGTTATACACCAGTACTAGCAAAATTTCAGGAACATCACGTTGGGGAACATCAAAAATTGCCTTCACACATTCTATCCATATATGGTCTTTGGCGTAACGAACGAGCACTTTTATCACCAGTCTACCCCCAAGTCCAAATGTATACCGAAATGAGGAGTGGTGAGGTAGTCCAGTGGTTAGAGCGTTCGATTCCCCACTTGGATACAATGCGTGAAGCCCATTTCTTGTGTCCCCTGTCCTGATATTGGTGGTGTGTTGCTGAAAACATCGGAAAACGAAACCCACTCACTTGCGAAAAAGAAACGACCATAAGCTCATATGCATTTAACGACTACACTAAGCATCGTTACACTTTCACCATATGTGATCATGTCAGCTGATGTTCACTGTCATAAAGGGGGTAGATTCCAAAACCTTTGAAGCATTATCTATTTCCAATTTAAGAATTTCGTTTTGACTCATATCAAGGACAACCATTCATCCCAACTGTAGGGGTGGATGCTTCAAACCAAGTTAAATCTAGCGGACATAGCATCAACAATACACGTCCTAGCTTGTCCACTTCCGTTTCGCCCGTAATCCCCAGTACTTTCTCTTCTACTGTCCACGCTATCCACATAATTGTCAGGTCTTTTCCATATTGGGAAGAGTAGTGTGGTTACCAACAATTACTTCCATGAATAGTGTTAGCGGCGACGAAGCTTCGCGATTTCACTCTTTGAATTGTCATACATTAGTGGAGATTAGCAAGTCCCTGGAGAAATATCAAATAATTCTACTTGTTCACAGAATATACTGTATTTTTGTGATATATTTATGATACTTGTTTCAGATACAAGCATACCGGTTCTTGAAATATAACATTTATGTTTTTGAAAATGTGTTATTTTGTTCATCACAACCCTGAACCTGAACGGGATTCCAAGCAATTTCGAGGGGGTAATACTACTTTACACTTATCAGTCGTGCTAGAATGAAGACACAGCCATTCTGATTTCCATTTTGCGATTCTTTACGGAAAAAATTGAAAACAAAATTGACCGCAAAACTAAAAACAGAGTAGCTCTATACTTTAACTAGTGACCCGTGAATTGATCTTCAGGACTAATGTGGATACCTTTCACACACTCAGTTTTGCCAGTTCGAGTCTTCAGACACCTCATGTTTTGGCAAGTCTTCAATTGACAGGAGCCAGCTCGGACCTAAAACAGAAGCATGTTCGATCGTCTTGATCTTATTGTACTATCCACATCTTTGTATGTATAGACAACATGTTTACACCTGCTAATTCAGATGCTCGAACTCCCGTTATGCAGATACAGAGAATGATGATAATGGACGATTCCACTGCATCATGCCCAACCATTAACGTCTAAACGGACGCAGTTTTATATCTTTTTCAAGTCTTTTTGAGAAAAAGTGAACATTTCCTCGCAGCGTACTGACATAACTATGGAACGTAGTAGGGCCACGATGAAAAACTTTTTTGGTGGCTGTCAATATCGCCTACGCAGACCATATGATCATCTGCGTAGGAGTTGGTACCTCCATCGTAGGACTTATTATCTCCTACGTGCGACGCACATCTGTTCTTTCCTGTGTAATCTAAAAGTCCGTTGTGGGCTAATTTAGGGAGATGTTGTTAGCGCAAATGAAGAACTCCACCCTGTATTTCAAACAACAGAGGTATTATCAAGGATTATAATGCTGATGCATTTTGCGGGCACACCTTCACCACAGGTGACATCCAGGCCTCGGAGATGGCATGATTTAATATGTCCATTGTAGTAAGTTCTGTGACACAACAACTGATTTAACATATTAAGTTCGCTTTTAAGGGTTTTGGAACAACTGTACACTTGATATGTAGGACTGCCTAACTTTGCGTGAGAAATGGAAGAATATGCATATTCCAATTCTGTGAAACGTGAGAACATTAGCATAGATTTCAACAACAGGTAAGCCTCCTGTGATTATTCAACTAACAGATTTGATAGCCAAATGATAGATTTTGGCAGCAGCCAGCAGTGAAACTTGTATCATATCATGATGTAACAAGTTTACGTTCTGCAACAGCTTTAGCTTAAAACCATGCATTGTGGTTCTTATAACTTGGTAATTTCTGAGCCTGGCATGGCAAGCTTTTCCAGCCACTCTCAAGAGCATACTTTCTGATGCATACCAATCCACCTGCAAAAGTTGCTCAAGCAGTTTGACTTTCAATGTGTTTAACCTTGTACCTGCACAATACCACAGTTCTCCAAGAAGTGGTAACGAATCTTCCAAATATATTAATTTGGGGAAGATTAAGAAAGTATGACAGCCTCATTATTCCATGGATATGTCACATCCGATAATACAATGTGTAAATGGCTGCTGAATGGATAGCATGCATTCTCTGGTGGGCTACCTTTTACGTAAAGGAATAATAAATTCTCACAAGAAATCTTTGGAGATGCAATGGGTCACATCAGGAAACATGTAAAGCCGATGTGAGAGAAGGGCCCAAACAAGTTCCGTCTGATGTGATGAGATGACGGATGGTGCACATGGAAAGGAGATGCAAGTTGAAGACTCAGCAGAAGTAATGAAGTCAACAGATCAAATTCTAAATGGCTACTTTTTGACGGACTGTGATATCTTAATTTTGGCATCTCTGAACTTCATTTCGCAATCAGTCAATGTTTTCATGCATCCGATGATATCATGCTTAGTAGCTTTTGGAAGGATGACATGTATTCCCTGATACCTACCCTTCATGTAAAGGAAAAATAAATTCTGGCGAGATATCATTGTTGACGCGATGTACATATGTTGTAAACGCTTAGAGATCATGCGCCCGAAGGGCCACATGAGGAAATACAACGTTGATCAAGCTCACATAAACTTACGTCTTCCAAGTCTTTAGATCCAATGAAGTATTGTGTCTCATTTGTAATCGTATCGTGATCCGTTTCTGATAGGTGACACGTGAGTGTCGAAATAGTGTATTCAATAGATCGACAGAAGCCATTTTCAACGCATTTGATTTGGCACAATTTGATGCCTATGTCCTTGAAGACTACCGAACCACTATAAGTCGGCAGTTGATAAGTAGCTACATGAAACATTAGGCACGTTATTAAAGTTAGAAACATGTTCAAATGATCAGCTGAAGACCACTTCATCATCCTGCTGGTCACAAAGCTACATGAAAGAATCAAGTCGATGTGGTTGAACAGGAAAGGATCGTAGCTAACTACGATTAAATATCAGTTTTACGACTGTCGTCTTTTTTGTCACATTTGTTTTTCAATCGCATCAGCACTGGATATCAGTTTGGAAGGAAATCAGATACATATCGGTGCTATTTTAGAGATATAAATGGCTGTGTAAAGTAAAAATTCATGAGATACTGTGATTTCTTATCCGGCAGTCTCCTTTTTACGTGTTTGCATTTCAACTATTTTACGATAAAAAGGCCATATGATGAGAAATATAGATTCTTCTGTAGTTATTTTCAATAGAAGTTGATATGTTTGTTGCACAATGCAATGCTTTGATGCTTTGAAAATGAAGGTTATACATGTGTATTCATGAATATTATGGCTTTTCAGTTTAACTAGATAAATATTCAGTGAATCATTTGCGATCTTTGAGGCCAGCGTCATGAAGGTTATTTTGTTTGTAACCCACCTATATTGTAACCAACACATATTGCGTTCCCGATGACATAATAAAACATCATACAGAAAGCTACGGAATAGTATTAGGGTCACGGTGAAAAAGTTTTTTGGTGTCACTATCTCCTTCGTAGGACTTAATATCTCTTACGTAGGACTAACTATCTAATACCTAGGACATACTATCTGCCACGTAGTACTTAATATATCCTTTTGAAGGTTCGGATTATGAAGTGTGGTTATTAAATTGCAAAATGTTTGATTATGCAGGACGTTAGATAGTAGAAATCCACATCAAGACATATTTATGACACTGACGCAGTGTTCATACACAGTGTTACTCTCTCTCTCTCTCTCTCTCTCTCTCTCTCTGTGTGTGTGTGTGTGTGTGGGTTACGTTTGGGTGACGTGGACCTTGATCTAATTGCAGTTATGGGTGTTCTCTATCTCATTCTCTCTCACACACACATATACACACTCGCACGCACACACACAGACATAGGTGGGGGAAAAGGTTTCTGATAAGAAATTCTCGTTATGGCACGTCCTCCGAGAGTTTTGCTTGTCTTCATATGAGGCTAGGTTGGATCAGATATAACGCTCGTTTGCGGTTTATGTTTTCGTAATTGTTTACAAGCTGACTTGACTCTGGTGGAAACGTGTTGCATCCGGCGTAAAGCAATACGGAATTGCAAAAGATTGTCATTATAGTTGTTTGCATAAGTATAAGGATATAAGTACGCATAGATTGCCACCGACAGACACGTCTGTGCATCGACCTCTGAAATATCCAAAATGGAACGAAGTGCAACATGTAACAGTGGAGTAACCGCAACGCGTAACAATAGGGCAAACTGAACGCGAGGCAGAAAAGTACAACAGTGAGTGAGTGAGTTAAAATTTATCGTCACACCGACAATATTTCAGCCATGCTGTGACAAGAACAATTAATTTCATACGTAATAATACACTTAAGAGAACATTAAAATGAAATATATGCTTATTGTTAAAATCTGTCAACGAAGGACAGTAAAACAACTAGAATATGACAATTTGAACTAAAACTAGCATGAAAAGTTAAAACTAATATTACCATTTAGACAATACAACATAAAAACAGGCTATAGATCGCCACCAACTGAAGGTAGATCACCATACTAGAGACCATGGGAACTTACAGTACCTTTGCTACCTGCATGGACCCTAACTAGATTTACACCATCCCTTCAACCGCTGGCGAGTGTACAGAATGCTAGCCAAAATTAAAACAAGAATACTTAAAAAAAGTGGTATACTTAAATTTACATCGAATGTTTTGGGACCTCTGTACCTTCTCAGGAGGACAATAACTGTACAATACTTCAACCCCCTTTAAGGGTACAGCCACCAACAATTCAAGTTACTAATCTAAACTACCAATCATTAAAATACATCTATTTACAGAACATATTTTTCATAATTTAACCAAGAAATCAATATCCTTTATAAAACCAATATTTCAATGAGCACTGACTGTGTTAAAAATATCCTTTATGCTTGACCGTGACTCTCTCATCACAAGGGATACAAACCGGAGGATCCTCACCTCTTAAAAGGTATGCATGAGTATATCTTGTATGGTCAATACGACATCGTCGTAAAATACCCTGTTCAAATCTGGACTGACATCCCAAGTAAGTGTAACCATTATACGGTTTTGTTTCATGTAATTTATAAGATCTAATCGGGGCTATATAATCAGAGTATGGCATAAGAAGTGGTGTCACAGATTTGTTGAGTGCTGCCTTAGCAGCAAGATCGGCCGTTGCGTTACCAGAAATGTCTGCGTGGCTGGGTAACCAACAAAAGACGATGTCGTATTGGCCAGTAGAAGGATATTATATAATTCAATAATTTCTTTAAAAGTGGATGTTTATAAGGCAATTTTTAATAGCCCGAAGGCAAGAAAGAGAGTCGGAAAAGATTACATACTGTTTATGTTTAGGGTGTCTTTGAATATATTTCAGAGCCGTTAATATGGCGTTAGCCTCAGCTGTAAAGATAGAACTATGGTAATCTAGTAATCTGGTAATCTAGACGATATTGTTCTGGATCCAATAACAGTGGCACAAGCCACTGCGCCACCGCCCTTGGACCCATCTGTAAATAAGGATTTATAATTGCTATGTTCATGTTTCAGTTGAATATATTCTTGTTTATATTGTAATTCATTAGTTTCTGATTTTTTAAATGTAGTTAATGTTAGGTCAATTTGTGGCCTAACCAACTTCGAAGGAAGGAGGGTAGTCTGATCCCCTCCCCATTTTGAATTAGAAAGAACCTTTAATAAATCGAGTGCCTTTAAGTATTTGGCTTTTAGGGATTTAATATGCGGCAAAACTGTCAAATGTGAATCGAAAATAAGTCCCAAAAACTTGGCCTCATTGACCGTTTTGATAGGGGTACCACTGAGAAATAGTTCTGGGTCCTTATGGGGTTTGTATGTACGACAGAAGTGTATACAACTTGATTTTCATTTAGAAAATCTGAAGCCATTTTCAAGACACCATTTATCTATTTTCTTTAACCCCCTGGATGCCACAGGGACATATATATCCTTCTTCTACATACCTCAACTTGGAAGTCCAATAAAATTCTAAATATACCACGCGTATAAAAATACTTCACAGTTGTGAATTCTGCGGAGAATTCCCAGTTTCTTGATACCATCCACTATTATCTCAGACCAAGCTAAAGTGCTTAAAATCGCCTTTAAAAATAGACTTCATCGTAAATGTCGTCAACTTTCAAACTGTACAAAATCGAGATTCACAGCGTTATTTGCAGTATGTTTTGAAATGTGAAAATCGGATAATTACTGGGAGTAATGAATTTCAAAAACTGCATATTAATGATCACTGATATCAAGTTTTCATGTAACCAGAAATGATAATTCTGAAACGTCACCGATGTACCCAGAATCGGTTGGGATGTTTTCGAAAATACACTTACACAAACGCCGAAGTGCGCTTTCCGCCATATTGGATAGTGTTTACAAAATCACGTTTCGAGAAGGCCGGTATTGAGACGCCTATTACATCATGTATACTTCATAGTTAGCTGCGACAAATGCATCATTGAATTCCCCAAGCATCTTAGAATCAAATTACAAGTGGTAATACCACGTGTCTAGACAAAACGAAACAAAATATACTTGGTATGAAAACGAACGCTGTGCTCGAAAGACAGCGCTTGACTGAAATGTAAACAAAGAAAAATTCCAATTTTACACTGCGTAGCATTTTCGGAAATTTTCCAACATAATCGTTGCTAACAATGGCTCAACACGCTTAGTATATTCAGGGGAAGAGTATCGTAGCAAGAAAAAGCAAATTGAAAATAGATACAATGAAAGCACTTGGTAATTCATAAGAAACTGTCAAAATTGTTAGTGCAGCGTGACGCCATGACTGACGCAAAATCATGCAGAATGACAACGGTAATTATCGGCATTTCTGGCTTCTTCCGTCATTTACAATGAAAACGATAATAACATATAACAATACACAGATAGTCAGAATAATTCTGATTACTTACATCTCACATTTATGTACAAAAGATCCCTGAATCAACCAAAAAGTCCTCGCAAAATCCTGTGTATCCTTCCGCCATTTTGAAAGAAATCGGTCTTCGGTAGTGATGTCACACAACATTGTTGCACATATTAGGCAATTTCTTTGAGGTGAAGGTCGGTTGAACAAGAGTAAACACAATACCTATACCATTCCGATTGCACTTTTAGTATTGTGATGTATATTTTTTCATGAAATTGATTTCAGTATATACATATATCCATGTTCAACACCATATCATGTGTGGATATAAGGTATGCGTTTTTATTCTTTGAAAGCTTTTGATTGTTTGAATAATATTTACATGGGAAATTGACTCAGTAAGTGTACTATACCACATTTTAAGCCTCTACACAAGTGTTGGAAGATCCCATGTAGCCATTACTGCAACATGTGCTTTAGGTCCCGTGATGTGCAATGTTCAATACGTTCTGACAAATATTGCATTTTCATATGAACAGGTTGAAAAACAGCGATTTATTTCCAACTTATAAGTAAAACGGATACTATTAATGAAAATGATTTTATTTTATGAAATGTAGGGGCACACATACTAGTATTTAAAGGAAATGTCTTGTTCATTGTATTGGTTTGTGTCGTTTTTATAGACAAAACAATTATGAATATTAAATGACCAGGTGCGAGCTTGTCAAAAACGTTTAATGATTCATTATCATTTTTTTTCGATAATAAAGTCAATTCAAATTTGATTAAAATATATCTGATGGCAGAATATCTAACTCAAACAATATTTTTGTATGAAAATTGTTAAAAAAATGTAAACCAGGTCATGTCTTAATTTGGACAAGCCTTACGTCCATATTTTAATACTTCTGTACTGGAAAAGCGATCTCTTTGTACCTTTCATTGTATACTTATGAAGGGAACTAATTTCATAATCATAAGAAGAAAAGTCTATTTCCTAAATGAATACCGAATGAATACTCAGGTGTTGTGAAATCTTCATTTACGCTAAATTGATGCTAGGCAGGTGTGCGTGTTGCTCACAATAGGATATGTAGTAAAACCGTGTAATTGTTGATATATTCAGGACACCATTTCAGTGATAAAACCATTCATTATATATTTTGGCTAAAAAGTGTTGAATTCTGACACAGAAGCCGAGATCTTTTACACATTGAGTGGAAATTAGGTTAGATATATACTAATCAGCAACCAGAGTCGTCTTTTTCCGACGTCACAAAATGCACAAAACATGCCGTGACGTCAACTAAAATGTCGCATTATTTTCAGTTATTTCATTACATTTGAAAATGTGGCTGTTACTCCGTTAATAATGATGGAAAATTAATAAAAATACATCTACACAAACAGGAGAATATGGAAATCTAAGAACTAAAATATGTATCGGATAGGGAAATCCAAATCACTATTACCTGCTTTTTGATGTAGTACACTGGCACCTTTTCTTACAAATTGTGAAACTACCAAAAGGTATCATCTCACATCGGGGAAATTTGTATTGGAATAGTTTGGTTCACTGTGAATAAAACATAACGAAAATATACTGTCGGTATCCACAGCAAATTATCTCCATGTGATCGGAGTTACATTGACCTAATGTAAACCATAGCTGAGTTATGCCCCCATATCTTTATACGTGCATGACCTCTCTGTCGACGTTTGACGTCACAGAAGAAAATCGATTTTTGACATTTATTGCAGGTCATTTTTGATTTTGTGAGTATGACGTTATGCGTTAGTACATGCATCCATTTCATATACACTTATGTCGTTCAGATATCACGCTGTATTTTCCTCGCTCACACTTTCCGTTAAGATGCCAAATTAAAAAAAATCGTAGCAGAGTGCTTTTATGGGTGCACGATAAAAAACGGAGAAATTTACTGTTTTTCAACACACACAAAAGTTTTGGACAACTTTAGCACTGTCAATTTCCCAAACCCCTGAGGTAGCCGCAGTTATATTTATACCAACGGATAGGAAATTAAATATTCTACATTTCTGTGCAATTGTATAGCCGTACGCAGATCCAGTACCACGCGAGCGCAATTCTCGCACAACGTTCACTTTTCAAACCTTTCGAAAATGTGCGCCTGAAAAAAACTCGGCATCCAGGGGGTTAAACACAACTGTAGTTGCCGTTCATTAGTATGCATATTTTTACCACGACAAGAAATATTAAACTCATCCACAAATAACGACCCATCTATTAGATCGTGTAAAACTTTGGGTAAACTGTTGATCTTTATGCTAAAAAGAGTGACAAACAAAATACTGCCTTGTGGAACACCTTGATCCTGATTGTAATGATCAGACAGGGTAGAACGCACACGGACCTGGAACTGTCTTTTAAAACGTTGGCTACAAATTCAGGCAAACGACCTCG
Organism: Haliotis asinina; assembly: GCF_037392515.1. NCBI lineage: Eukaryota > Metazoa > Mollusca > Gastropoda > Lepetellida > Haliotidae > Haliotis > Haliotis asinina. Next base: position 28,620,803 of record NC_090280.1, read on the forward strand.
CAAGCCGAAGTCATGTCAATCTCTTCAAATGCCATATTTCCAGGTTGTGTCATATGCTTTTTCGAGATAAAAAAAGATAGACACAGCATGTTGTTTATTAATCAGTGCGTTTTTAACAAATGATTCTAAACGCACTAAGTGATCGACAGTACGTCTGTTTTTACGGAAACCACATCTGTTATGAGTTTATTTGTTTCCAAGTACCAAACAAGTCGATTATCTATCATGCGTTCCATGGTTTTGAAAACACAGCTACTTAATGTAATCCGACGATAACTGGATGGATCCGTATGATCACGTCCAGGTTTAAGTATTGGTACTACTATAGCATCATGCCATGAAGAAGGAAATTTCCCGGAAGTCCAAATATCATGAAATATATAAGAGCGTCTCTAAACAGGACTCTGGTAAGTGCTTCAGGAGTTGATAACGTATGTTATCAGCTCCAGTAGCAGTGTCGTGAGCTTGATCAAGAGCTGCATGGAGTTAATGAATAGAAAATGTTTCATTATAATCTTCCCCATTATCTGAATTGAAATTAATAGTTTTCTCTTTTGTTGTTTTTGATACTGCTGGAAGTTAAGTACGTAATTAGAAGAGGAAGAGGGTTTAGCAAGGGTTTCGCCTAGTTTATTTGCGATATCTGATTTATCAGTAAGTAATTGATCTCCATGTTTAAGATGATGGACGGTAGATTTAGTACCTTTACCTTTAATTTTCTGGACCATGTTTCTTACTTTTGCACATGGGTGTCCTAGAATATATTTTTGATACATATTTGGGATACAATTTTAACTTTATTCAAATTATGCACCATAGGATTGCGACGGAAATAATGTTCTGCATTTTTCCTTGCCTTCCTAGCTTGATTGCGCTCATCGTTGAACCATGGTTTTCGAATATGTGGAACTGCAGAGGAATTTGGTATACACTCATCAGCTATGGAATTCAATTCATCAGAAAAGTATTTCACAGCATCAGAAACGTCAATAAAACGTACAGGTTTAAGTTTTTCAGCACACAGTGTTTCATATAAAGCCCAGTTTGCCTTTTTGAAATTCCGCCTTGATGATGGAGGAACATCAAATGGAGTTACAGATTTTAGTATAGTAGGAAAATGGTCACTTCCACAGAGGTCATCGTGAACTGACCTTTCGAATTAATTTAGTAGTTCTGAATTTGTCAGTGACTAGTCGAGAGCAGAAAAGGTCAATTTACCAGGGTGTAAATATGTGATGGAACCATCATTATAAATACATAAATCATTGTCAGAACAAAAGTCCTCCAACAATTTACCTTTAGTGTTTGTAGTTACACTACCTCAGAATGGGTTGTGACCATTTAAATCTCCCATTATAATACAGAGCTTCGGGAGTTGGTCATGTAAAGTTTGAAGATCAGTTTTGGCAAACGTCGAAGACCGAGAGATATAGAGTGAGCATAGTGTGAACGCTACATGTAAAGTAATTCTCACTGCAACAGCCTGCTAATTAGTAATAAGTCAAACAGGGCTATGTATAACATTTTGTTTGACTAGAATGGATGATCCGCCAGTGGCCCTATCACCCAGAGGTGAAAAGCAATGATATGCATTAAAATGACGAAGGTCAAATGTATCTGTTTGTTTTAAATATGTCTCTTGTAGACATATCGCTGAATGTGTAAAATCTTGGACTAATAGCTGTAATTCATGTAAATTAGTCCTCAATCCTCTGCAGTTCCACTGTACAATATTATTGGAATCTTTTAGGGGGATTTATTGGGGATCTACCCCGCACTCATTTGGAGGGCGACAAGCTATGTGCCCTAGAATGGACGTTTTCAGAAACGTCCATGTCTTCAAGTGACCCATATTTATTAAACAACTGAATTTTATTTTGTGACCCTTTCGGGGCTCTGCCACTTAGTTTTTTCAAAGGATCTGGCCTTTTAGGTTTAGTTTTAACGGTTTCCGAAGATTTTGGAGTTGACTGAGAAGATGCCTCATGATCAGAGGATGCTACTGTTTGGATTTGAGACGAATGTGACTCTGGCGTTTGGGTAGATATTGTAGGTGAAGTAATCAGAGGAGCTTTTGATGTAATCCACGTCAAGTCAGTTTGACAGCTTGTGGTTGATTTTGTTATACTTGCTTCCGACGGTGTTTTAGTTATAGAAGCATAGCTTTCTTTAGGTTCAGAACTTTGGACTAGTTTTTTGGCATCTGCAAAACTAATGTTTCGGGTGAATTTTAGTTTGTTGATCTGCATGTGAAACTTCCAGACAGGACATTCTTTAGAAAAGGATGAATGGGCACCAGTGCAGTTTGTACATTTCTTAACGTTACTGTCACAATCTTCTGTTGTATGTGTCTTTTCACCACAGTGAGCACAAACAACAGACAATGTGCAGTTTTTGGCATTTGAAACATCGAAGAGGGATTGGAATGTACATTTCAACGTTGATGTTACAGTATGCTGCTTTCAGTGATTTTGGAACATTTGGAGAAGAGAAAGAAAACAAATATGTGTTTGTGTTGACAGTAGCATCATTTCTACGGGTTGTAAAGCGTTTGACAAAAAGGACACCTTGCTCCTTCATCTCTGAGGCGATGCCAGGTTCTGACATGTCAGCAAACAAATGTTCACGGTCCCTGACAATTCCTTTGCTCGTGTTAAGTGTTTTGTGAGCCGAGATCGTAACTGGAATGCCGACAAAAGATTTTGTGCTCATAAGATTGGTGGCTTGCTGCCTTTTAGCACACTCAACCAGAAGGGCACCGGAACGTAATCGCCTAATGTTTTTAACATCACCAGCGATGCCTTGTATACCTTTAGCTACCGCAAAAGGATTCAACTTTAAAGGAGTCTTGTCAATAGTCTCAACAACAAGAAAACGTGGCCAGTAATCAATTGAGTTGGGCAGTCTGTGGTCAGTTTCCACGGGATCAGTATCAAGTTGACGTTTGCTCTTTTTTTAGGGGTTTCGTAAGCCATGTTTTGTTAGTTAGATTTCATCATCTGAGCTCCTAACCCACCATGGAGTAGCACAAGGACAGTGCTAAATGCAAGTGGGTCTCCGACTTGCAGCACCAAGGATACTCAGATGATATACTCTAGCGGAAGAATTATGAATAACTAATCCACCAGATTGGCTCATGAGCCACCGCCTTCTGGGTATAAGACTCTAGGCGAAATTCAAGTACATATTATCATATTGCAAAATCCAAATAATGTCACTGTAATAATAAGGCCAAGTCCGAAAATCAAACAATTCCAAATAAAATTTGTGCATTGACATATATATAGTCCATACACAGGGCTTGGCATGACCAGCCGATTGGTTGAACCGGGCCCATTCAACCACCCGTCAAGGTGAAGTAAGGGTCGAAGGGGTATGTTGAGCAAAGGGAACACGATTACAGGCCCCCAGTGCCCTCAACCCCCAGACTGCCGTCCTCCACCGACACAGGGCCGCAACCCACGGCAAACGGGTTGGTGAACCAAATATCCTCCCGGGGTCCACAACGGGGGTGTCGGCGAGCTCTTCGCGTTACCCAGCACCCACCACGAGGAGGTGGCTCGCCACGGGTGCCTGCATGAGGATGAAACTGCTGAAAAGCATGTGCAAATATCTTGCATGTGAACTGCTGCGTTTTGGTGTAAAGTTTTGGTAAGAATTTGCCATTTTTCATCGAGTTTAATCATTAGTTGAACGCATGACAATAATCTTATCAACCTCACGAATTTGTTTTGTTATACATCAGTTCATGTGTAAACAGTACCTTTAAACAGTATGGAATATTTTCCGAAATCCAGTTTAGAACAGCTGACTGAAGTATGCGGCTACATTTACACTAGTGAGTCTAAACTTTTGACGGGTAGTATAGTTGAACACATGAGTCTGATGATGAAGGAAACAGTAGACTCTTGATAGTAGACATGATAGTAGACCCTATTGTTACGCGTTGCGGTTAGTTCACTATTACATGTTGCACTTCGTTCCATTTTTGTATTAAGTCCTGGATATTTCAGAGGTCGATGCACATTAGCCATAATCTGCGTGCACAGACGTGTCTGTCGGTGGTAATCTATGCGTACTTATATCCCTATACTTATGCAAACAACTATAATGACAATCTTTTGCAATTCCGTATTGCTTTACGCCGGATGCAACACGTTTCCACCAGAGTCAAGTCAGCTTGTAAACAATTACGAAAAAATAAACCGCAAACGAGCGTTATATCTGATCCAACCTAGCCTCATATGAAGACAAGCAAAATTCACGGAGGACGTGTCAAAACGAGAATTTCTTATCAGAAACGTTTCCGCCTCCTATCCGTGTGTGTGCGTGCGTGTGTGTATATGTGTGAGAGAATGAGATAGAGAACACCCATAACTGCAATTAGATCAAGTTCCACGTTACCCAAACGTAACACCTGTGCATTTCTAATATCTAACATCCTACATAACCAATCATTTCTCAATTTAATAACCACACTTCATAACCTGAACCTTTAAAAGGATATATTAAGTACTACGTGGCAGATAGTATATCCTATGTAGGAGATGCTAAGTCTTAGGTAAGTCCTAAGTAGGGGATACTAAGTTCCACGTAGGAGATACTAAGTTCTACGGGGTGCCGGTCAAATCGCCCCAGCGACAAAACGCCCCAGCAAATGTGGTCAAATCGCCCCAGATATTTGGTCAAATCGCCCCAGGTTTGGTCAAATCGCCCCAGGGGGGTAGTCAAAACGCCCCAGTTTATTCAAAGTGGTTTGATATATGCCATAAATGCATGGTTTTGTCAACTTCCATACTATATTCTTCACATAATATTATGTGTTATATTATTAGTAATATCCCATGCCTAGGTAACACCGTAATACCAATTATTTGGTAAAGAATTACAATCTGTATAAAACTTCCATGTTACAGCCTTCACATGATACTATGTAGTAATGTTTCTGATAAATATTTAACAAGTAAACTGATAAGAGCAAAAGTAATATTCATGGATAGACAGCACTTATAACACCAATTATTTGCATGTTATCTATGCTTTTGTTAATTACAAGAATTAAATGAAAGGCTTGTATAGAATGTTTTTTTGGCCGTAAATGTACAGTTTTTATCAGCAAGTATGGGACTTAATACGTATCAAAACAATCTACAGCTGCTCTTGTCAAAAAGTGCGGCCGTAAATGCATAGGTTTGGTCAACAAGTATGGTATAATACTTATCAAAACAAGAGTCATCAGAAGATGACATATCCCCCCGGCCCCCACATGTTTGAGAGGACAAATAATCTGAGAGTTACTCATTGTGTTTTAGACTAAATTTGAATTGTTTCCATGGAATTCATGAAAATTATAAATGCCATACATCTGTAACCAGCAAAGTCACAATTTCAAGATCTGTCTCATATATCTGCTGATCTGTTGAAAGATATGAAATGGTTTTCAAGTTCTGCTCCGGAAACAAAGCCCATCCGTCCATTTTGAGACTAAGAAAAACCAAAAAAATATAAATACCAAACAATCTGTAAATAGCAAAAGGCACAACCATAGGCTACATGGTATAACTACATCTATCAAGTTTGGTCTAAAAATATTGAACGGTTTCTGAGTTATGCTCCGGACAGGACAGGTTCCCCTATACCCTTTACATGCGCCATCTGCAAAGAGACACCGAGGGAGAGCAGTCCCAGAGACCACTCATTTCATGGACGAGTGGAAAGCATGATGTTATGATTACACAATGCCAGACAAACAACTATGCATTTACAGCATTTACAATAAATATTTTATACAAACCTTTTAGTGTATTCAGATTGTAATTCTTTACCAAATAATTGGTATTACGGTGTTATCTAGGCATGGGATATTACTAATAATATAACACATAATATTATGTGAAGAATATAGCATGGAAGTTGACAAAACCATGCATTTATGGCATATATCAAACCATTTTGAATAAACTGGGGCGTTTTGACTACCCCCCGGGGGCACTTTGACCAAACCTGGGGCGATTTGACCAAATATGCTGGGGCGTTTTGTCGCTGGGGCGATTTGACTGGCACCCAGTTGTACATAGGAGATATTATGTCCTACGTAGGAGATAGTGACACCCAAAACATTTTTCACCGTGGCCCCAATACGCTTAGAAAGCTAATGTTGCACACACGTCATGTAATGAACCATGTGACGTTGTGAACAGTAGAAGATGCAATCATTAGTAACATGCTACAATATATTGAAAGCATGTTGCTAACGGCCCCTCAGTGCTCAAAGAGTGAATATGGGACAATTGTGATGAAATTGCAAACCAGTAGTGAGTTAAACATTCTGGAGCTCAGTGAAAAGAACTACTGTCAAGTGAAGGCTGAATCAAGTAAGATCAGGGACAGTGAATTCTTCTGCGCAATATTGGGATCAACAGTTTGCTATCAGGTCCTTTATGGCCTTCCTGAGGAGAACTAGTCTACTTCAGGAATCAGATGATTTTAATGTCTGAGCATGTAATGTTCTCCCCTGACCGCTGTAGTTATCCACACTGCTGGGACAGGCGCTGCAGGAGTAGAAGAGCGTTGCCTCAGGCTGAAATAGCCTTAGATCCACCTTTTTCTATGACGTCAATGACAACGTACCCCATGAGATGACACATCCAGTATGACATCATAGCATCACACCATGACACGCCGTAATTTTGAACCAGTCAGCCACTATTGATTCCGACATAAACAATGGAGTGCATCATTTCAATCCAACTCTTAACAACATCTCATCTATACAGTGAAGAAACCATCAAACGATGAAGTGAACAGTCATCATGATATAGTCTTGACCAAAATAAATAGAATATTAATTTAACGGTAGGCACAGTATTCCAGTATACCCTGTCTGGCAAAGCCAACAAAATTTTATTATCGATTCAAATTCCAAATTATACCAACGTATCCAATGGGAACAGGGGCTAGGGATAAATGCAAGGATGATATTGAAATATTATACCTAAATCCCATATGTGTGTGACTGAAAATGGACCAGCCATACACATGAGACCAATATACCCTTCCATGATAACTTCCATGATAACTTGCACAGTGCAAGTAGAGAGACGCGATCTGGTGACCATGTGGAGGGGTTATCAAATATCTGTTTTATTGGCTCTGTCTTGCATACAGAGTCTAAACAACCTATGTTAATATGTTATCAGCCCATAAATTACTCCCTACTCCGTCAAACTAAAATGATTTTGCATTGAATGACTGCGTCATGATAAGACAAGATGTGATGTATTTTAAATCTAAAAGCCTTACATGTTCTTATACACTGGTATGTCAGCTTTGGCTGTAGCAATGTTGAGGACTCGTCATAGCGACTGTACGTGCATTTGCAACATATTAATAAATACAACTTTCTAAACTTCTATCAGACATGGTGTGTAATTGTATAGTGTTATACTTAGCAATCATGTATGAATGACAATGCATTGGTGTGTATAATTATTAATACAATTATATATCACCATAGTCCATCTCACATGTATGCTCATAGCGCTGGTACATTTTGCATCTCTCACTGCATGTCAGTCTCAGTCATATTACCATTCTCAATGCCCCGGCGGATTATCCAACATACACTAGGCGCACCGAGTTCATATTGCTTTCCCGTCGTAACGATACATGAAAGGCAAAAATAAAATAGAAATAGGTTTCATGTTTCATGTTTTTTTATCTACTCGACTGAGTAGATCTTTGGGAGAGGGGTACTGTACATTATCTTCATCATCGCCCTGTTTTTCACTCTCGGTATTGAATATCACATCAACATCATCGTCATCGTCATCGTCATCGTCATCGTCATCATAATCATCACCACCACCAATAAGGTTTTCTACCCACAGTCTATATTTGTAAAGTTTGCCAAGCACGTCATGAAACACATGGTTTAACTCTTGTATTTTCTTGAGTGATTCACGTCTTTGGACCACACTCCATAAGGTACAGATCAGAAATATATCGGGCATACGTCTTTTTAAACGTGCTTCAGATGAATGTCTTCAGTTTTGCTTGGACCATGTCTTGTTTTAAACCTTGTTTCATGCATTTAAACAAGTCTTTACTAAGCTCACGAAATACGTGACTATATTAGTCTTATAGTTTACTCTTCGACATCAGCCATGTTATTCTTATTGTCATCACTGACTTACTCATCATAGTTCATCAGAGGATACTGTTTATCGTGTAAATGTTTCTGTAAGTAGTGGTTATCGCTAAACACTTGTCCAAAAAAGTCACAGTCCACAAACGGATGGTGTGCTTTCTCAGTGGAGAAGTTGTTGTTGTCTTCCTCCCACTTCTTTTTAACTTGGGGCATCCCTGGTGGACCCACTGAAGCCTTTCATTAACACCAGTTTCTTCTATGCTTTTGCCAATCAGAAGGATCATGAAATGAGAGACCATGGTCATCACAAGATGGCATGGTTGAGAGGTGTTCTTCACACGTCTGCTCACTCCGAATGTCTAAGTCAGACAGAAAGGTCCTACGTTTTGGTTCAAGGCAACCATTGACAGATTATGGCGATGACGTCATTCTGTAAATAGACATGTTACGCGTGGATCTTTGATGGCTGCTGACATTAAGTCATTGATAATAGCCACATCCAACACACGGGGGTCCAGAAACGCATCCGTTTCCAGGTCAGACGGAATGACTTGATGAAATTCAATTGAGGGATAAACACAGGTTTGAATGGTGTTATACAAGGGCTGCCACCGTTTGTAGAGCTATAGAATGTTTTCAGGATAAGGTTTAATGTTCATCCATTCTAATACTTGCTCTACCGAGTAGGTTTATCCACAGGAAGTCAACCCCGAGACGATCCTGGTAAATGGGTGTAGGAGCCTAAATTCTTCCAAAGCACCCACATGTGACTGCACTGGTGGCTGCTGCTGTCATTTATTGCTGCTTGAGATCTTCTATTCCATGTTTGTTCGAATATGATAGGATAAGTCAAGAACCAAAACATATTGTTTGGAGCAAACGGGGCAGGGATGCATGTTCAAATGTTGATAGACCAACTACAAATGATACATTTAGCCGGTTGTCTCAATTTAAACATATGTTTTCATTCACTGTGTTAACACTGCTTCAGTGGTGGTTGCCCCATGGACGACACTTTCATTTTCCCTCTTCAGCTTGAACTAAACTGATGGACAAAAGAAACGCTGGCAACATTTTTTCTTATGAAATGAAAACGTAAGACAATATATGTAAGCAATTATGACTGTATATCAAAGAGATGGTAACTGACAACAGGTGTACACGCTCTAACAAAAATATGGTGGATATTTAAGAAATTATAATGAAGTTTGTTCAAGCAGTTGGGTTGTCCATAAGTCGATCACACCGAAATCACCCAAAATTAAGAAAATGTCATCAGTATGGAGTGTGTCCACCTCTAGCACGAATGCACGCCCTGACACGACGTCTAACAGATGTAACCAGTCTCCTGACAGTTGCTGGGGTGATTTGACGCCACTCCTCTTGCAGGGCTTGCGTTAACGTCTGTCGGTCATGAGGACGTTGTTGACGTTGCTTAAGACGTCTCCCGAGGTGATCCCACAGATGTTCTATCGGATTCAAGTCGGGGGATCTGGCTGGCCAAGGAAGAACCTGGATGTTATTAGCGTTCAGAAAGTCCCTTGTAACACGTGCACTGTGTGGAGTGGCGTTATCCTGTTGAAACAGAGTTCTTGGATTATTCTCTATGAAGGGAAGCACGACTGGTCTCAATACCTGGTTGATATATCCTTGAGCATTTAGATTACCATTAATGACAACCAAATCAGTCTTCCTGTCACCACAAATACCGCACCATATCATCACACTGTCGCCACCATCGGGTTGCACCTCTTGAACACAACAACGTGACGTCCGTTCCCCTCTACGTCTGTACACGCGCAGTCGGCCGTCAGCATTGAAGAGTTTGAATCTGCTTTCATCCGAAAAAAAACACTCTGTCCCACTGTCGTCTTTGCCAGAGTTGCACAGTTCGAGCCCACCTCAATCGGTTCCGTCGATGTTGCAGGGTCAAGGTCATTCCACTGAATGGTCGATAAGCCCTCAGTCCATAATGGCGGAGACGTCGGGCCACGGTCTTCCTGCTGATGGGGTGTAGTAGTGCATCTCTTGCTGATGACGTAACAGTGAGGAATCTGTTACGAAGGTGAAGCAGACGTAAATAGCGGTCTTCATTTTGCGTTGTTACCCGCGGTCTTCCACTCCGTGGTCTGTCTGATGTCTGACCAGTCTGTCTGACACGTTGCACTAGTCTCTCTATCGTGGTTTTATGACAGCCCATGATTGTCGCAACCCTGGACTGGGTTGCACCCATCTCCAGCATTCCTATCGCTCTCTCGTGCTGTACAGATGTTAAACGTGGCATTCTTGTTCATCAAATCTAAACGGTCGAATGTCAGAGAAGAGTTTTAGTCATTATTTATACCCGATCTTTGCACGAAATTTTCGTAAAAGCACTTTTGAAATTATATGCAAAAACGCAGATTTCACCCACAAATCATGCTGCACGTTCATTACATGTTATCAGCCAAGAAGGTTGGGTTTGCAAGAATGTTCCTATATTGCTGTAAACAATGTTTTTGAGTTTGAATCAGTTTTGCAACCAGGTTTGTGAAACCAGCGTTTCTTTTGTCCGTCAGTTTACTTGTTGCGTGAAAGACGACAGAGCAAACGTGTCTGTAGAAGGGGTAGGTCCATCTTGACCACGTGCAACTCGTAATAGATCACAAATTATTAATTAGTAAAGGGATTGCGGTAGACACAAGCCTGCAAATTGTAATATTTGGTCCATTTCTATCTATCATCCAGATAGGGTCACCAGTATCTCCTGTTAATTACTTTTTGTTCCGATTGAAAAGTGACTTTCAGGCAGTGATTGTAGATGAAGTGTCACTGTGAGTGGTCCACGGCTAAATGAAGCTAAATGAATGTTTCTGTCCTTTACATAGATATTTACGTTCTATGTATTTTTTCAGCTTCACTTTTTACATAGACATCTCTTGAGGTAGATGAGTGAGTGAGTGAGTGAGTTAATATTTAACGTCACATCGGCAATATTTCAGCCATATCGTGACGAGAACATTTAATACTGAAATGTAAGATATGTATTTCATAAATAAGCCTGTCGTCAAAGGACAGTAAAACAACCAGAATATCACAGTTACAATTTAAAACTAGTGTGGAAAGTTAAAACTAATATCACTATTGGGACAATACAATATAAGATCAGGCTATAGATTGCCAACAACTGAAGGTAGATCACCATACAAGGGGCCATGGGGACGCACAGTACCTTTGCCACATGCATGGACCCTAGTTGGATTTACATCATCCACTCAGCCGTTAGCAATTTAGTCACATCTAGCCAAAAATTAAAAATACACATATACTACGATTAAAAACAGTGGAAGTCTAAACTTACATGAAATGTTTTGGGACTTACGTACACTCTCAGGAGGACAATAATTTTTACCCTTTGAGGGTACAGCCACTAACAACTAAAGTTACTAATCTAAACTACCATGAATTAAAATGCAACTATCTACAGAACATAATAATCAAAATTCATTGATGAAATCAATTTCTTTTAAAAATCCAAGAATTAAATGAGAACTTAAGGTGTTAAAAAGGTCCTTAATTGTTTTGACATTGAAATATTTATCCCTTGTGGTGGAGAATTCAACACAGTCAAGCAGGATATGCTTGGCCGTGGTTCTCTCATCACAAGGCATGCAAAACGGAGGATCCTCACCTTTCAATGATATATTCACCTATATGAATGAGTATATCTACTATGGCCAATACGACATGATTACCTCTTCAAATCTGGACTGACAACCCAAGTAGGAATAACCAATAGCGGTGTCCATATGTTTACGGAAGTGACGTCACAAACCACGCTCACTCAGACATGGGTAGGCAGAAAGCCACAATGGTTGATGATAACGATGGGAACCGGTGTAGCGTGAAAGGCAAACAATGGTCGGATTATGTACTTAACATTTTATTTCTATCTGATAGACACCCCAGGTCAGTTCACCCTCGAATCTGTGAGACCCTTCAAGTAACTAAAAGCATATGAATATGTGGAAAGTGGACACGTTTTTCCGACACAGTACCACAATGTCGATGACAAAACACCTCTGTGCTTGCTGGATATCTGCTACGAGAAAATTATGTCTGTGAGATGACTGTTTAACTTACATATTGAATTGTTAGGAATAAAGAATATATTGCTGATGCCTACTACAAGTGTGTCTGGAAAGTTTTGAAACCACCCTGTTGGTGAGATTAGCCTAGATCAAGGCTGCTTTTGTATGTGTTTTTTATAAGTAGGAATTAATGTGATGACATGGTAACTCAATGCCATTTAAAGATTTAGCTTAGATCAATGCTACTTCTTTATCTGTTTTCATAAGAAGGAAAAGCTGTGATAAAATGGTAACTCAATGCCATTTAGATGCATGTGTTGTTATAGTTGACAAGGAAGGTTTGGGGTGGTGTTTATGTAACATGTATGACTGGCAGGTGAGGCAGATTACTCACCTTTCCTGATTATGTCATTGACAATATGTAAGCAAAGAAACAGTAAGTGAGGGATTATTTGTTTAAAATTTGTATTGTTTGAAAGAAATGCGAGACAAACACTTGGGAGTTTTTGCATTACATTCTTGCTTTAAAAAACGAAGACTTGCAGTATTGGACCAGAGTGAAGTATGAAATCTGGATATTGTCAATTAGATACTTTCCACAAATGTTTTAGAAAAATAAAGGTTGTGTACCTGTCTCATTATACAACACACCAAACGAAAAAAGAAAACCAGATCGGGAGGAGTTGTTACGCATGACAAGTCAACGATCAAATGTATGCAGCTTGTGTGGTTCTCTCGTGTTTATGTTTAACTTCTGCCTACCGGAAGTACTCGGGCGCGTCACGTGATCAAAACACTGACGTCACCGTGGCCTCTCCTATATAGGGTTTTATTTCATGTAATTTATTGATGCCTACCTGGGTGTCCCACTTCTTCTGCATCAGATCACGGATATAAGATCTAATGTTAGCTTTATAATCAGTGTATGGAATAAGAAGTGGTGTCACAGATTTGTTTAGAGCTGCCTTGGCAGCAAGATCGGCCATTGCGTTACCAGAAATGCCAGCTTGGCTTGGTAACCAACAGAAGACGATGTCGTATTGGCCAGTAGCAAGATTATTATACAATTCAATAATTTCAATTAAAAGTGGATCTTTACAAGATAAACTTTTAATAGGCTGAAGGGAAGAAAGAGAGTCGGAATAGATTATATACTGTTTATGTTAAGGGTGTTTTTGGATATATTTAAGTGCCGTTAGTATTGCGTTAGCTTCAGCTGGAAAAATAGAACTGTAGCCTGGTAATCTAGAAGATATTGTTCTGGATCCAATGACAGTGGCACAGGCCACTATGCCACCGTCCTTGCACCCATCTGTAAATAAGGATTTATAATTGCTATATTTATGTTTTAATTGATTATATTCTTGTTTGTATTGTAATTCATTTGTTTCTGATATTTCAAATGTGGTCAATGTTAGGTCCACTTGGGGCCTGACCAACTCCCAAGGAGGAGAAGAAAGAAGACGGGAAGGAGCTATGTTTTCCAGCTCAATGCTGGAAGCAGCAAGAAATGGCTTAATTCTGAGCCCAAGAGGCGGAACAAGGGAAGACTTTTTGTTATACAAATCCTCATACAGAGGATTAAAGACACAATTAAATGCAGGGTTAGACTCATTAAAAGCTATGTTTGTAATGTATTGTAAGGATAGTTTTATAAGGCGTAAGTTGAGAGAAGGCTAATCAGCTTCGACGTATAGACTGTCGATAGGAGAGGTTCTAAAAGAACCGAGACAAAGTCTTAGGCCTTGGTGGTGCACAGGATCTAGGATCAAGTTTTAGGTTGCTTTTACAAGCTCCACCATATACGATGGAGCCGTAATCAAGTGTAGATCGCACCAGTGATCTATATAAGTGAAGAAGAGTAGTTTGATCCCCTCCCCATTTTGAATTTGAAAGAACCTTTAATAAATCGAGTGCCTTCAGGCATTTGGCTTAAAGGGATTTAATATGCGGTAAAAAAGTCAAATATGAGTCGAAAATAAGTCTCAAGAACTTTGCCTCCTTGACCACTTTGATTGCGGTACCACTGAGAAATAACTCTGGGTCTTTATGGGGTTTGTATTTACGACAGAAGTGTGTACAACTAGTGTTTGATTTAGAAAATTTAAAGCAGTTTTCAAGACACCATTTATCTCTTTTGTTTAAACACAACTGCAGTTGCCGTTCAATAGTATGCATATTTTTACCACGGCAAGAAATATTAAAATCATCCACAAATAAAGATCCATCTATTAAATCGTTTAAAACTTTAGATAAACTCTTGAGCTTGATGCTAAAAAGAGTGACAGACAAAATACTGCCTTGTGGAACACCCTGATCCCGATTGTAATGATCAGACAGGGTAGAACCCACGCGGACTTGAAATTGCCTGTTACATAAAAATTTGGCTATTAATTGAGGCAAACCGAAGTCATGTAAATCTCTTAAAATGCCATATTTCCAGGTTGTGTCATATGTTTTCTCAAGATCAAAAAGATAGACACAGCATGTTGTTTATTAATCAGCGCATTTTTCACAAATGATTCTAAACACACTAAAGGATCGACTGTACTTCTGTTTTTACGGAAACCACATTGTATATCTGTGATAAGGTTATTAGTTTCCGAGTACGTTCCATGGTCTTTCAAACACAGCTAGTTTGTGAAATAGGTCGATAATTGGACGGGTCCGTATGATCACGTCCAAGTTTAGGTATTGGTACTACTATGGCGTCACGCCATGAGGGAGGAAAGTTACCCGATGTCCAAATGTCATCAAAAAGATTTAGAAGAGTTTCTAGGCAGGATTCAGGTAAATGCTTCAGGAGTTGATAATGTATGTTATCAGCGCCTGTGGCAGTATCATGAGCTTGATCAAGAGCAGTATGGAGCTCATTAATAGAAAAAGTTTCAATCTTCCACATTATCTCAGTTGAAATTAATAGTTTTCTTTTCTTGTTGTTTTTGATACTGCTGGCATTTAGGTATATAATTAGAAGAGGAAGAGTGTTTAGCGAGGGTTTCGCCCAGTGTATTTGCGATATCTGATTTCTCCGTAAGTAACTCATCTCCATCTTTAAGATGATGGACAGTAGATTTAGTACCTTTTCCTTTAATTTTCTAGACCATATTCCTTACCTTGGACATGGGTATGCGAGAATTTATTTTAGATACATAATTTTTTCCAAGATTGGCGTTTCTTCTTTTTAAAAGTACACCGTGCTTTAGCATTTAAAATTTTAAATTTATTTAAATTATGCACCATAGGATGGCGACGGAAATAAGGTTCTGCTTTATCCCATGCCTTCCTAGCTTGTTTGCAGTCATCATTGAACCATGGTTTTCGAATATGTGAAACTACAAAGGACTTTGGTATACACTTATCAGCTATGGAGTTCAATTCATCAGAAAAGCATTTAGTAGCATCTGAAACGTCAATAAAACGTTCAGGTTTAAGTTTTTCAGAACACAGTGTTTCATATAAAACCCAGTTAGCCTTTTTAAAATTCCGCCTTGATGATGGAGGAACATCAGATGGTGTTACAGCTTTTAATATAGTAGGAAAATGGTCACTTCCACAGAGGTCATCGTGGACTGACCATTCGAATTCATTAAGTAGTTCTGAATTTGTCAATGACAAGTCGAGAGCAGAAAAGGTCCCTGTACCAGGGTGTAAATATGTGTTGGAACCATCATTATAAATACATAAATCATTGTCAGAACAAAAGTCCTTCAACAATTTACCTTTAGTGTTTGTAGTTACACTACCCCAGAATGGGTTGTGACCATTTAATTCTCCCATTATAATACAGGGGTTCGGGAGTTTTCATGTAAAGCTTGAAGATCAGTTTTGTGAAACGCCAAAGACGGTGAAATATAAAGTGAGCATACTGTAATTATAAACACTACATGTAAAGTAATTCTCACTGCAACAGTCTGCTAATTAGTAGTAAGTGAAACAGGGCTTTGAATAACATTTTGTCTGACTAGAATTGATGATCCGCCAGTGGCCCTATCACCCGGAGGTGAAAAGCAATGATACGCATTAAAATGACGAAAGTCAGATGTATCTGTTTTGGCGAGATAACGCTGAAGGTGTAAAATCTTGGACTAATAGCTGTAATTCATGTAAATTAGTCCTCAATCCTCTGCAGTTCCACTGTACAATACTACTGGAATAAACTATCCTTTGGGGGAAATTATTGGGGATCTGCCCAGCACTCTTTTGGAGGGCGACAAGTTATGTGCCCTAGAATGGACGTTTTCAGGTACGTCCATGTCTTCAAGAGACCCATATTTATTAAACAACTGAATTTTATTTTGTGACCCTTTAGGAGCTCTGCCACTTTGTTGTTTTGAAGAATCAGGCTTAGACTTAGGTTTACTTTTCACAGTTTGTTAACTATCAGCTGTCGATTGAGACTTTGAGTGTGACTGAGATGATGATGATCATTTGTGATCAGAAGAAGACTTGGATGTACTAGGAAATGAATCCTCAGTCTGAGATGATATGGCAGGGTACAAAAGCTGTGGAGAATCGCAATTTACCCAGGTCAAGGTAGTCTGGCAGCCTGTGGATGATTTTGTTATTTTAGAGGTAGACTCCGATGATGTTTTTACTACTGTAGTATAACTTTCTGGAAGATCAGACCTCTTTACCAGTTTTTTGGCCTCAGAAAAGGAGATATTTTCAGTAAACTTAATTCTGTTTATCTCCATTTGCTCTTTCCAAATAGGACATTGTTTAGAAAATGAGGAATGGTCGCCTGAGCAGTTGGTGCATTTTTTGACATTACTGTCACAATCTTCTGTTGTGGGTGTCTTTTCACTGCAGTGAGCACATACAACAGACAATGTGCAAGTATTGACACTGTGGCCGAACTTTTGGCATTTGAAACTCCGAAGGGGATTCGGAATGTACTTTTCCACACTGATATTACAGTATCCAGCTTTAAGTGATGTTGGAGCAGTAGGTGATGAGAAAGAAAACATATAGGTATTAGTTTGAATAGTTGTGTTGTTTTTAGGGGTTGTGAAACGTTTGACATATAATACACCCTGATCTTTCATTTCAGAAAGACGGTAACCGGAGTGCCAACGAAAGTGTCAGTGTTCAAAAGGTTCGTTGACTGTTGCCTTTTCGATCAACAGTGCACCAGAACGTAATTTTCTAATGTTCTTTACATCACCGGCAATGCCTTGGATACCCTTAGACACCGCAAAAGGGTTTAATTTAAAGGTGCATTATCTTTGGTCTCGATGACGATAAAACGTGGCGAGTAGTCAATGTGTTTATACGGCCTGAGGTCATCAACAGGGTCATTTTCAAGAGGACGCGTACGTTTGCTCTTTTCAGTTGGGATTTCGTAAGCCATGGCGAGTTATTTCGGTTTCATCATCCGAGCTCCCCACCCACCGCGGAGTATCACAAGGACAATGCTAAAGTAAGCGGACCTCCAGCCTGCAGCACCAAGGATACCCGGATGATATACTCCAGTAGAAGAATTATGAATAATTGATCCACCAGATTGGCCCATGAGCCATCGCCTTCTGGGCATATGACTCTAGGCAAAGTTCTAAACGTCATAATTCAAATCTAACATGTTTATAAAAAAATGAAGCCAAGACCAAAATTACATTAATTTCAAATTATACTTGTGCAATGATAAATATATAGAGATTCCATGCACAGGGCTTGGCATGACCAGCCGATAGGTTGAACGGGGCCCATTCAACCTCCCGTCTAGGTGAAGTAAGGATCAAAGGGGTGTGTTGAGCAAAGGCCCTCAATCCCCAGACTCCCGTCCTCCACCGACACAGGGCCGCAACCCACGGCACACGGGTTGGTGGACCAAATATCCCCCCGGGTCCACAGCGGGGGTTTTGGCGAGCTCTTGGCGTTACCCAGCACCCACCACGAGTGCCTGAGGAAGATAATCACTATATATTGTTTAAACTTGGGTTGAAAGTAAAGCAATTAAGAATATCATTCAGTGAATGTCATCTGGCTTTCATCATCAGGTATTTAACTGAGTCACCACCATGATTGATTTGTGCGCTCAAAGGTCATTTTGAGGCCATGCTTCCAGACAAGTCTATGACTAATGAGGGTAGGTGTACAATGACATTATAAAGAAAATGAAGGATAAATGACTTGTTTATTTCAGCTTGTACTCAGACACTTAAATAGTTGACGAAAGAGCACATTTACTTTTTCAATCATATTTGAAGGCAAATGCAGATATGAATGAAACACGTATTGGTGTTAGTTTGCATGATTGTGAACATCTTTGTTGTGGTTGACTTTGTCTTGGCATGACCATCAAAAATGAGAGAGTTTCTTGTGAGAGTTTCTTGCTATGAATCTATTAACAAATGCAAGCTATGCGTTTATTTTTTAAACATGCCTTTTAAGTTCCATTTTAAATCAGATTTCAAGATGAACTTTTCTTAAACAACATGGGGTATCATATCAAAATCAAGAATTTTGCAGCAGATATTGATTTTTAAAAATGGGCACAAAAGTTGCTTGGAAGCACTGAGCTGAGTTCAGTTGGTATTTCAAATCACACTTATGACTATACTCACGCGCACAAGAAATGCGTTTTGTTTATCCAGAACGGCAACAAACGGCTTTCGGATGTTTGGAATCTGCAGTATTAGGAATGTTTGTCCAAAATGTGCCCCGCTATTACGACGTAAACATAACCAACATTTAAAGTCTCCATCATCAATACAACGCTACAAAGACCATAGATGGCCTTTTTGGAACGGTGGTCTAAGGGTCAGCATAAGATCAGATTTCCTGTCAACACTAGCGAGATCCAGTTTACCTTCCACAGACTTATTTATAATGTCATCAAGGAGCGACAGTTACGATATGACTGTTTCCATCTGCAGTGAGCGAGGGTTCAACAACACTCCATGTTTCGTTCCCAAAATGCTGAGGTCGGCAGTGCGACACATCTGGCTGGCTTCATGTTCGATGAGGACATCTGGCATATCCCGGTCCCAATTGACATCACTATGTACAAACAGAAAACATAGTGCTGTTACAAACGTTTTCCTGATTAGGACTAATTAGGAGATACTGAACCCTAATTAGGAGATACTAGGTCCTAATTAGGAGATACTAAGTCCTAATTAGGAGATAAAAAAAATTCAAGCTGTGGCACTAGGACGTTTCCGTATTTGGGTGCTCCCATCATTGTAATTTTTATTTCAATTGGGAAATTGTTTTTACCGTAACATTCTGTACTACAACAGAAATATTGTGATCTGAAAGGATGAGGATGCCACAGTACCCTATTTGGCTGAATAAATAACTTCCTAGACACTTTCAGCTGTCCTTTTCTCTCCACCTCTCCCTCATAACAAACAGTGAACTGTGTCAATACTTCAATGATAGTTTGTTCAACAGTTTATTAAATAATTTTCAGGTAAAAGATTCTGCACAACACTGCACAGAGTTGATATGATGTTTTGATTATGATTATCGTGTCACTGTGTGTATATTTGTTGTCGAGTAAGATTGCAATTATTCATCGGTCTGTTTTTGAGGCACACGGCCTATAGATTGATGATATCTTAATGCCCGTCACATTTGTTGCTTGGTTACTATAAATTTGTGCTTTGTGCATGCCCAGCCGATTTTATATATTCAAACATCGGTACGTTAACAAAACATCACGTTAATGGGTTACAGCAATTTTACATGAAAAGTCATTTCGGGGTGAATCTCTGTTGCTAAAGAAAAGACACAAATGTTTGTGTTTGTGAATCTATTCTACTGATAGTCATGTCTATGGTGGTTTGTTAGGTATTTTGAAAGGAAACTTTATATGTAAAATTTAAAAATTCTTAAGAAAACTACATAAATGCAAGAGCCACTTCAATGATATGAACATCATGATTGATTAGGGCATTTTATTAAATTAATAATGGTTATTTTATACACGTGCTAATAACTAGGTATTTCAATTTCAGTCTTTTAGATCAAGCAAGTATGAATGTGCATTTAAACAGAAATCTTTATCAGTTCAAATGTCAGATCACTGTTGTTACAGCAACAAACGTTAACAAACTTTATTTGCATCTAACAGATAAAGATAGTATGACTTGTAATGTAGGAAACCCCTGACTTAGAGTATTTTTGATACGAAATAGTTTGTGGTAAGGACGATTTTTTATTTGTAATTATTTTTTCGCACACAAAGACAATACCCTTATTCATATGGAAACGAAATTTAAGCATTGTTTCTAATGTACGATTTTAGATTTTAGATATTAGGTCATTCCTATGACATGTGATCTAGTATTTGCTTGTATTCTCATGCTCGTGGATAGTCACATTTTAATGCTTAGTTTGGATCTATATCTGTGATTATCTAGTTATCTTGCAGTCCTGTCGACGTAACAGGTAGTATAGCCAGCGTTATCATTGTATGCAGATTGCAAAAGTCTGTTGCAAAATAGCGTTCAACATGGATCGTCCTCTCTGTAAGGCGTGGCAACAATGTGTCGTGTGGACACATACTTCACTATATGTGTATTTTCTCCATCACAAGCCAGATTTAGAATGTTATCGCCAGCATCATTGACAGCTGTTAGATCAGCCTCATGGTCAACAAGTAAGAAAAAGGTGGCCTCATATCCTTTACGTGCTGCAATCATTGCTGCTGTGCAGTCGTCCCCATCTCGGCTGTTAATATCCACAATGTTGTTTGTGAGAAGGTACTTGACTATCTCAACACTGTCGCGACAACAGGCCAAATGAAGGATGTTGTCACAGCGATCATTCAGTAGTGATAGATCAGCTCCCCATTTCACAAGTAAGTCAAACGCGTGTTTACGCCCTTCCAAGGCTGCACGCATTACTGGCGTCAAACCACAATGATCTCGACTGTTGATGTCCACACTTTCATGGGTCAGGAGGTAATTGATTATCCCCAGTTGTTCCCATTCACAGGCAGCATGAAGGATGGTTTCATTGTTATGGGTTACTTGCGACAGATCTACTCCTGCTTCAACAAGAACGCCAAACGCGTCATTATGTCCCTCAGAGACCGTATGCATTACTGGTGTCCAACCGTTCTTGTTTCGACTGTTGATGCCCACAGTGTTATGCCTCAGGAGGTACTTGATTATCTCAACATTACCCCCTATACAGGCCAAGTGAAGGATAGTTTCTTTGTCACCATTCACCAATGATAGATCTGCTCCTTTATCAACAAGGACGTCAAACACATCCTTATGTCCATGACTGGCTCCATGCATAATTGGTGTCCAACTTTTTCCATCTCGACTGTCAATGTCCATAATGTCGTGCTTTAGGAGGTACTCGATTATCTCAACATTACCCCCTATACAGGCCAAGTGAAGGGTGTTTATTTTGTTGTTACCCATTATAAACAGATCTGCTTCTTTCTCAACAAGGACGTCAAATACATCCTTATGTCCATGATTGACTCCATGCATAATTGGTGTCCAACCTTTTTCATCTCGACTGTCAATGTCCATAATGTCATACTTTAGGAGGTACTTGATTATCTCAACATTACCCCCTATACAGGCCAAGTGAAGGGTGTTTATGTTGTTGTTACCCATTATAGACAGATCTGCTTCTTTCTCAACAAGGACGTAAAACACATCCTTATGTCCATGATTGGCTCCATGCATAATTGGTGTCCAACCTTTTCCATCTCGACTGTCAATGTCCATAATGTCGTGCTTCAGGAGGTACTTGATTATCTCAACATTACCCCCTATACAGGCCAAGTGAAGGGTGTTTATTTTGTTGTTACCCATTATAGACAGATCTGCTCCTCCTTCAACAAGAACATCAAACACATCCTTGTGTCCACACTTTCCTGCATACATAACTGGCGTCCAACCGAGCTCATCTTGTCTGTCAATGTCTACAATGTCTTGTGTCAGGAGGTACTTGATTACCTTAACATTACCCCCTTGACAGGCCACGTGAAGGATTGTTTCTTCTCCGTCACTCACTAGCAAGAGATTTGCTCTTGCTGCCACAAGTACGTCAAACACATCACTGCTATTGTAAAAGGCTGCTTTCATTGCTGGTGTCCACCCGTATTTATCTTGACTGTTGATGCTTACAATTTTCTGCACGAGGACAAACTTCACGACATCAACATTTCCCCCAGTACAAGCTAAATGAAGAATGTTACTATCTTCATCATCCAGTAAAGACAGGTTGGCACCTTCCCTGACAAGTAGGTCAAACACTTCTTTATGTCCCTCCATTGCTGCATACATCACCGGTGTCATGTTGTCCTTGCCCTTTGAGTTGATATTTGTCCTGTCATCAAATAAAATGGACTTGACTCGGGCCAAATCTCCAACCATGCAGGCATCGAAGAGTGTAGTGTTTGGTTCAGTATACGCTTGCGTCTGAATCCGTTTCTCTGAAGGAAAACATGAATTTATGAGACAGTACATGATCATAGAGAGGTTGTGGCGTATGTGCCAAAATGATTATTCTAACATCTTCGGCGTCTTCGTTATGTAGCATTCTTCAAAATGATAATATTTCGTGTTTGAAATCAAATGGACCATGAACAGACTTGCACATTCGTTGACAATGCTGCTAACACTCGTTAATATCATTCCTGTCTGACAGTGAATTTTGAACACTGATGTCATCATTCTCTCATCGAGTGGGCAATTCAAGCAGAAGCCACAGTATCATTCAATAACACTAAACACAACGTGTGGAAGGTTTAGGTGGTGCCTAGATGGCATTTGTACACAGATGAAAGAGATATTAATCAGATTCTAAATACTTTTAATAACCATATATCATTCCCACAACTGAAAAACTACTGAAACTCTGGACTCAGTGTAAGCTACCAAGAGGGTCAGCCATTTCCCACCATTTGTAACAACAGACATTATCTAGACTCATGTAAGAATGTCGTGTTTGGATTGGTTCACGTAATAAAATAACATGTACACCCGTCCCGTTCCGCGAGCAGGGAGTACAAAAGTCATATTATTCCGCTACGCCTCGATGACCACGGGAAGTGAGAATAGCCTGTATCGTCAAGCCTTTAGTAACGTGCGCTGCATTGGAGTCAATCGATCAGCTGGTGTCAATATGGCAACAAGGAAACGTGAACCGTGGCATCTCACATAAACGAAAACAAGTCTATTCGATGCGAACTGTTTTCTTCTGATTTCGTAAAAACGTTCGGCTAGATAAATCCGTTATCACAGCTTGTTTCAGGAAAAACAGGGATTTATCAGTCCATTGTAATGTATCTCTTTTCCCGAGACACAATGCGATAACTCGTAACACACTTCAGTCATTTCATGAAACCTCATTTCATCTATATCGGGTGGACAAGGGTTTGTGCTGGACACAGCACTGTTCAAACGAACATGTGTAAATGTTTCAAAACAAAGTTTAAGTGTTTTAACTGTTAGTGACAATACGTGAAATTGTTGAAATTGCAATCCACTTTTCCAGATTAAGTTTTGGGGAGAAATGTCAGGAACTGATTGAAATATATTGCTTGTTCATCCACAAAATCACGCTAGATGGCAGACCCTTTTAGTCTTTTCACGAAATGATTGATTTTGTTTTGTCACGAAATGACACAATCTGACTCTATATATACTTAGTGCTGAAACAGATGCCTACTGATTCTCCAATCACACCATGATGATTACAATCGAGCTAACTGATAGGTCTATATTAAAAGGAAACCTTGAGTCGCAGATCCAATCAGTGGCACGTCTCTATACGAGACTAATTATTAATAAGTCAAGAAATTTCAAGAAATGTCTATATTCATAGGAATCCAAACTCGGGAAATTGAAGAAAATGGCAAAATATTTTGATGATTGCTGATATGAATCGTCTTCATAAACGATCACATAAACGGAAATAATATGCATGTAACTCACCAATGGGCTGGACGACATAAACTACACTCCAAAAGTAGTAACTCAGTTAATCCATCACTTTTCTACTCTGCATGATAATTCACATTATATAAGAATTAGGGGACCAACCCTAAGGTGAAGTTCAAGTTTGTTAGTTTTATTCCATGTTGAATCATACGAACTCCCCAGTTCAGCATATCATTCTAAAAGTGGCATCCATCCATTTTGCTTCAACGAGGAAACATATGCATGAGACTTTTACCATTATATTTAGTTCCTTTGTGAATGAACGAACGAGTGAAATCAGGAGAAAATAAAGAGAACTGAGAAAATAAAGAGAACTGACTCAGGTTTTTTTATATCTGGTTATTCTGTACTACCACATGAGGAATAAAGCCTCCAAATGTACATCACGGTGAAGCTGATCATATACAATGCACATAAGAATTTCAACAAAGGAAACGAAATACCCAGACAACCAGAGTGTCTTAGAGATATAAGGAAAGATTATGGATGTGTTTAATTTTCTTTTCCTAATTTCTTTTGTTGTAGGGAGAAAATTGTGTAAAAGCATTTACAGACGCGGAGAATCGAGTACAGATATCTCTAATTACCTAGAGAGTTGCATTATTACCTCCTCCATGTAACGTGGTCCTTACGCCCATCAATAGACAACTCTTTAGACAAGAAATGCTTTGACCTAATCGTAAAATGCTTTCTCCAACACGCACTCTCATTAGATGATGTAATATACAATCCCTCGTCTACAGTGAGAGAGTGAAGTTTACACCGCTTTTAGCAATATTCCAGCAGTATCACGGCGAAGGACGCCAGAAATGTGCTTCATATCCATCCTTCATAAGGTTGACAAGCTATGACATAGAATACTGTCGAAAGCAGTATCAATGCCCCTCCCCACCCCCATTTTCTCACCCAATATTTGGATTGATGTACTGCAGTTCAACCTGATGACAGCGCAGTTAGATTAATCACAAGAACCAGTCGCCAGGAGCATATAAGCCTAATTCCATGCGGTCTGCTCTGCTTGCCGATTCAACAAAACCTGTGTCCAAAATACTCGTCATAGTGCTCAAATCCCTGCATAGGCTAAATAAATAATCACAGTTTAGCTGATTCGTGAATGGGTGAGTTTTTATGCCGACATAGGATTTTTATCATATCATATTTCACACCCTGGACATTTACCTTTCACACATTCAGTTTTGCCAGTTCGAGTCTCCAGACACCTCATGTTTGGGCAAGTCTCCAACTGACAGGAGCCAGCTCGGACCTGAAACAGGATACAGGTCTTGACTTTATTTAATAATCAATATTTTTATATCTCAAGATTTTGTGTACAAATTCTACTTCATATATTTTTAATATCATAATGCAGTTCCTGGCGATATTAACCAAAGACACAACAGATGCATCATGTTCACCCACGAGAGTATACCCAATGTGGCATGTTCATAGTCCCCATTTATCACATTAAAAATGCTCGTTCCCGCTCCTGGTCTTACGATGTGTGCTTTTGACATATTAACCACATGTAATCTCAGTGAACTGCAATTTACACTGTTTCTACCTAAAAGCGTGTTCATTCGATTCAGCAACATCATGATATTCCACTTACATCTGTGTAAGAGATGCCTATAAATAATGATAATAAGTTAAGCATTTCTATAGTACTTTAATTGAGAAAACCGTTCGACCGCTTGAGAAAACCGCTTAGTGGTATGCTCTGTTGAACATGAGAGCTTTCAGTTCACTTCTGAAACCTGTGAAGTTAGATTTGCCACGTAAGTAGGCTGGACGTTTGTTTCACAACACAGATCTTGCTTTGCAGAATTATCTTTACGCGTGTGTGACAGTACGCGTGACAGGCACAATCACAAAGAGTGTGGACACAGATCATAATGTCCTCCTTAGATGATACAGTGATGAGGTTCCGAATGTATTCTGGGGCAAGACCTGAAGACAAACAATAGAAGTTTGAATTCAATTCTCTTGCTGACTGGTCATGCCTAAAGTAGTTCCTTGAGCACAGGTTGTATACGCTCGTTCTTCTTTGTGTGGGTAACACTCTTGTTGCTGAGGTATGTGTTTGCTGAAGCTTGTCCAAAATGCTGCTTCTGCATCGTGATCAATTGTGTCAAATACAGCAGAGAGGTCGAGCAGTATAAACATGGAGCGTCCATGGAGTCCATAGAACAAGGAATATCTTCTGTACTCGCAGAAGGGCAGTTTCCTTGTTGTGGCCTTACTTGCAAACGGATGTAAGGGGTTTACCAAGACTCTTTTGTGTGCCTGAACGCATGATGCCAAAATACGTTCCAAAATTGTTTGATAAGAAAGTCAGATTAGAAACAGGCCTGTAGCTTTGAAGTATTCCGTGTGCAATTGTGTTTTCTTAACTAAATGTGTCATGAATGTTTCCTTGAGCTAGTGGTTCACATGAGCAGTCTACAATCTTAGTGATCATCAAAAGAAGCGCATCAGAAATTGTACGTAATTACACAACGTTCGTCGCAGTAAAAACACATTTTAATTTTTACGCTGTTTTTGGCCCAAGTTCGGGCCCATGAAAAGTTGACAGATGCCAGGCAGCTTTTTTACACGGCTGAATGATGAGACATGAGCTATTGAGCTATTCATACTTATAGTCAAGAAGCCAAACCCCAAAGTGGTTAAGGTATGGTTTAGTTCTGGCGACTGAATGGGATGTGATTTTACACAATCAGGAAAGATTTAGGTTTGGTTTAAATTCGGTTGTTATCAGCCACAATGCTTGGCTGCCATACAGGGAACCTTTTAAAGTGCAACATGTCATGTCTGTCATGGCAATATCTTAATCGATAGCTGGATAGTTTAATTTAATATAATTCCGGCAGCTCCTACTTGCAGGTATCGGAAGCTTCCCGTGGTTGGTGTCAAAATCAGAGATTTAGCAGCATCAGTTTACCCTATATACTGAACTCATATCACATAAGTCCCTCAAAATTGCAGTTTTTCTGACTATTACGTGTGGACGAGAATACACGTCCTCATGTTCGGAAAATTACGTGTAAAGTTGACAACTCATATACACTATGTGCACACATCTTTGTTCCAGTTGATGTCTTGTATGTGCCATGTTCTTTGTGCTAAGTGGTTAGATAACTGATGCAGCATATTTTAATGCTTTGGTAAAAATTACAAACTTGTCATGTAGGAAAACCAGACGTTATATACTACTCACACCTTGATGAGGACCAAATTATGGATTTAAATCATGGAGTCTTTGGTTTAAATGTCTAACCTTTTAGTAACCATATATCCTAGGTTTTGGTATGTCATTCCTTCTTGTGGATTTCGCACGTACTATTGACATGTGTTGTTTATTTGTCATGGACTCGTTCCATGATTTCCAAAATGGTTGATTGATGCCATGAAAACCATTTCTATGGTTACTCAAGTACATAGAGTTGTGAAATTTTGTGACGGATATGACGTAGTACGATAATTCCAATTCTGTTCGCAAATGCTTAAGTTCATTTTGTGGTTGAACAACAGTACTTCTTTGGTCTTTTATCTTGGAACACATTCCGACTTTGGATGACAGCTTTCTGAGACAGAAAGGATTTTGTTTTCGGCTGATGTAAGCGATATGTTCACTTTTACAGGAAAGTCTTATTACAAACATGACAAAGAAACTTACCTCTGCTAAGTCCTTTGCTCCAACGAAGTATTGTGTCTCGCTCACAGTAGTATCATGATCAATTTTTGACAAGTGACAAGTGAGAGTGGAAATGGTGTATACAAGAGCTCGACACAAGCCACTTTGTATACATTTGGTTTGGCATAACTTGATACCTATGTTCTTGAAGACCACCGAACTATGGGTCGACCTAACTGGCGGTTGACAAATAGTCACATCGAAATTGAGGCACGTTATTAAAATTAGGGACATATTTCCAAAACTGAGAAAAGTCCACTTAGCCATCTTGCTGTTTTTGAAGCTAACAACTGAAAACATGCTCCAGGTGGTAGAACAGACAAAATAAAATGTTTCAAAAGCAATTAAATATGCAGCCTTTTTATGATATCGTTATTTTATATGTCTTTTCGTAACTGCCTAAATGGCATTTTGTCATCTTGCTGTTCATAAACAAAATTTGATAAGAACCGGAAGTATTACCTACATCGCCCATTTTGTAAAACGGAAATAGAATGTCCCACGTCATCATGCATGTATATAATATTTCAACATTCTGTGTAACGAAATGACTTCTTATCGAACGATCAATTTTTATCTGATGTGGGCATTTCGAAAGTTTCACCATTAAAATGCCATATAGTAACGAAAACAGCCAAGAAACACATTATCTGATTTTGCGTTAAGGTAAACGAGTCCTCGTTCACTGTGAATGATGTAAACTATTGAATATATTTTGTCATGATGTGTAAGAGCTGCTGACGGAAAACAGATACAAACTAAATATATTCAGCTAAATATATGCATGTGAATGTATGTGTGTGTGTGTGTGTGTGTGTGGGGGGGGGGGGGGGGGGGCAAATGTGTGAGGGTTTGTAAGATGCATGATGAATTTCGACGTAACCACACATTCATAATCTACAAAAATGCATATATCAGTGAAACAAATATGGATAGGCTTTGTATAATAGTGATCAATGTTATTTATCATAATTTTCTTTTTAACTGGTCTCTCTGTGGGAACACAGTTTACAATCGCAACTAGTCCTGCAACACTTAACAAAACTGACTGGCTAAAACAGTCATGATCCGGCTGAGGGTAAATCAATTTATATGCCACTGGTGTAAGCATTGAGTCAATAATGTTTTTATGTGGAAATGTGGTAATCCCTTTCAGTGGAGATTTCCCATACTATTGCTCTTAACTGAGTGATAAACAATTGACACTCCAAGGCCGTTATCGATAACTCTTTATTGACCATGATCCGTTTCTGGAAGACTTCCTACTTGACACGTAGATAATTTCACATACCACCAGCTCATAAGTAAGTATGTAGATGCTATCAGAACCGTATCTGTTATATTGTAGGGAAGTATTGTTGTTGACATTTTAGTTGACAGTGCTGTATGTCTTTGTCTGTGTTACCTCTTCAACAACATGCTCATGGCCTGGAAATGCATTGGTCTGAACCATACACACTGGTGACATTATCAATGTGTGATGATATCCATGTTACGATGATTCCAGCTGATGCTATGTTCAGCTAATCGATGACATCTGATTCATTAGTTGTCATTTCAGAGCGTTTTGGAGTGATAATACCCAAAACATTTATTCATGTTCTAAATACAGAGTTATTTTTTTAAAAAAAATATTAAACAAAATCCGACCTCCCCATGACGGCGCAGGCTCAGCCTCTTCATCTTAATCAAAGCGGTTGGGGTGGGGTTTTCCGTTCGATGGAAGATTGAGTATATGAGGTGCGCATGAGTATATCTTGTATGACCACTACCACATCGTCCCAAAATGATCTCTTGAAACTGACAACCCAAGTACTTATAGCCAATGTAGGGTTTTATTATGTGTAGTTTACTTATACCTATTTGGGTGTCCCACTTCTTTTGCATCAGATCGCGGGTGTAAGCTCTAATGCTAGCTTTGTAGTCAGAACAAGGAATAAGAATCAGTAATGTAAGGCTTAATTCTCAGCCCAAGTGGCGGAACGAGAGATTTCGTGTTATACAAATCTTCATTAAGAGGAATAAAAACATGTGGTATGCAGGATTAGGCTCAATAGAATATAACTTTGTAATATATTGTAAGGATAATTTTATACGGCGTTGAGTAAGAGATGGTTAATCTCCCTCAACGTAGAGAAGGTCAATAGGAGAAGTTCTGAAAGACAATGACTCAGGCCTTCGTGGTGGACAGAATCTAGCAATTTTAGGCTGCTTTTGCAGGCTCCACCATATAGGATGGAGCCATAATCAAGTTTTGAGCGGACCAGTGATTTATAGAAGTGGAGGAGGGTAGCTTGATCTCCTCCACACTTTGAATTAGAAACGACTTTTAATAAATCCAGCGCCCTCAGGCATTAAGGTTTTAGTATATTTGATATGAGAGGGACAAGTTAAATGTGAGTCGAAAATCAGACCCAAGAACTTTGCCTCCTTAACAACGTTTATGGGAGCGCTTATGACAAGCCCGATTACTTATACCTGAAACTGCTGAACGTCCATCTTATGCCTCAGCAGCCAAAAAGGTGACCACGTCTGTTCCTTCTCAAACTCATTTAACTTGGGTCACATCGGAACATCCGAAATCCCTTTCCAAAACAGTGCTGATTTAAATAGCAGCTCCGGATGCAAAACAGCCATCATTAAAACCAACAGGAAGAACATCTTCTACACAAACAGAATGACATCAAATGTAATTGTCAAAGTGTACCAAAGGAGATATTAAGAACAAGTAGAGTCAGTCAGATAGATTGCGAGGACACTAGAAGACACTGTGCTACTTGAGAATATGGATACTAAAGTATCCACACGAGTGAGCGCTAGTGGCCATACATGTTTAGTGGTCACTCACCGAAAAGGAAAGTGAGAGCAGTATCTCCTGTTACTGCTCCTTAGATATTTAAACCACCATGGGTTATTCACCTAATCCATTACAATGGAATAGCAGAGGACTTAAAAATAACTTAAATGAAGTACAGGTGTTGGTTCAAGATGTTAAACCGTCAGCACTATGTCTCCAAGAGATTTATCTCAAACACACGGATACATTTGATTTAAGGCAGTATTGTTCGTTTTCTCCTCCAGGGAATAAAGCGACCAGAGGTTCAACTATATTAGTTAGACAGAATATCATTCATAGCGCTGTTCACCTGAATACAAATCTCCATGCCATTCGCCTCAGCTTGCACATTGCGATTACTCTATGCTCTTTGTACATTCCATCCTCGTCTGCTCTTCGACAAACTGATCTTCAGAATCTATATGATCAGCTACCCAAACTCTGTATTATCATGGGCGATTGCAATGCGCACAACACTCTATGGGGAAGTACAATGACAAACAATTTAGGCAACATTATTGAGGATGTTATATCTGATAATAGCTTATGTGTTTTAATGACGAATCAAACACCTATTTACATCCTGGTACATGGCCCTATTCTGCACTTGATCTGTCAATCGCTGATTCGAATGTCCACAACGAATTTTACTAGTCTGTTCATAACGACCTTTGCGGAAGTGACCACTTCCCAACTGTCCCAAGAGTTTTCAAACCGGACGATGACCCATCTTTATCGCGGTGGAATTTTAATAGGGCAAATGGGTCTTTGTATGAAACACTGTGTGCAAATTAATACTGGAAACTGTTATCAATATATCAAACCCGATAGAGTTCTGTTCTCCTCAGTTAAATGAAATTGCTGACCAGTCTGTTCTTCACATCCTCACATCCGTAAATCGTGCTTCAATAACGAATGTAAACAGACCAGAAAGTGTAGGAAGAAAGCTGAAGTGTATTTTCGCCGACACGCTACCGTACATAATCTAGATAAAGTAGAAATTTTCAATGCCAAGGCTTTCAATTAAGACAAGCGTCAGTCGTGGAGAAATTACATTAGTAAAACAAAGTCACTCACGCCAATGACAAAAGGTGTGGAACATGATTCAAAGAATAGAGGGCAAAGGTTCTAAATCTACTGTTCATCATCTAAAGAATGGTGATCATTTATTAACTAACAAAACTGACATTGCAAATAAACTTGGTGAAACCCCTGCCAAGCATTCATCTTCATCCAGTTACGTCCATGAGTTTCAAAAGTTTCAGAAACAACAGGAGAAGAGATTAAATTTTAACACAGACAACGGTGAGGATTATAATGATTTATTTTCAATACATGAGCTAAATACCGCCCTTGAGCAAACTCTTGATACATCAACAGGGGCTGACAATATACACTATCAACTCCTGAGGCATTTGCCCAAATCGTGGATATGTTACTATTTTTTTTTTCATTCAATATGGACATTAGGGAAATTTCCATCTTCCTGGCATAATGTCATTGTAGTCCCAACACCAAAACCTGGAAGGGATCATACGAATCCGTCGAATATTACAGACCAATATCTCTCACTAGCTGTGTCTGTAAAACCTTATCACAAATATTCAATGTGATTTCAGGAAAAATCGTAGTATCATTGATCATCTGGTACGACTAGTGTCCTTCGGTAAAAATGCTCTACTAAATCAACAACATGTAGTATCACTCTTCTTTGAGAAAGCTTATGATACCACCTGGAAGCATGGCATTTTAAAGGAGTTACATGACTTTGGTTTAAAGTGTTGTTTACCTCTTTTTATATCACAGTTGTTAAAAGAAGGTCACATATACTCTAATAGGGTACAAACGCAAAATCACTTGCTGACATCGTTGTAAATGAAACCCCGTCATTAAAAATGCTCATTTCGAATTTTAATTACCTTAAATCGACCTTTTTGTCAACAGTGCAAAATTCTTAACCGCAAACGAAATTTCAACCAATCAGAGCGGCGCGTCTCCGTGACGTAATAGTGGGTATAGAAATGAGCGTTTGTGCAGTATTCATCTACATTTCAGGGGTTGAACTATTTCGTTTTGTACAAACCTGAAATCGCGAAAACTGTTGAGAAAAATGAAAGCTATATGTTCTCACAATCTACTATCATTTAGTTTTGTCCCCTGCTTTGCCTAGTTTTCGAGTTACAACCCTTGTTTTCATAGACGATTCTGTCAAAATCACTTGGTGTCGCTATACCTACACGTTTTTTGTCTTCATTCACTTGATGCTCAGTTAATGAATTTATAACAGGTATAATTAGTGGTGACGCCACTTAGATTACCCGACAAAGGCCCCCGGTTGGCATTTCTTTTGTCTTGATCGATCAAAGGATTAACCGATAACACGCTGATTGATTAATTAGTTTTATGGGGATTTAAATGGGGGATTTGTCAAAAGGTAGTGTTTATTTATGTACATTTAGTAATCTTTACTGAATACACTCTGTCGTGTCTGTGTCTGTAAAACAACGCCCTTCTTTCAAAGGATTAACCGCCAATACATTGATTGATTGCTCATTAATTATAGGCTAAATAACTTTTCAAAAAGAATGACGCACATTATGCAATTAGTTGCCAGGTGTGCTATCTTGGGTAACCAATGAAACTATACAGCAATGTGAAAAACCTGAAACGATACATCACGTTTTCGAATTAGACTGTTAAAAGACACATCACTGGGGAAATCTGCAGTTGAATTATATATCACTTGTTTTTGTGGATATTGATGGATACATTCCTCGAAGAAGGTAACAGCCTGACATTGCTCCTTTGACTTTAATTTTAATATTTCCATTTGTTTTTAATACGCTGTCGCAGCTTTCAGCAGAATCATTGTTTTCGTCGTTAAGTGTATTGATGCAGACGACATACACTAGGGTGTGGGTGCGAATTATGATTCATATAGGAAAACTATGAAATGTCTACATATTACATTCCTGTTATACATTCGCAGATCGCTTCTTTCTATTAAGTTTCAAAATGCATACAAGTATGATTATAAAGTAATTAGGATTTTGAGACTAAATATAAAGACGTATATTGACAAGTGTCTACATACTGGTGAGTGAACGTTACGAACCAAGTAAATTTAGCAAGTGAAGAAATTTATCGCGCAGTATTTTCACTTCGACCCCGACCGCGCTTAGGTTATGTTACAGGTTGTGTCATGCAAACTCCTTTCGGGAATGATTCAAATACATATTTATGTAGTTTTGATTTTCTAACTTGATGAGAACAAACCATACATAATCTCATTAATTCAAATGGATTTGACTTCACGATTTTCAAAAATGGCGGCGCCCGGTCTTAGGATGAATGCTATTTAAGTTTCTTTTTCTTTTTTTTTTACTACTGATAGTAAACTATGTATTTTATTGATGGACGTTAGGATTTTACATGACATTGCTTATAACATAACAATTTCACTCTTGCTAGTTAGGTGGAGGTCAATATACAGTGACGTCTATGACGTCACTGTAGGGCTCTGGTGACAGAGTTACGTAACCTGTCTGCGGTTTCGTTTGTGGGCGGGAGAGAAGCAGACGGCTTTTTAGCAACTTTTAAGCGTTTGGTATTAATTAACCACAAGTTTTTTAAAAAGAAAATGGTGTTTCGTTTATGACTAACCAAAGGTCTGTCATATGCGGTGATAAAAAGAGTACCAAAATTGAGTTTAGTGGGCCTTTAAAAGACAGACAGTTTGAAGTCTGAGTGAGTTCAACCCTGTCTGACCATTATAATCAGGATCAGGGTGTCCCACAAGGCAATATAGTTTGTCTGTAACACTTTTAGTATCAGGATAAACAATTTACCGAAGGATTTAAATGATTCAGTCGATGGGTCACTTATTGTGGATTAATATTTTTTGTCGAGGTAAAAATATGCGTATTATTGAACGGCAACTACAAACTGTGCTTAAACAAAATAAATGGTGTCTTGAAAACGGATTTAAATTTCCTAAATCGAAAACCAATTCTATACAGTAGAAAATACAAACCGCATAAAGACCCAGAACTGTTTATAAATGACACTTCCATCAAAGTTGTTAAGGAGGCTAAGTTCTTGGGTCTGATTTTCGACTCACATTTAACTTTTCGCCCTATATGAAATCTGCTAAAAACTAAATGGATTTAGTAAAAGTCGTTTCTAATTCAAAGTGGGGAGAAGATCAAGCTACCCTCATCTACCTATATAGATCACTGATCAGCTCAAAACTTGATTATGGCTCCATCCTATATGGTGGAGCCTGCAAAAGCAGCCTAAAATTGCTAGCTTCTGTCCACCACGAAGGCCTTGTCTTGGGTCTTTCAGAACTTCACCTTTTGACAGTCGAAGCAGATGAACCCTCTCTTAACCTCTCTCGCAGTATAAAATATTCCTTACAATATATTACAAAGTTACATTCTAACGAGTCTAATCCTGCCTTTCATTATGTCTTTAATCATCTTTATGAGGGTTTGTATGACAAAAAGTCTTCTACTGGCCAATACAACATCGTCCTTTGTTGGTTACCCAGTCACGTTGGCATTTCTGGGAATACAATGGCCGATCATGCTGCTAAGGCAGCACTCAACAAATCTGTGACACCACTTCTTATTCCTTATTCTGACTACAAAGCTAGGATTAGAGCTTACACACTTGATATGACGCAGTAGGTATCAATAAACTACATGAAATAAAACCCTACATTCGTTATACCTAGTTGGGCTGTCACTCCAGATTTTGCGGCGATGTGGTCATTTCAGATTTGAAGAGGTCAACAATCGACGAAGTTGTATTGGCCATACAAGATATACACATGCATACCTGTTAGAAGGTGATGATCGTCCGTTTTGTATCCCTTGTGATGAACGAGTCATGGTCAAGCATATCCTGCTATATCCTGCTTGATTGTCTTGAATTCTCATTCACAAGGGATAAATATTTCAATGTCAAAACTGACAAGGATCTTTTTACCACTGTAAGTTCTCATTTCATCATTGGTTTTGCAAAGGAAATGGATTTCATGGTTGAATTTTGAGCAATATGATTCTGTAGATAGATGTATTTTAATGATTGGTAGTTTAGATTAGTGGCTGTACCCTCAAAGGGGGTTTAAGTATTGTACAATTATTGTCCTTCTGAGAGGGAACGTAAGTCCCAACGCATTTGATGTATAATTAAAGTCTACCAGGTTTTTAATTCTGTTATTCATGTTTTTTTTATTTTTGACTAGCATTTCATATACTTGCCAGCGGCTGAAGGGATGACAACTAGGGTCCATGGAGGTAGCAAAGGTACTGTAAGTTCCCATGGTCCCAAGTATGGTCATTTATCTTCAGGCGCTGGCGACGTATAGCCTGTTTTTTTTATTGTTTTGTCCAAATACTGATATCAGTTTTAACTTTCCACGCTAGGTTTAATGATACTTGTGATATTCTAGTTTTACTGTCCTTAGTCGACAGGTTTTTATATGTTTTCTTTTTAATGTTAAATGTTCTCGTCACGATATGGTTGAAATACTGCCGATGTGACGTTAAGTATTAACTCACCCACCCACTTGATCACAATAGTCACAATCCGACAGAGGCCGTGGTCTCTTCACATCAGACTTGTCTTTCTCCCATTTCCTTCTAACTTGGGGTATTCCAGGAGGACCCACTTGGGACTTTTCGGGACTCCAGTTTCGTCTGTGTTTTTGCAAATCAGAAGGATCTTGAAACATGAATCCACAGTCATCACAAGATGGCATGGCTGAGAGCTGTTCTTTACACGTCTGCTCACGATGAACGTCAATTCGGACTGAATCGTCATAACGTGGAGGCTTCCTTTTAAACTGAACTACAAAGTCGCAAATGGGGCGGTGTTTGGGGTTTTAGATCAACCAGCAAACGCCCATAAAGCTTCTGGGTAGCGTTTGAAACTCGTACATGAAAATGTCTGTGTTACCCGGATACATTTGCCTTGTCAAAGTCACGATGGGCTGTGTACCAATAGGGTTGTTTAACAGTGAGTGAGTGAGTGAGTGAGTTAATATTTATCGTCACATCGGCAATATTGCATCCATATCGTGACGAGAACAAGTAATGATGACATTGTAAAATGAACAAATATAAGAAACGAAAACCCTGTTGACAAAGAACAGTAAAACCACTAATATATATCACAGATATCCATTTAAGAGTAGTAATTGAATCTAAAACAGTTTAACTATAGTGGACAATACAATATCAAAATGGGCTATAGATTGCCAACAACTAAAGGTAGATCACCACACTAGGGACCATGGGGACTTAATTACTTTTGCTACCTGCATGCATCCTAGCTGGATTTACACCAGACCAGATATTTATCCCTTGTGAAGGAATATTCGACACAGTCAAGCAAGATATGCTTGACCGTGATTATTTCATCACAAGGGATGCAGAACGGAGGATCCTCACCTTTCAACGTGTATTCATGAGTATATCTCGTATGGCCAATACGACATCACCGCATGATGACCTCTTCAGATCTGGACTGACAACCCAAGTAGCTATAACCAACATAAGGTTTTATTTCATGTAATTTATTTATGCCCACTTGGGTATCCCACTTCTTTTGCATCAGATCACGGATATAAGATCTAATGTAAGCTTTATAATCAGTGTATAGAATAAGAAGTGGTGTCACAGATTTGTTGAGTGCTGCCTTGGAAGCAAGATCGGCCATTGCGTTACCCGAAATGCCCACATGGCTTGGTAACCAACAGAAGACGATGTCGTATAGGCCAGTAGCAAGAGTGTTATACAATTCAATAATTTCAATTAAAAGTGGATGTTGACAAGAAATATTTTTAATAGCCTGAAGGCAAGATAGAGAGTCTGAAAAGATTATATACAGTTTATGTTTGGGGTGTCTTTGAATATATTTCAGAGCCGTTAGTATGGCGTTTGCTTCAGCTGTAAAAATAGAACTGTTGTCTGGTAATCTAGAAGATATTGTTCGCGATCCAATGACAGTGGCACAAGCCACTGCGCTACTGTCCTTGGACCCATCTGTAAATAAGGATTTATAATTGCTATATTTATGTTTCAGTTGATTATATTCTTGTTTGTATTGTAATTCATTAGTTTCTGACTTTTTAAATGTGGTCAGTGTTAGGTCCATTTGAGGCCTGACCAACTGCCAAGGAGGAGAAGAAAGAAGACGGGAAGGAGCTATGTTCTCCAGTTCAATGCCGGCCGAAGAAAGAAATGGTTTATTTCTATCTCCTAGAGACGGGACAAGGGAAGATTTCTTGTTGTATGAATCCTCAGAAAGGGGATTGAAAACACAGTTATAGGCAGGGTTAGATTCATTAGAGTATAATTTAGTAGTGTATTGTAAAGCTAATTTTATACGGCGCTGCTCAAGAGATGGTTCATCAGCCTCAACGTAAAGGCTTTCAACGGGTGAAGTTCGAAAACACCAAAGACAAAGTCGTAAACCTTGGTGATGGACAGAATCAAGACGTTTGAGGTTGCTTTTTCAGGCTCCACTATATACAATGGAGCCATAATCAAGCTTTGAACGGACCAGTGATCTGCAGAGGTGAAGGAGGGTAGCTTGGTCCCCTCCCCATTTTGATTATTTTTACTAATCAATTTTTTTTATTAAATCCAGAGCCTTCAAGCATTTATTTTTAAATATGCGGAAGAAAAGTTAAATGTGAGTCGAAAATTATACCCAAGAACTTAGCCTCCTTGCCCACTTTGATGGGAGTGCCATTTTGAAACAGTTCTGGGTCCTTATGTGGCTTATATTTTCTACAGAAGTGTAGACAATTAGTTTTTGACTGGGAAAATATAAAACCATTTTCGAGACACCATTTGTTTACTTTAGTTAAACATAACTGTAGTTGTCGTTCAATAGTGTGCATATTTGTACCACGACAAGAAATATTAAAATCATCCACGAAAAGTGATCCATCTATTGAATCAATTAAAACTGTGGATAAACTGTGGATCTTAATACTAAACAGTATGACAGACAAAATACTGCCTTGTGGGACACCCTGATCCTGATTATAATGGTCCGACAAGGTTGAACCCACTCGAACTTGAAATTGTCTATCGTTTTAAAAGTTTGATATAAATTGAGGCAAACGACCCCTTAATCCAAAATAATGTAAGTCTCTTAAAATGCCATATTTCCACGTCGTATCGTATGCTTTTTCCAGATCGAAAAAGATCGACACTGCATGTTGTTTATTAATGATGGCATTTTTAACAAAAGATTCTAAACGTACTAAATGATCAATGGTACTTCTGTTTTTTACGGAAACCACATTGTATATCAGTTATAAGGTTGTTGGTTTCCAAGTACCAAACTAATCGGTTATTGATCATGCGTTCTATGGATTTGCAAACACAGCTAGTGAGTGAAATTGGTCGATAATTTGAAGGATCGGTATGATCACGTCCGGGTTTAGGAATTGGAACGATTATAGCCTCACGCCATGAAGAAGGAAATTCACCAGATGTCCAGATAGTATCGAAGGTGTTTAAAAGTGTCTCTAAACAGGATTCTGGCAAGTGTTTGAGGAGTTGATAATGTATGTTATCAGCTCCTGTAGCAGTATCGTGAGCTTGGTCAAGAGCTTCATGAAGTTCGTGAATAGAAAATAACTCATTATAGTCTTCTCCATTATCGGTGTTGAAATGAATAGGTTTCCTTTCTTCTTCTTGTTGATATTTTTGAAATTTAGGTACATAGTTAGAGGAGGAAGAGTGCTTAGCCAAAGTTTCACCTAATTTATTAGCAATATCTAAAGGAGCTGTTAATACTTTATTTTCCTTCTTAAGGTGGTGGATGCCAGGTTGAGAGCCTTTACCTTTGATTTTTTGGACCATATTCCATACATTGGACATGAGCGTACGTGAATTGATTTTTTATATAAAATTTCTCCAAGATTGACGTTTACTTTGCTTAAAAGTACGCCGAGCTTTTGCATTTAAAATCTGAAATTTATGGAGATTATGGACCATAGGATGGCGACGGAAATAGTGCTCAGCCTTTTCCCGTGCGTTCCTTGCTTGTTTGCAGTGATCATCAGACCATGGTTTTCGTATGTGAGGAACAGCAGAGGACTTCGGGATACATTTATCAGCAATTATATTCATTTCATACTGGAAACATTTAATGGGATCAGGAGTGCCCCAAAACAGCTCGGGTTTCAATTTGTTAGCACAAAGAGTGACATACAATTGCCATTCAGTTTTTTTAAAAAGATGGGGACACAGGTTTCAAAATAGTCGGAAAATGGTCACTTCCACATATATCATCATGCACTGACCATGTGACTTCGCTCAATAATGTTGAATCTGTAAGAGACAGATCTAAACATGAATATGTACCTGTAGCAGGGTGCAGGTAGGTTTCAGAGTCATCATTAAACATGCACATGCACATGTCATTATCAGATATGAAATCTTCAATCACTTTTCCTTTTTGATTCATGGTTGAACTTCCCCATAAAGGATTGTGCCCATTTAGGTCGCCCATGATGATAAAGGGCGTAGGGAGCTGATCGCATAATTGCTGAAGTTCAAGCTTTTGAAGAATTAAAGAAGGAGGAAGGTACAAGGAACAAAGTGTAAAGGTACTCTGCAAGGTAATACGAACGGCTACTGCTTGCAGGTTTGTGTTAAGGGGAACAGGACTATGGATGACGCCCTGTCGTACCAAAACAGAAGCTCCACCAGTAGCTTTATCACCCGGGGGAGAATAAGAATGAAAGGAATTATAGCGTCTGAAGTCAAATTTATCGGTATGTTTAAGGTAGGTTTCTTGTAAACAAAATTGCTGATGGATTTATATCCTGAGTTAAGAGCTGCAGTTCATGAGAGTTATGTTTAAGTCCTCTGTAGTTCCACTGAAGAAGATTCATATGGCTCATGGGGGATCTATAGGTGATCGTTCACGTGAACGCGAGGAGTAGTTAGTACTACCAGGACGTTCACAGGAAGGGGTGATATCCATCTCGAGAGGGTAAAAAATGTAAGTAGTTTTGATTTTCCTATGTTGCTTCTTCTTGTGAGGATTGGGCACTTCATTTGTTGATTTTGTTGTACCTGATGGTTCAGGAGTTGGGGCACACTGAGATGCTGGAGGGATGTCATGTTGTTGACTATCTGTCGACGTTGTTTGACTTTTTGATGATTTAGAAACAGGCTGAGGGTGTTCCGAGTTTGTCCATGTCAAGTCAGTTTGACATTCTACGGATCTAGTAGAAGATATGCGGGAGACAACTGCAGCATAAGTTTGTGGTGATGGAGGCGAACGGCTTGCAACAACACTTTTAGCTTCCTGAAAGGAAATGTTGTTTTGACATTTTACTGTCAAAATATCTTTTTCATGGATCCACGAAGGACAAGATTTAGAAGAAGCGTCATGTTCACCCTTGCAATTTACACAGTTTAGTGTAGCCCTACAACCAGTGTTTTCATGAGTACCTCCACATCGAGAGCACGCAGACGGACGATTGCAGAATTTAGAACCATGTCCAAATTTCTGACAATTGTAACTCGGTAGTGGATTGGGTACATACACTCCCATGTTGAAATAGCCAGCTTTAATGGATTTAGGTATATCAGCCAGTGGGAACAAATAGGTATTTGTTGGAGTAGAAGCATCACCATCTCTTCTCATGAAACGTTTCACTGAGGTGACATGCTGTCCAGAAAGTTCTCTCAAGATTTCTTCCTCTGTCGTTTACGCAAGACAACGGGCTCTGTCGCGGATGATCCCTCGACTAGAATTTAGAGTTCTGTGCTCAGAGATTGCAACTTCAGTGTTTGCAAATGTAGAACATTTCAAAAGGTTGATAGCTTGCTGTCTCCGCGCACACTCAATTAAAAGGGAGCCGCCTCGGAGACGTGAAACATTCATCACCTCACCACAAATACCTTCGATTGCTTTGGAAATAGCAAACGGGTTGATTTTTAAAGGAAGACCATTCTTAGATTCAACAACAATAAATCGTGCCCAAGAGTTAGAATTTGTTGCAAGAGAAACACCATCATCAGACGACAATATCTCGGCTTCATTTCGGGTAGAACCAGAATGATTGCGAGCCATGATTATATC
Source organism: Haliotis asinina (assembly GCF_037392515.1). Classification (NCBI taxonomy): domain Eukaryota; kingdom Metazoa; phylum Mollusca; class Gastropoda; order Lepetellida; family Haliotidae; genus Haliotis; species Haliotis asinina. The sequence continues at coordinate 28,662,591 of NC_090280.1, forward strand.
AAAGAGATTCGACAACCCTGCTCCACACCCACCATGGAGTGTCAACAAGGACGGCATCTAATTGCATCGGGTCTCCAGAATGCAGACACCAGGGATACAGGGATGCTATACTCCAGCAAATATGACATGAATAGCTATATTCGTTTCTTAAATGTATTGTCAGGTTGGTTCTGCCCATAATAACTTAAAAAACATATAGAATTCAGCGGTCAACATCACTAGATTGGCTCATGAGCCACCGCCTGCTGGCATAGGACTCTAGGCAATAGAATGTCATGAAATAATTGAAGTTTCTAAAAGCCAAGATCAAATAACATATCAAATATGTGCAAAAATACCCACTATGCACAATGCTGGCATGACCAGCCGATTGGTACAACCGGGCCCATCCCACCACCCGTCCAGGCGAAGTGGTGCGTTGAGCAACAGGAACACTGGTCCTGCTCCCATGCCCTCAACCACCAGGATCCCCTCCTCCACCGACACAGGGCGCTTGATGCGAGCGCTACCCCAGCTAACAATTTCATGCTTTCCTAGTGACAACGTTATTCCGTGGACTCCCAATTTACGTTGTAAAAAAAACCTGAGAGGTCAAGGTGAAACGAAGGCATGCAAAAATCAGATGGTTGAGATTATTTTATCTGAGTAGAATATGCCTTTAACAGAGCTGGCTGACAATGTGAACTGCAGGGACATTGCAAGGGAACTACTAAATAGTCATTGTTGTAGATTCTGATGGCATGAACCTTTTCACTTGTCATGCTTGACAGTGTATTTTCACTGCGTCTTACACTAGACGTTTTGGTGCTGGTGTGGTGACGATGTCCTTTAAGTGAGTTTAACATCACTTTGTATGGTGTAGGTGTTTGGGGTCTTGATAGACGGTGTATCCTGCTGGTGTTTTGTCTGACTGTGCATCGTATTGGTGTCTTGCCTGGCGGTGTATTGTTCGTGAATTTCTTGATGGTGTATCATGTTGGTGTCTTGTTAGAGTATCGTGTTAATGTCTTGTTAGAAGATTTATCACTTTCGTGTCTTGCTTGATAGTGTATCATGTTGGTGCCTTCCTTGAAGGTGTATCGTGTTCGTGAATTGCTTGACGGTGTATCTCGTTGGTATCTTGCTTGAAGCTGTATTGTGTTGGTGTCTTTTTGGGTATGACACGTTTACACACGGGTGTATATTTTACATGGTATGTTAATTATCTCATGTGTGTAAACTGGTGCAAGAGAACGGAATAATTTAATTATTATGTTATATTTCACGTCATTCCAGGTTGTCATGTAAGACTTTTACGGACTGGTTGACACGTAAACTCATGACATGTAATCAGGCAAGCGCACGAAAGCTGAACTGAGCGCCAAACATTGTTAGGGAGCTTTCAAATGTGCAAGTGGTACTTCCCGTACCATTCAGCACTATAACAGAAATATTGTGATTTGAAAAGATGAGGACGCCAAAGCACCCACATGTGGCTGAATAAATAACTTTCTCGGCACTTCTTCTCGTGTTTCTCGAACACCCAGATGTCTTTTTTACACCCTTTTTCTCACAGTGAACTGTGTCAATACTTTAATGATAGTTTGTTCAGCGGGATATTTTTTTTATTTTTAGGGCCAAATTTCTGCAAAAACCGCACAGAGTAGATATGATGTTTTGATTATGATCATCGTGCCATTGTGTATATTTGTTTTCGAGTTAGATAGCAATTCATCGGTCTGCTTTTGCGGCAAATATAGATTGATAATATCTTAATGTCCGTCACATATGTTGCTTTCTTAACTACCAATTTGTGCTTTGTACATGTCCGGTTGATATTATATATTTAAACATCGGTATGTTAACAACACATCACGTTAATTGGTTACAGCAATTTTACATGAAAAGTCGTTACGGGATGGATCTCTATTGCTAAAGAAAAGACACAAATTAATGTTTGTGTTTGTGTATGTATTCTACTTATAGTTATTTTTATTGGCCTGTTAGCTATTTTGAAAGGAAACTCCATATGTAAAATGAGTTTTCATTTCCTAAGAAAACAATATCAAGGCAAGTGTCACATCAATGATGTTAGCTATGGGCTGTGTGAACATCACACCTGATTAGAGCATTTTATTAAATTAATGTTGGTTATTTCATACAGAGCACACACGTGTTAATAGCTAGGTATTTTTATTTATGTCTTTCAGATAAAACAAGTATGAATTTCCATTTAAATACTCAGGAATCTTTAGGAGTTCAAGTGTCATACCACTGTTGTTACTGTAAGTAGATCAATAGAATGTTTGAACATCACACTTGATTAGTGTATTGTAATAGTTTTAATTGTAATGTGATAAAGAGCACACACGGTTTAATAACTTTATTTGCATCTGACAGATAATGTAGGAAAAAACGGCCTATGTGAAATACTGAGAGGAGTCATAATTTGATGTCATTCCTGTAACTATTAGATTTCTTCTTGTAAACACTGACTTAGAGAATGCAAAATAGTCTGTGGTGAGGAACATTTTTTAATTTGTAATTATTTGTTTGGAAACAAAACAATTCCCTTATTCATATAAAACCGTAACGTAAACACTGTTTGTAATGTACGATTTCATTGCTAAATATTAGATATTGGGTCATTCCTATAACATGTGATCTAGTTTTTAATTGTATTCTCATATAGTCACATTTTAATACTTACGTACCACTTTCGATCCACATCTGTGATCATCTAGTTATCTTGCTGTCCTGCCGATGTGACAGGTTGTATGGCCAGCGTTATCAATGTATGTAGATTGTAAAAGTCTGTTGCACGATTTTACTGAAGTATAATGATTAAAATTAGAATGTCCTTTTGTATATCTGTTAAATCTGACTTTAATGAAGTTGATAGAATTACACTACCTCACGGGGCAACTTCCTGATTGTCTGACCAGCATCAATATAATAAACATCCACTTGACACCTTTGGCATCAGTTGGTGAGAGATCAGCTCCTTCTCCCATAATCAAACATTTCTTTACATATGACAAAAAACTGCATTCAACATGGATCGTCCTCTCTGTACGGCCTGGCAACAATGTGTCGTGTGGACACATACTTCACTATATGGGCATTTTCTCCTTCACAAGCCAGATATAGAATGTCATCACCATCATCATTCAAAACTGTTAGATCAGCCTCATTTTCAACAAGTAAGAAAAAGACGGCCTCACATCCCTCGCGTGCTGCAATCATTGCTGGTGTGCAATCGTCCCCATCTCGACTGTTGATATCCACAATGTTGTTTGTGAGAAGGTACTTGACTATCTCAATACTGTCGCGACAACAGGCCAAATGAAGGATGTTGTCACAGCGATCATCCAGCAGTGATAGATCAGCTCTCCATTTCACAAGTAAGTCAAACGCGTTTTTACGCCCCATTAAGGCTGCACGCATTACTGGTGTCAAACCCCAATTATCTCGACTGTTGATGTCCACAGTGTTACGGGTCAGGAGGTACTTGATTATCTCAACATTACCCCCTTTACAGGCCAGGTGAAGGATAGTTTCTTTGTCACCATTCACCAATGATACATCTGCTCCTTTATCAATAAGGACGTCAAACACATCCTCATGTCCATCATTGGCTACATGCATAATTGGTGTCGAACCTTTTCCATCTCGACTGTTAATGTCCACGATGTCATGCTTTAGGAGGTACTTGATTATTTCAACATTACCCCCTTCACAGGCCAAGTGAAGGGTGTTTATTTTGTTGTTACCCATTATTGCCAGATCTGCTCCTCCTTCAACAAGAACGTCAAACGCATCCTTGTGCCCATGATTTGCTGTACACATAACTGGTGTCCAGCCGAACCAATCTTTTCTGTCAATGTCCACAATGTCTTGTGTCAGGAGGTACTTGATTATGTCAACATTACCACCCTGACAGGCCACGTGAAGGATTGTTTCTTCTCCGTCACTCACTAGTAACAGATTTGCTCTTGCTTCCACAAGTACGTCAAACACATCATTGCTATTGTAAAACGCTGCTTTCATTGCTGGTGTCCACCCGTATTTATCTTGACTGTTGATGCTTACAATTTTCTGCATGAGGACATACTTCACGACATCAACATTTCTCCCAGTACAAGCTAAATGAAGAATGTTCCTATCTTCATCATCCACTAAAGACAGGTTGGCACCTTCCCTGACAAGTAGGTCAAACACTTCTTTATGTCCCTCCTTTGCTGCATACATCACCGGTGTCATGTTGTCCTTCCCCCTCGAGTTGATATTTGTCCTTTCGTCAGATAAAATGGACTTGACTCGGGCCACATCTCCAACCATGCAGGCATCGAAGAGTGTAGTGTTTGGTTCAGTATACGCTTGCGTCTGAATCCGTTTCTCTGAAGGAAAACGTGAATTTATCAGACAGTACATGATCATAGAGAGGTTGTGGCGTATGTACCACAATGAATATACTAACATCTTCAGCGTCTCTGTTATGTAGCATTCTTGAAAATGATAATATTTCGTGTTTGAAATTAAATGGACCATGAACAGACTTGAACATTTGTTGATAATGCTGCTAAGACTCGTTAGTATCATCACTGTGTGACGGTGAAATTTGAACACTGAGGTGGGCAATTCAAGCAGAGGCCACAATATCATTCAATGACACTAAACCCAACGTTTGGAAATTTTACATGGTGTCAAAGAGGTATTTGTACACAGGTGAAGAGATATTAATCAGATTCTAAACACGTTTAAGAATTATATATCATTCTCTCAACTGAAAAACTGTTAAACTCTGGATTCAATGTCAGCTGCTAAGAGGGTTAGCCAGTTCGCATCATTTGTAACAACAGTTGTTCTAAGTCTGCTACTTCAAATCAATATCCGCCATTTTGAATTTATAATTAGACACCTGGACACCTGGTGTGTCTATATTTAGACCATGAGGCACTCCTCTCTATTGTATATTCAGATGTATTATGTCAACATCTGGTGTGTTTAATGTTCAGAAAATCAGTCACTCCTCTCTACTGTATATTGAGATCTACACCCAGTGTACCTGTTTCTAGAACATAATGTACCTCCTCACATTGGCGCAAACGACATGTAAGGGAGAACAACTTACCTTTGCGTATCCCTTGAAAATCCCTTGACACACCAATGTCCATGAACACATATATACATTGTATCCAGCAGCACACATATTTCCATGAAATATCCAGGTATGTCCAATATTGACAATATATCCAACATGTCTATATGTTTAGAGGGGTTGGGACAAGTAATCATTTCATGTGAAAAAACAGATTGATTCTCACTGTACTCCAACAATGAATGACTCATTTGCTCACCCGTAAGTCCCACCAACAGCCATTCAAAGGTATGTTTACGATCCACTGAAGGGAACCCCCTCTCCCGCCCAAACATGAAGATTAGGAAAAAAAAGTGAGTGAGTGTGTGAGTTAATATTTAACGTCGCATCGGCAGTATTGTAGCCATATCGTGACGAGAGCATTCTTGAAAAAGGAATCTATGCATATGATAAAATCCTGTCAACGACGGACAGTAAAACAACTAGAATGTCACAATAAGAAATAAAACTAGCGTGAAAAGTTAAAACTAATATCCCTATTCAGACAATACAATATAAAAACAGGCTATATAGATCACCAACAACTGAAGGTAGATCACCATACTCTGGGACCATGGGGACTTACAGTACTTCTGCCACCTGCATGGTCCCTAGCTGGATTTACACCATCCTCTCAGCTGCTGGTGATTGTATGCAAGATTAGCCACAAATTAAAATACGGCGACAGAAATACTACGGCTAAGAAAAAATGGAAGATCAAATTTGACTTCAAATGTTTTGGGACTTACGTACACTCTCAGTAAGACAATAATTTTACAGTGCTTTAACCCCCCTCGAGGATACAGCCACTAACACTCTAAGTTACTAATTCAAACTTCCAAGCATAACATATTTATCTATTTACAATTCATTTAGCAAATCTAATTCTTTTAAAAATGCAATAATTAAATGAGAGCTAACATGATTAAAAAGATCCTTCATGGTTCGTGAATTAAAATATTTATCCCTTGTGATGGAATATTTAACACAGTCAAGCAGGACATGTTTGACTGTGATTCTTTCATCACAAGGGATACAAAACGGAGGATCTTCACCTTTTAATAGATAATCGTGAGTATACGTCGTATGGCCAATACGACATCGTCGTATAATGACCTCCTCAAATCTGGACTGACAACCCAAGTAAGTATAACCGATATTAGGTTTTATTTCATGTAATTTATTTATACCTACCTGGGTGTCCCACTTCTTTTGCATCAGATCACTGATATAAGATCTTTTTGGTAGCTTTATAATCTGAGTATGGAATAAGAAGTGGTGTCACAGATGTGTTGAGTGCTGCCTTAGCAGCAAGATCGGCCATAGTGTTACCAGAAATGCCAACGTGACTAGGTAACCAACAAAGGACGATGTCGCACTGGCCAGTAGCAAGATTATTGTACAATTCAATAATTTCTACTATCTAGCCTCATGTAAGAATGTAGAGTTTTGATTGGTCCACATGACTCTGTTAAAATACCATGTACATCCATCATGATCCGCCAGCGGGAGTATAAAAGTCGTAAACTCTCGCTACGCCTCGGTGACGACGCGTGAAGTGAGAAAAGCGTGCATCGACAAGCCTTTAGTAACGTGCGGTGCATTGAGGTAAAACGATCAGCTGGTATCAACATGGCAGCAAGTCGATTCGATGCGTGTTGTTTTGTTTGATTTAGTGAAAACATTCAGCTAGATAAATGCGTTATCACATCGTGTCTCGGGAAATACGGGGTTTTATCAGTCCCTAATAAGGTTGTGGTAAGGTTGTAATACAACCTTACTCGGGAATGATAAAACCCCGTATTTCCCGAGACACGATGTGATAACTTTAGTGTGGTGTGATCTGTGTTTGCAGATTAATTATAGGGAGAAATTTCACGAACTGACTGAAACATATTGATTTTTGTTACACAAAATGACGCGAGATGGCTGCCCCTCTTAGTCTTTACATGAAATGACTGATTTTTTGTCACGAAATGACTGATTTCACAATCTGACTGGAACATTTACTTGGTGCTGAAACAGATACTTAGTCCTGTTGATTCTCCAATTAGAGACACTGAGGATTACAACTGAGCTAAATGACAGGTCTGTAACAAGAATTTGACAAACGGAAGTCCAGTCAGTGGCACTTGTTTATGATGAACTGAGTTTTGGTAAGTGAGTATTTCACGAAATGTGTATTTTCATAAGAATCTAAATTCAGCAATTTCTCCAAAGTGACCAAAAATATTTTGATGATTGCTGATTTGAGTCCTTTCTATTCTCTTTGTTAATTCTCAATATGTCAGAATTAGAAGACCAACTCTGAGTTGGTTAACGTCTGTTAGTTTTATTCCAAGTTGAATCATATGAACTCTTCAGCAAACCATTCTAAAAGTGGTATCCATCCATTTTACTTCAACGAGGAAATATATGCCTGGGTCATTCCGTTGTGAATGAATGAACGAGTTAAAACCAGTATCAGAAAGAAAAAAATAGAGCTGAATCAAGTCTTTCTATATCTGTTGATTATGTACTACCACTTGAGGTATACCAGCTGATCATATACAATACACATACAAAATTTCGTTTCATGAACGTTTTCTTAAAGGAACAAAATACCCAGACTACCAGAGCGTTTTTACCGATATAATAAGAGATTAGGAATGTGTACCTATTTCCCCATTTCATTTGTTTGTATTACCAACTCCCTCCCTGTAACGTGGTCCTTATGTCCATGAACAGACACAAACGCTAGCCAAGCAATCCTTTAACCTACCTATAAAATGCTGTCTCCAACAAGCACTCTCATTAGATTATATACATATACACGCTCTCGTCGACAGTGAGTGGGTGGATGTTACACCACGATTAACAATATTCCAGCAGTATCACGGCGAAGGACACTTGAAATGTATAAAAGCCCTCCTACCTCCTCCTTCGCCTGCTGCCCCCATTATCTCCAGCGCAGTCGTGTTCAAATCCCTGCATAGTCTAAATATATAATCAAAGTGTGGCTGGTTGTAAGTTCGTGAATTGAGAGTTTAGAGAGTTAGGATCCCGACGTACGATTTTCATCATATCAGATTTCACCCGCTGGACATTTACCTTTCACACATTTAGTTTTGCCAGTTCGAGTCTCCAGACATCTTATGTTTGGGCAGGTCTCCAACTGACAGGAGCCAGCTCGAACCTAAAACAAGAGCAAGTAGGACACATGTCACATCCATATTTTTATATGTCAATCGAGCGTGTACTTATTCTAGTTCAGATGCTTTGTTCACCAGCGAGAGCAAACCCATGAGGCATGTTCCTCGTCCCCATTTGTCACATTTAAAATGCTCGTTCCCACTCCTGGCCTTATGATGTGCGCTTTTAACATGTTAACCACCAACAATCTCACTCGACTGCGATTTACACTGTTTCTATGCAACAGGGGTGTGCGATTCAGCAACATCATCATATTCCACTTACACCTGTGTAAAAAATGCCTATACATAATAATGAAAATTGGTTAGGCACTTTAATCCAGAGAACAACTTAGTCGTATGCTTTCTTGAGTGAGTTTGTGAGGTAATATTTAACGTCACATCGGCAGTATTTTAGCCATATTGTGACGGGAACATTTAACACTGAAATGGAATATATGTGTATTATAAAAACCTGTCGACGAAGGACAGTAACTAGACCTGAATATCACAGAAAAGAATATGAAACTAGTAATTAGACCTAAAACAGTTTATCTACAGAGGACAATACAATATAAAAATGGGCTATAGATCAGCATACTAGGGACCATGGGGACTTATAGTACTTTTGTTACCTGCATGGACCCTTACTGTATTCACATCATCCCCTCAGCCGTCAGCAATTTGGGAAATCTAGCCATACAGTAAAATGACACTTATTCTACGGTTAAAAACGTGGAAAGTTTGAATTTACTTTGAATGTTTGTGGACTTACCTACCCTCTCAGGAGGACAATAGTTTTACAGTACTTCAGCCTAAGAAAACAGTACTTCAATCCCCTTTGAGGATACAGCCACTGACAATCACAGTTATGAATTTAAACTTCCAAAAGTAAAATATTTATCTATTTACAATTCAGTTAACAAATCTTATTCTTTTACAAATGCAATGATGAAATGAGAACTTGTATTATTAAAAAGAATATTCAACACAGTGAAGCAAAACATGACTGACTGTGATTCTTTCATCAAAGGGATACAAAATGGAGGATCTTCACCTTTAAGCAAAGATTTATGTGTATATCTGCAGTCCCTCCGGGGCAATTTTTTTAGAATTGCGCGGCAAATTTAAGCAAATTCTGAACCCCATTTTTTGAAGCATTTAGAAAAACAAGAAAAAACATTATAGGTTAATTATCCAACACAGAGATAAAGTTAACTCGATAGTACACATCACATCTTGAGTAAGTTTGATGACAAAACGACACCTTTTTCTGTGTTTGAGAATTAAACATTCGCTGAAAGATAATTCTCTCCTCTCATTCGTAACTTTGATACAGACGAACAACTACCGGTTTCATGCACATAACATATTTATATTTAAACGAATTCTGAAATAATTTCTATTTTCAAAATGATCAATTTGAGAACGTAATTGTAGTGTCAGATTCATCTTAGTTTATTTGAAACATGCCTAAAATGTCCTTTATTAATAAAGTGTCTTTAATCGTAATTATTTTGAAAATGTTGTCATAATAAATATGTCAGTTCCTTTAATGTCTAGCCGATCTTACTTCGGACATTAACTCTACTTTTAGTTTCGGCTGTCACTCAGTTTTTAAAAGAAGCAAATTCAGCGGCAGAAAAGTGGCAACATTTGCACGGTTTCTGCACGAAATACTTTTTCCACGGACCAGACGTTTTTTCTGCATTTAAAGGAAAATTCCGCGAGTTCGCAACCGCGGAATCGCGGAATCCAGGAGGGACTGATATCTTGTGTGGCCAATACATCGTCGCATGATGACCGCTTCAAACCTGAACTGACAACCAAAGCTTAGGTGTAACCAATGTAGGGTTTTATTTCATGTAATATTTTCATACCTACTTCAGTGCCCCACCTCTTCTGCATCAGATCACGGATGTAAGATCTAATGGTAGCGTTATAATCAATGTAGGCAATAAGAAGCGGTGTCATAGATTTGTTGAGTGTTGCTTTAGCAGCAAAGTTCTAAAGGACCCAAGACAAAGTCTTAGACCTTCATGGTGGCCAGAATCTAATAGTGGTAAGTTCCTTTTGCAGGCTCCACCACGAACGATGGAGCCATAATCACGTTTAGAACGCACGAGTGATCGATATAGATAGCTTGATCCCCTCCCCTTTTTCAATTTGAAACCACTTTCAACAAGTCAAGTGCTTTCAGGCAATTACTTTTAAGGGATTTAATGTGCGGTAAAAACGTTAAGTGTGAATCAAACATTAGACCCAAGAACTTAGCTTCCTTCACAACTTTAACTGGCGTGCCGTCTAGAGATAGTTCAGGGTCTTTATGTAGCTTGTATTTACGACAAAAATGTATGCAGTTAGTTTTCGATTTAGAAAATTTAAAGCCGTTTTCAAGACATCATTCATTAATCTTGTTGAAACACAACTGCAGTTGCCGTTCGATGGTACGCATATTTTTATCACGACAAGAAATATATGAATCACCCAAAAACAACGATTGATCAATTGAATCATTTAAAACTTTTGATAAACTATTTATATTTATACTAAAAGTGTGACAGACAAAACACTTCCCTGTGGAACACCCTGATCCTGATTGTAATGATCATACAGGGTAGAACCCACCCGGACTTGAAATTGTCTGTCTTTTAAAAATTTGACTATGAATTCAGGCAAACGACTTCTGAAGCCGAAGGCATGTAAATATTATAAAATACCATATTTCTAGGTTGTGTCATATGCCTTTTCTAGATCAAAAAGATAGACACAGCATGTTGTTTATTAATTAGTGCATTTTAACAAATGATTCCAAACGCACTAAGTGACCGACCGTACTACTGTTTTTACAGAAACCACACTGTATGTCTGTTATGAGATTATTTGATTCCAAATTGGTACTACAAGAGCGTCAGGCCATGAAGACGGAAATTTATCTGAAGTCCAAAAATCATAAAAATGTGTAAGAGCGTCTCTAAACAGGATTCTGGTATATGCTTCAGAAGCTGATAATGTATGTTATCAGCTCCTTTAGCAGTGTCATGAGCTTCATCGAGAGCAGTATGGAGTTCATGAACAGAAAATGTTTCATTATATACTTCCCCATTATCTGCGTTGAAATTAATATTACTTTTTTTTTCTTGTTGTGTTTCATACTGCTGGAATTTAGGTACATAATTAGAAGAGGAAGAGTGTTTAGCGAGAGTTTCACCCAGTTTATACGCAATATCTGATTTATCAGTGAGCAATTAATCTCCATGTTTAAGATGATAGTGTCTAGATTTAGCACCTTTACGTTTAATTTTCTGGACCATGTTTCAAACCTTGGACATGGGTGTCTGAGAATTTATTTTGGACACATAATTTTGCCAAGATTGGTTCTGTTTAAAAGTACGCCACGCTATAGCATTTAAAATTTAAAATTTATTTAAATTATGCATCATACGATAGCGACGGAAATAATGTTCTGCTTTTTTCCTTGCCTTCTTAGCTTGTTTGCAGTTATTGTTGAACCATGGTTTTCGAATTATGTGGAACTGCAGAGGAATTTGGTATACACTCATCATCTATGGAGTTCAATTCATCAGAAAAGCATATAATAGCATCAGGAACGTCAATAAAACGTTCAAGTTCAATTTTTGCACCACACGGTGTTTCATATAAAGCCCATTTAGCCTTTTTAAAATTCCGACTTGATGATGCATGGTGTAAATATGTGCTGGAACCATCATTATAAATACATAAATCATTGTCAGAACAAAAGTCCTCCAACAATTTACCTTTAGCGTTCGTAGTTACACTACCCCAGAGTGGGTTGTACCTATTTAAATGTCCCATTATAATACAAGGCTGCGGGAGTTGATCGTATTGAGCTTGAGGATCAGTTTTGGCAAACGTTGAAGATGGAGGGATATAGAGAGAGCATAGCGTAAACGCTACATGTAAAGTAACTCTCACTGCAACAGCCTGCATATTAGTATTAAGTAAAACAGGGCTATGGATTACGTTTTGTTTGACTAGACCGGATGATCTTCCGGTGGCCCTATCACCCGGGGGGGGAAAAACCATGATATGCATTAAAATGACGAAGGTCAAATGTATCTGTTTGTTTTAAATATGTCTCTTGGAGACATATCGCTGAAGGTGTAAAATCTTGGACTAATAGCTGTGATTCACGTACATTATAAGTCTTAAATCCTCTGCAGTTCCACTGTACAATATTATTGGAATAAACTATCTTTTGGGGGATTTACTGGGGATCTACCTTGCACTCTTTTGGCGGGCGACAAGCTATGTGCCCTAGAATGGACGTTTTCAGATACGTCCATATCTTCAAGAGACTCATATTTATTGAACAACTGAATTCTATTTTGTGACCCTTTAGAAGCTCTGCCACTTTGTTGTTTCGAAGCATCAGGCTTTGGCTTAGGTTTACTTTTCACCGGTTGTTGACTATCAGCTGTCGACTGAGACTTTGAGTGTAACTGAGATGATGATGATGATTTGTGATCAGAAGAAGACTTTGAGGTACTAGGAACTGATTCCTCAATCTCTGATGATATAGCTGGGTACAAACGCTGCGGCGAATCGCAGTTTACCCAAGTCAAGGTAGTTTGGCGGCCTGTTGATGATTTTGTTATTTTAGAGCTAGGATCCAATGATGTTTTTGCTTCTGTAGCATAACTTTCCGAAAGTTCAGATCTCTTTGACACTAACACTTCTGCTGTCGATTAAGACTTTGAGTGTGACTGAGATGATATTTTGTGATCGTTTTTTTTATTCCTCGGTCTGAGATGATATAACAGGGTACAGAAGCTGCGGAGTGTCGCAATTTAAGGTAGTTTGGCATCCTGTGGATGATGTTGTTATTTTAGAGCTAGACTCAGGTGATGTTTTTACTACTGTAGCATAACTTTCAGGAAGATCAGATCTCTTTATCAGTTTCTTTGCCTCAGAAAAAGAGATATTTTGAGTAAATTTTACTTTGTTTATCTCCATGTGCACTTTCCAAATATGACACTGTTTAGAAAATGAGGAATGGTCGCCTGAGCAGTTGGTGCATTTTTTGACATTACTGTCACAATCTTCTGTTTTGTGTGTGTTTTCACCACAGTGAGCACACATAACAGACAATGTGCAGGTATATTCCTGGCATTTAAACCACTTGAGTGGGTTGGGAATGTAGGTGTGAACTTGAATGTTACAGTAGCCTGCCTTCACTGATTTGGGTGCATTTGAAAAAGTAAACAGATACGTATTCGTTTTGATGATTTCATTGTTTTTCCGAGTTGAAAAGCGCTTGACATAAAGCACACCTTGATCCTTCATTTTTGATACTATATCAAGGTCCGACATATCATCAAACAATCGATCCCGATCTCTAACGATACCTTTACTAGAGTTCCTTCATCAGGGACCGTGCTCCTTCAACCGTCACAGCCTGGAAACGTCCTGATAGATCCATCAACACAATCGTCAAACAAGATTTCGTGATCAGTCGTGTCAAATCCAGCTGAGAGGTCGAGAAGTACCAACACAGGAGCGTCCATGGAGTCCATGGAACAAGGAATATCTTCTGTACTCGCAGAAGGGTTGTTACCGTGTTGTGGCCTAATTGCAAACGGATTGAAGGGGTTTACCAAGACTCTTTTGTTTCATGCGTGCCTGAACACACGATGCCACAATACGTTCCATAATGTTTTATAAGAAGGTCAGACTAGAGACAGGCTTGTACCTTGTGAGGCAATCCGAGGCCAATTGTGACTAAAGATGTCATGAATGCTTTCTTGAGGTAGTGGTTTATAAATGGGCAGTCTGTGATCTAAGTGATCATCAAAGAAAAAACATCAGAAATTCTACATATTTACACATCGCCGTGAAAACACGTTTGATAGTTGTGCTGTTTTGGGTACTTTAGTTTAGGGCAGATGTCAGGCAGCTGGTTTGCACGGCTGAATGATGAGACATGAGATATTCATACTTGTAGTCAAGAAGCCAGGGCCTAAAGTGCTGAAGATGTGGTGCAGTTCTTGCGATCACCATGTTTGACTACCATACAGGTGCTCTTTTAAAGATCAACCTGTCATGTCTGTCATGGCAATACCTTATCGATAGATGGATGCTTTAATTTAATAATTCCGGCTGTTCTTACTTGCAGATGACAGGAGAAGCTTACCGTGGTTGACGTCAAAAGCAGTGCTGAGATTTAGCAGCATGAGTGTCCTCAACATGCTGAGCACGCATCATATAAGATCCTCAGCATTGCAGTATTTCCGACTATTACGTTTGGACGAGTGAGAGAGGTGCACGACAAATGGAAACAATATTATACACGTCCTCATCTTCGGAACATTACGTTGAAAGTTGACAATACATGTGCATTGTGTGCACAAACCTTTGTTCCAGCTGACGTCTAGCTCTTGCATGTGCCATGTTCTTTGTACTTAGTGGTTGAATAACTGATTTTCAGGCTTTGGAGACAACTACAACCTTTATTCACTACTCACATTTTGCTAAGAATCAAATCACGGATTCAACAGAAAACTATTCTGTAGAGTCAACCTTTCAGTAAGCATAGATCCAAGGTTTCAGTATGTCATTGCATCTTGGGGATCCCACACGTGCTATTGTCATGTGTTGTTTATTTGTCATTTCTATAGTTACTCATGTCTCATGTACATAAAGTTGTGAAATTTTGGGATCCTTAGCAAAGTGTGAGTGGTATATGACAAATGGATATGTCAGAGTACGATCATTTCAATTCTGTTCGCAAATGCATGCTCAAGTTCTTCTTGTGGTTGAACATCAGATGTTGCATAAATTACTGTTTCTGTCTTGCCTCTTGGAACACAATCCGACTTTGGATGACAGCTTCCTGAGACAGAATGGATTTTGTTTTCGGGTGATGTAAGCGAATTCTCTATGCGTAGAGAAAATGACAGCCACAGTAAGGAAAGGCAACGCTCATGACAAGACAAATAAACTTACCTCTGCTAAGTCCTTTGCTCCAACAAAGTAATGTGTCTCGCTCGCAGTAGTATCATGATCAGTTTTTGACAAGTGACACGTGAGAGTCGAAATAGTATATACAAGAGCTCGACACAAGCCAATTTGTATACATTTGTTTTGGCATAGCTTGATGCCTATGTTCTTGAAGACTACCGACCTATGGGTCGACATATCTGGCGGTTGACAAAGGGCTACATGGAAAGTGAGGCACGTTATTAAACGTAGGGACATATTCCCAAGATTGAGAAAACTGCTCTTAGCCATGTTGTTGTTTGTGAAGCTAACAACTGAAAACATGTTCCATGTGGTAGAACAGACAAAATGAAATGTTGCAAAAACAATTAAATAAGCAGCCTTTTCATGTTATCGCCATCCTATATGTGTTGTGACTGACTAAATGCCATTTTGTCATCTTGCTGTTCATAAATAACATTTGATAACAATCTGAAGTATTACCTGCATCGTCCATATTTGTAGATCGGAAAAGAAAACACCGAAATATGAGATTCAACAGTCACGATATCACCATGTATATATACATATTATTTTAACCTTCTGTGTAACGGGATGGCTTGCTATGGTTTCCGCTTCTTATCGGACGATCAATTTTATCTTTTATTTGATGTAGGCATTTCGAACGTTTCACCATTAAAAATGTCATATAGTAACAAAAATATCCAAGAAACACGTTATATGATTTTGCATTAAGGTAAACGAGTCCTTGTTCACTGTGAATGATGTAAAATATTGAATATATTTTGTCATGATGTGTGTGAACTGCTTATGGAAAAAACAGATTCAAAACTAAATATATTCAACTAAATATATGCATGTGAGTGTGTGCGTGAGTGAGTGAGGGTTTGTAAGGTGTATTCATGAATTTCGACGTAACTACACATTCATAATCTGCAAAAATGTGTGTCTCAGTGAAACAAATATGCACAGGCTTTGAAATGCGTTATTTTCGTCAGTGAGGAATGTTATTTATCTGCATAATTTCCTTTTTCAGTGGACTCTGTGTGGGAACACTTATTACAATCGCACCAACGTCTGCAACACTTAACAAAACGTGAACGGCCATGGGTGCTGGGTAATGCTGAGAGTCGTTCACCCCCGTTGTGGACCCAGGGGGATATTTGGTCCACCAACCCGTTTCTCGTGGGTTCCGGTAATGTGTCAGTGGAGGAAGGGATCCTGGTGGTTGAGGGCAATAGGGGCCTGCAACCGCGTTCCTGTTGCTGAACACACCACATTGGCCCTAACTTCGCCTAGACGGGTGGTTGAAAGGGCCCGGTTCAACCAATCGGCTGGTCATGCCAAGCCCTGTGCATGGAATATATATATATATATATATATATATATATATCTTGATGCGAAAAAGTGTGACAGACAAAATACTGCCTTGAGGGACACCTTTATACTGATTGTAATGATGAGACAGGGTAGAACCCACGCTGACTTGAAATTGTCTGTTATTTAAGAATTTGGTTATGAATTCAGGCAAACGACCTCGCAAACCGAAATCATGTAGATCTCTCAAAATGCCATATTTCCAGGTTGTGTCATATGCCTTCTCAAGATAAAAAAGATAGACACAGCATGTTGTTAATTAATCAGCGCGTTTTTCACAAATGATTCTAAACGCACTAAGTGATCGACAGTACTTCTGGTTTTACGGAAACCACATTGTAATCTATTATTCACCATACGTTCCATGGTTTTGCAGACACAGCTAGTTAGAGATATCAGTCTGTAGTTTGGCGAATCTATTTGATCCCTGCCAGGCTTTGGTATTGGGATTACAATGGCATTACGCTATGTCGGAGGAAATTACCCAGACGTCCATATTTTATCAAATATATCTAAACGTGTCATCAAACATGGTTCAGATAAGTGTTTCAGAAGCTGGTAATGGACTCAGGAACATTATTTGTCAAGAGTTTTTGGGAAGAGTTTCGCCGACTTTATTTGCAAGTTTAGAAGTATCAGTAATTAAATCGTCACCATCTTTGAGATGCTGTACGGCAGAATTGGAACCTTTCCCTTTAATTCTTTGAACCATGTTCCAGACCTTGGAAATCGGCGTGCGTGAATTAAGTTTCTAGACATAGTTTCTCCAAGATTGTCGTTTGTTTTGCATTCAGTATTTTGAATTTATTTAAGTTATGGACAGTTGGATGACGGCGAAAATAATGTTCTGTCTTTTTCCTCGCTTTTCTGGCCTGTCTACAATCTGTATTGAACCACGGTTTTCGTACATGTGAAGTCGGAGATGACTTTGGTATACAGCCATGAGCTATTTTATTTAAAATGTCAGCAAAAGTTTGAATGGGATCAGTTATATCACTGAAACACTCAGGTCGCAGTTTTGATTTACACATAGTTTGATATAAAAACCAGTTAGCCTTCGAGAAGTTCCATCTCGTAAACAATGGAGAATCAGATGGAGAGGAGAGGATAGTTCAGAAAACTATAATGGAAACTTCCACAAAGGTCATTATGAACGGACCAATCAAATTCATTGAGGAGGTTAGAATCTGCAAGAGATAAATCTAGAGAAGAATGAGTGCCAGTTGCAGGGTGATAGGTGCGCGAATCACCATTAAATATACACAGATCGTTATTTGAAACGAAATCTTCAAGTATTTTGCCTTTAGTATTAGTGTTAGAACTACCCCATTATGGGGTGTGACCTTGTAGGTCACCCATAATAACACATGGCTTTATGAATGCTGGTCCTTAAACCACATATTTTTCTGTTGTTTGCTTGTCAAATATTATTCCTTTAGATCCACAGTCACCTGGGTTAGATTTTGTGTTGACATGTTTTCACTGACTCACATCTGACCCTTCATGAATGATCGATAGCCTGTTTGCAACAAATTTCTTGAACCTTGATAGGGTATTGTCGATATACCTGAGAGCAGACATGCTATCTGTCCAGAAGAATGTATTGTCTATGTTGTATTGGAGCTCCTGAAGAATTACCCTGGAGAGACGAACAGCGACTGTCGTAGCTGTCATAGCTGTCAGTTCCATGCGCAGTGTTATTTTATTTAGAGGGGCCAGTCTTGACTTCACCATCACCAGCACACAGTGAACATGGTCATCTTCATTCGTAAGGTGACTATGCTTGTCGTAAGAGGCGACTAACGGGATCGGGTGGTCAGACTAGCTGACTTCGTTGACACATGTCATCGGTTCCCCATTGCGCAGATCGATGCTCATGTTGTTGATCACTGGATTGTCTGGTCCAGACTCGATTATTTACAGACCGTCGCCATATAGCTGGAATATTGCTAAGTGCGACGTAAAACTAAACTCACTCACTCATTCGTAAGACGTAGATTCCATAGTCAGCTTCACTACCATCGCAGAATACATGTAGTTGTGCAGATGTTATATTTCCAAATTCTTCAGGTTTGTAGCATCTTTTTAGATTTCTATATAGGTTTGACAGATCATTCAGCCACTGGAGCCATAATTTCATTGAAGTCTGGCCAGTCTCCTCATCCCATCCAAACTTCATCTTGCATAGATTCTGGAGCAGCTGTTTTGCAATCAAAGTAACAGGCGCAACAAACCCTAGCATATCACTGATACTGCTTACTACTGAAAATATTCCTCAGCTTGTGTTTGCTCTGCCTTTACTTTGGATTTTGAAGCCAAAAGAATCTGTGTCAACAAAGCAGAAGACACCAAGAGCCCTATCGTTGGAGAGAGAGACTCGAATTCATGATTCAGTTCTTTAACATCCTTGGCTCTTTCATCAGCCAGGATTGGCATCATGACTGAATTACTGATGGAGATCCACTTAGTGAGGGGAAATCCTCCATCTTGGCATAGTTGTGATAGTTCTTGGATGATGGATAGCGCGAATTCATTTTGCGTGGAAGCTACACAATCATCAGCATAGATGCTGTCTTTTATCATGGTTACTTTTTCAGTATCATACCTTCCTTCACTGTTTTCTGCAGTTCTTAGCAGGGCAAACGTGGAGCAAC
Source organism: Haliotis asinina (assembly GCF_037392515.1). Taxonomy (NCBI): domain Eukaryota; kingdom Metazoa; phylum Mollusca; class Gastropoda; order Lepetellida; family Haliotidae; genus Haliotis; species Haliotis asinina. The sequence continues at coordinate 28,681,892 of NC_090280.1, forward strand.
TTGATGATGATACAGCACCGAATATATATACACACATCCTGTAGACGTCTGGTTCTTCATTACAATTCCCATCAGGCCACCAGAAGAAGCGTAGGTAATCACGGTCTTCTTCAGGTACTCTGACTCCGTAATACATAGACTCAATGTCGCCCATGATTGCAATGGAGTCCTGGCAAAATCGAAGAAGTATACTGGTCAATTCATTCATCAAGTTGGGACCTTGCAGCAGCATATGATTCAAAGATACTCCCTGGTAGGTATCTTACCAGGCTTTCATGGATGATATACACCGTGATGAGGGATGTACCATCTATGTCCTGCCTCACCATCTTCTATCGTAACCTTTTAAACATAATTCTTGGACAGTACATCTGTCATGAAAGTTTGATTCTTCTTTGAACCTGTCATCATTCAGAAACATTTTCTTCAAACTGTCAAGTCACTTGCGCACTGTTGTCGGGCATTATCATGTAATTAGCGTGGTTTTGATGTGCGTTACCTTCGCCCAGTGACAGCTGAGTTTGAGAAATAATTAGGTAGGAACAAGATGTTAATCAACCTTCGTTGGACTCTGCGTTGTTATTTTTAAAAATGTAGTGTTTCAGCCTGATCCCAGTTCATTAATCGGGCAAGTAGGGTAAATAACAGAAACAAGCAAACAACTGACAATAATTTATTACAAAACAGAATACGTAGAAAAATACAAACAAAAACTTAACAACTGATAAATGACACAGTATCGCATCAACAGGTTGATTCTAGATCAGTTAAACTTGTACTTTTAAGCCAACCCGAAACCAACCCTGTTCTTATACAAACGTTACCCAAAAGCTATAAATCCTTGTTCGCTTCCTACTCCTAATTTTCCCCTAACCCAACTTCACAGTAATAAAAGAAACCTAACAATACATAGTCTAGTCTACAGTTTAATGTTCCACTCTATAAACGGGCAGGGAATGACCTTGAAACAGGATCTGAAGGGCGATTTTACCTGATGTTACTCGGTTGACCGAAGATAGACAACTGAACCCTTTTACTTTTGGCCTCCAGAGCATCAGATAACTCTGTTCTGGTCAGCATTCTTGATTCCAATTCCTCCTAATGTCTGGGTTTTACAATTTCCTATAAAATCCACTTATCTTTCCACTATCTAGAAATAGCGATGTCCAATAATACAAATGTCCATTAGTGTTAAAGCTATGTTGCTTTTGTTGCGAACAACATGATTCTTGTCTATCATATGGATGTAGGTATGACCTTATTGAATGTCCACCTGTTTGGCATGTCCATCAATTCCATCCATTCCAATTCTAATTCTTATATTCAAATTTCCGTTGTCTTTTACAGTAGATTAACTGAAAATTGTAGAAGAACAAAGTTTTAAGAAATTGCAATCCATAAACAGAATTTAACTTGCTAAAAAGGCAAATGTCTGAACTGCCTCTTCCAAAACTCATTCAAAAGTCTAAAGCATAAATATTGTCATATGCTCCTAAGCACATTTGAAATACGATAAAACATGAAAAACATGAAAACTCCTAAGGGTTGTTAATAAAGTGGCAGTGGTATTAAACAAAATAGGATTAAAATTACACTTGGTTTAATAACAAAAATGAAATTTATTGAAAAATGGTTTTGAAAATTAAAGTTTTATGAAAATAAGTGTTTTGACCGTGACAGCATTCACTCACACGTTTAACATTGAGATGATCGAATATGCGGTTCTCTACCTCTTCCTAATCAGCGTCTGAACACTCACTAGTGTTGTCTTCCTCCTAACCTATAAATCTGGAACTGCAAGACATCATACGCGTGTTGTAATCTTGGAGGTATCGACAACTCCTAAGGCAATGGGTATTATAAGCACAAGATACAGTATTTATACACTGTGGGATTAACGTTTCCAGACATCTGGTTGTGACTAGTAGGTGGGTGGACGTATAAGCTCCAAAGGCTTTAGTGTCGTCAAGGCTACGCAGTTCGTCAAGCAACGACGATAGGGTTTGTGAAATCTCCAGTGTCAGACCCATACTTTTGTTTAACAAGCCGAGGGAGACCAGGATGGATCAGATGTAACCACAACACAACGACCATATTTTCCATGGTAGGTGAGGGCTCTTTATCAACAACTGGTGCCTGACCATATTGTTGAATGTCACATCCGGTAGTGAGAAGGTTGTCTTTTATAAAGGCTTCAAGCCTTTGACATAAATCCTCTGGACGTTCATCCGTCTGAAGTTTTATGGCCATGATATCTGGGAAATGCAATCCTGTGGACGGGATATCATAATGCTGTCTGACCTTCTGCCATACGTCATGAACAGACGTGGAGTATTTGATGATAGAATTTCTGGATATGACGCTGCAATAATTCGCAATCTGACCGAGCAACAAGTCTAGCTGCATATTTTTCTGCACTGCTGTTTTTCTATGTCGTTGCGGGACACTTTCGTCATCATCATGTAAGCCCCGAGTAGGTCTGACGGCAGATTTTTTTCCTGCGCGAGAAAAGGGTAAAAATTTCATCTAACGACAAAATATACACGAGAGTTTGGCGCCAGTTTCCAAAAGAGTTTATGGTTTCATGTCTGGTCAGTTGCCACTGCTTTGAAGCCCGATTTTGAGGCATGATTTCGATTCAATAATGTCACGAATTTGCAACCACTCACGAGGTTATGTGTAATACCAATACCTAAGTCGAAAATGTCTTGAAATACACTTGTTCATGCAGGGTTGCCCGCCGATTGTGAAGATATGAGGGTAAACGATGTCACTGGAATCCTGCTTGTCGGATTATTGATGTGAATAATAACTTACCTGCCACCACGCCAGTACACAACGCCGATCTCTCAAAACCATGCTGTTTATTCGGCGACCATTACAAAGACGAGCCAAAACTGGGAATGGTACACTATACCATTCCGGACAAAGAAAACGAAAAGAACGCGGATCGCGAGTGATGGCGTAACTCATCTACTAGCCGCCCAATAGTCTTCTTTTATTAAACTGTCCACACACAGTATCTCTGGAAATGTTGAAGTGAGACATATTTGGCTGACATTTTACTGATGCGATGTATGTATGACTCAAACAGTTTTGCAAAAACGGTGACTGTAAGCTGGACTTCTGCCTAACTTGTTTCTTGTCACCTTGCCACTGGTTTAATATCAAACTGAAAAAACTATCAAATTCCTGTTATCTGATTAGATTTCGTTCAAGGATGAAATATGCGACTTTGTGGTGTCCCACCTTTATATTGCCAGGACATTGTAAAAGCGGCGTCAAAACATACTCAATCAGTCACCCACAGGGCGGAGTAAAGTATCGCGTTTATATGATTAAAATTGCGGTTTATGTCAAGAGCATTCTTTTATACCATGACTCCTATCCCGAAGGACTCCCTATGCTGGGTACTGGAGATGTTCCAACAAGAACGATGTTACACTCAACAATGTGATGATAAAGATAGTAAACCGCCATTATAACGAATTTCGAGGTGTGAGTATAGCAAGTGGCTGTATCTCCCAAACAGTAAGTTATATTCGCTGATTCGATATAAGTGTATTCGTAACAAACGTATTTACTCTAGTTAACAAAATGGATGTTTTCTATAGAGTATGATACAAAATGACAAATTTAGTTGAGAAAGATTTGTTGTAAGTTTCCATGAGATAAAAATATTATGTTTCTCACCACCACTGGCAATGAAGTGCAACAACGGTCAAAACTAAAAACATGATTTCATGCACACTCTTATTAAAGAGTCTCTATGCCGGGTTGTAGCAAGAACAGGGCCAGCACAGATAAAAATCTCTATCCCCTACATTGGCCAGACCTCACACCAAATAAGCAGACTCGTGAAGGAACAAGCCGATATAGGAACCACATTCTCCACTTCACGAACTCTAAATAACCTTCTACAGGCCAAAGGACATAACCACTCCAAAAGCAGAAAGTCCAGCCCCAAGGGTGTTGTCGACAAAATTGACTGTAACTGTGGACAATCATATATCAGCGAAACATCCAGAGTGAAAGAGCACCAGGCATCATCAAACAAATCAGACAACAACTCAGCTATATCAGAACATATTCAGTCCAACCCCAGTCACCACATCAACTGGACAGAATACACACTACTGTCCAACAACCATCCCGACTTCACCAAATGGAAATTAAAATAGGCCATCCACGTCAAACGACACTGACTCCAGATGAACAGAGATCAAGGTTACATCATCCAGTCAGCATATGACGAACTCATCAACGAACGTTAAGTGCTTGAAACATGTCCCACTCTCCTGCTCTGTACCACTCACTGGCCTCTACATGTAATCCCTTGTCATCACATTGCTCCTGTACTTCCATACTAACTATCAATCAATCCTAAGAACTTATATAAACAGGTCTATACTCTCCAACCCTGTACATCCCATAGTCTGTTGTTAATGGCTTCTACATGTAAATACTGTCCTGCCCAACTAGTTCCAGTTGTTTTTGTTAAATATTTTCTGTACATATTGTTAAGAATTTACCATGACAAACAATGTAAGAAATCCCCTTGTGAACCAGCAAAACAGAACAAAGACAAGTCATAAACGTTCAAATTATGTATTATTATGCAACGAAAACAAGGTATACAAGGTCACAAGTCAATTTCACAATACTGATTTCAAGTACAACTCAAGAGAGACAAAATCTAAGTCAATGGGTCACAAAATACAATATAGCAAACTCACCAAAGTCATAGTCAACTATCCAGATTGTAAACACAGTGAGCGGTCTGACAACGGATGATTTAGATAAGGCGTTGATGGATTGTTGGCAATGATCTAACTCCAATGATGTGTCCTTCGTGACACGGCAACCAGCCTTTATATATACCTTCAGTCATTTCCCGAAAGTTCGGGCACATACGACCACCGTCAACGCTCTAGAATGCCCTCGAATAAGTCTCCCGGAATTAAACACGTAGAAAACTAGGAGCAGATAAATTCCGGAAAACCAGAATCCTAAATGTGCTGACCATCTGTTAAACGAAATGTGACCCATCATAATTATTATTCAAAACACTAAATGTTGTGATCAAATAATAATTATTACTGAATTAGTAACAAAATATACAGAAACTACACGCTCGTAGCAATATATATGTGCCATCCTGTCTTATCTGCCTCTTACTTGCTTGACTACGATACAAGAAGCTGTATCAAAACGTCGCTCAATCCGATTAAAGAAGTTGCTCTTACATAAAGTTTCTCCTTATTTAACTTACGTAGTAGGTTAAATCCATATCTGTGATCACCTAGTTATCTTGCTGTCTTGCCAACGTGACAGGTAGTATGGCCTGCGTTATCATTGTATGTGGATTGTAAAAGTCTGTTGCATGATTGTAGTTAAGCAGAATAATTAAAATCAGAATGCATCACCTTTCGTATATATGTTAAAGTTGACTTTAATGAAGGAGATAGAAGTACAACACTTCGTGGGGCAACTTCTGGGTTGTCTGAACAGCATCAGTATGATCGTAACCTACATGACACCTTTGGCATCAGTTGGTGAGAGAACAGTTCCTTTCCCCACAATCAAACATTTCTTGACATGTGACAAAAATGCACTCAACATGGATCGTCCTCCCTGTAAGGCGTGGCAACAATGTGTCGTGTGGACACATACTTCACTATATGTGTATTTTCCCCTTCACAAGCCAGATTTAGAATGTTATCACCAGCGTCATTCATAGCTGTTAGATCAGCCCCATTCTCAACAAGTAAGAAAAAGGGGGCCTCATATCCTTCACGTGCTGCAATCATTACTGGTGTGTAATCGTCCCCATTACGACTGTTGATATCCACAATGTTGTTTGTGAGAAGGTACTTGACTATCTCAATACTGTCGCGTCTACAGGCCAAATGAAGGATGTTGTCATTGCAGTCATCCAGTAGTGATAGATCAGCTCTCCATTTCACAAGTAAGTTAAAAGCGTTTTCACGTCCCATCACGGTTGCACGCATTACTGGCGTCAAACCCCAATCATCTCGACTGTTGATGTCCACCGTGTTATGGGTCAGGAGGTACTTGATTATCCCCAAGTGTTCCCATTCACAGGCAACATGAAGGATGGTTTCATTGTCATTGGTTACTTGCGACAGATCTACTCCTGCTTCAACAAGAACGCCAAACGCATCATTATGTCCCTCAAAGACTGTATGCATTACTGGTGTCCAACCGTTCATGTTTCGACTGTTGATGCCCACGGTGTCATGCTTCAGGAGGTACTTGATTATCTCAACATTACCCCCTTTACAGGCTAGGTGAAGGATAGTTTCTCTGTAACCATTCACCAATGATAGATCTGCTCCTGCTTCAACAAGGACGTCAAACACATCCTTATGTCCATGACTGGCTCCATGCATAATTGGTGTCCAACCTTTTTCATCTCGACTGTCAATGTCCACAATACTATGATTCAAGAGGTACTTGATTATCTCAACATTATTTCCCTCACAGGCCAGGTGAAGAATTGTTTCCTTGTCCTCACCCACTTGTGACAGATCTGCTCCTTTATCTATAAGGACATCAAACACATCCTTATCTCCCAAACTGGCTCCATGCATAATTGGTGTCCAACCTTTTTCATCTCGACTGTTAATGTCCACAGTGTCATGCTTCAGGAGGTACTTGATTATCTCGACATTATCCCCTTTACAGGCTAGGTGGAGGATAGTTTCTCTGTCACCATTCACCAATGATAGATCTGCTCCTCCTTCAACAAGGACGTCAAACACATCCTCATGTCCAAATTTGGCTCCATGCATAATTGGTGTCCAACCTTTTTCATCTCGACTGTTAATGTCCACAGTGTCATGCTTTAGGAGGTACTTGATTATCTCAACATTACCCCCTTTACAGGCCAAGTGAAGGGTGTTTATTTTGTTCTTACCCATTATTGACAGATCTGCTCCTCCTTCAACAAGAACGTCAAACACATCCTTGTGTCCACATTTTGCTGCATGCATAACTGGTGTCCAATCGGACTCATCTTGTCTGTCAATGTCCACAATGTCTTTTGTCAGGAGGTATTGGATTATGTCAACATTACCACCCTGACAGGCCACGTGAAGGATTGTTTCTTTTTCGTCATTCACTAGTACCAGATCTGCTCTTGCTTCCACAAGTACGCCAAACACATCATTGCTATTGGAAAATGCTGCTTTCATTGCTGGTGTCCACCCGTATTTATCTTGACTGTTGACGCTCACAATTTTCTGCATGAGGACATACTTCACGACGTCAACATTTCCCCCAGTACAAGCTAAATGAAGAATGTTCCTATCTTCATCATCCACTAAAGACAGGTTGGCACCTTCCCTGACAAGTAGGTCAAACACTTCTTTATGTCCCTCCTGTGCTGCATACATCACTGGTGTCATGTTGTCCTCCTTCCTTGAGTTGACATTTGTCTTGTTGTCAGATAAAATGGACTTGACTCGGGCCAAATCTCCAACCATGCAGGCATCGAAGAGTGTGGTGTTTGGTTCAGTATACGCTTGCGTTTGAATGAGTTTCTCTGAAATGTATCAGACAGTACATGAAATAGGCATGATAGAAAGGTTGTGGCGTATGTGCCCAAATAATTATACTAACATCTTCAGCGTCTCCGTTATGTAACTTTCTTCAGTTTGCTAATATTTCGTGTTTGAAAGGAAATGGATCATGAATAGAGTTGAAAATTTGTTGACAATGCTGATAACACTAGCCTCATGTAAGAATGTAGAGTTTTGGTTCACGTGATAAAATACCATGTACACCTTCACGATCCGCGCGCAGGGAGTACAAAAGTCATATTATTCCATCATGCCTCGGTGACCACACGAAGTGAGAAAAACGTGTATCGCCAGGCCTTTAGTAACGTGCATTTGAAGTCAACCGATAAGCTGGTGTCAACAACGCAGCAAGGATTCTGAACCGTGGCATCTCACATAAACAAGAGCAGGCCTATTCGATGCGAATTGATTTCTTTTGATTTAGTAAAACCTTTCGGCTAACAAAGCTGTGTGTCACTGAATCCAGAACAAAATCTTCTAGATTACCCGATAATCTAGCTGTCTATTTTGACAGGGAAACAAATGCCATCTTAACGGCTCTTAAATATATTCAAAGGCATTCTACGTATAAACAGTACATAATCTATTCAGACTCTCTTTCATGTCTTCAGGCTATTAAAAACGCATCATGTAAACGTCCACTTTCAATAGAAATTATTGAATTATATAATGACCTTGATACTGGCCAATTCTACATCGTCTTTTTCTGGTTACCCAGTCATGTTGGCATTTCTGGTAACACAATGGTCGATCTTGCTGCCAAGGCAGCATTCACTTCTTATTCCATACTCTAAAAATAAAGCTGTCATCAGATCTTACATTCGTGATCTAAAGCAGAATAAGTGTGACACTCAAGTAGGTATTAATAAATTACATGCTGTCAAACCCTATATTGGTTACACCTTCTTGGGTTGTCAGTCCAGATTTGAATAGGTAATCATGCGGCGATGTCGCATTGGCCACACAGGATATACACATGAATATTTGCTTAAAGGTGAGGATCATCCGTTTTGTATCCCTTAATGCATATCATACTTGACTGTGTTGAGTATTCCATCACAAGGGATCAGTATTTTAATTCACGAAATATTACGGATCGTTTTATCAATATTAGTCCTCGTTTAATTATTACATTTTAAAGGAATTAGATTTGTTAAGTGAAATGTAAATAGATATTTTATAATTGGAAGAGTAAATTAGTAAATCAAATCGATAGTGGCTGTACTGTCAAAGGGGGTTGAAGTACTGTAAAATATTTGTCCCCCTGAGAGGGTACATAAGTCCCAAAACATTTAATGTTCATTTAAGTTTTCCACGTTTTTAATCGTAGAATAAGTGTTCTTTTACTGTATGACTAGATTTGTCTAAATTGCTAACGGCTGAAGGGATGATGTAAGTCCAGCTACGGTCCATACAGGAAGCAAATGTATAGTAAGTCCCCATGGTCCTTAGTATGGTAATGTACATTCAGTTGTTGGCAACATATAGCTCATTTTTAAAATGGTATTGTCCTCTGTAGATACATTGTCTAATAACATTCTACCCTGTGATATTCTAGCTAGTTTTACTGTCCTTCGTTGACAGGTTTTTACAATGTATGTGCTATTAATTCATTTGTATTTTTTTTTAATTAATCGTTCTCGTCACGACAAGGCTGCAAATTTGCCAATGTGACGTTAAATATTAACTCACTCACTCACTCACCCGAAGCAAAGCTGTGAAGTGCAACAGTCACTGCCACAATAGTTTTAACTGTTAGTGACAATACGTGATGTTGAAATAAAGATCCGCGTTTGAAAATTTTTACAAACTGATTGAAGTAAGATGATTGTTGCTACACAAAATGACGCGAGATGACTGACCCTCTTAATCTTTTCACGAAATGATTGATTGTTTTGGTCACGAAATGATTGGTTTCACAATCTGACATCAATCCAACATGCACTTATTGCTGAAACAGATGTCCTGCTGATTCTCTTATTACAGACCGCGATGATTAAAATCGAACTAAATAATAGGTCTGTAGGTAAACCTTGAGTCTTCCTCCTCCTCGTCCTCAAAGAATTTGACAAATGCAAATCCAATCAGTGGCACGTGTTTACGAGGGACTAATCATTGATGTCAGTTTTTCATTCATCAAAACGAGAAAAATATTTTCATGATCGCTGATGTGAATCCTATTCATGATCGATCAGACAAACGTAGATGACATAGATGCATCTAACCCATTAATAGGTTAGACTACATACATTTCACACCTCTTCTGCAAAAGTCGTAACTCTGTTAATCCATTACTTTTCTGTGATCGCAGTTGATTCTCAACATGTCAGAATTAGGAGACCAATTCTGAGGTGAAGTTAAAGTCTGTTAGTTTTATTCCAGGTTGACTCATACGAACTCCCCAGTTCAGCAAATCGTTCTAAAAGTGGCATCCATCCATTTTGCTTCAACGAGGAAACATATGGGTGAGGCTTTTACCATTAGTTCCTTTGTGAATGAACGAACGAGTGAAGTCCAGAATCAGAACTTAATCACGTTTATATATCCGTTATTACGAAATACCCAAACAAGAGCGTTTTTACAGATATAATGAACGCTTAGGAATGTGTTTCTATTCTACATCTCATTTGTCTGTACAAAGATAGACAGACGCCGAGAATTGAGTACGGATATTTCTAATTACCTAGAGAGTTGTGTTATTACCAACTCCCTGTTACGTCGCCCTTATGCTTTCCCTCAAACACTTCTTAAACTGATGCACTGCAGGATATTATACAATCCTGAGGGCAGCACAGTCGTGTTCAAATCCCTGCAAAGTCTAAATAAATAATCAAAGTGTGACTGATTGCAAGTTTGTGATTGGAGTGTTCGGATGCCGACATTTTTATCACATCACATTTCCCATGCTGGACATTTACCTTTCACACATTCAGTTTTGCCAGTTCGAGTCTCCAGACACCTCATGCTTGGGCAGGTCTCCAATTCGCAGGAACCAGCTCGGATCTGAAACAGGAGCAAGTAGGACACGTATCTTGACTCTATTAAACAATCCCTATTTTTATATCGCAAGCTATTTTGTGTACATTTTAAAATAAATATCATAATGCAGTCCCTGACGATAATACCAAAAGACATAACAGAAGCGTCATGTCCACCCACGAGAGCATACCAAATGTGGCAAGTTCCTAGTCCCCTTTTTGTCACATTAAAATGCTTGTTCCCGCTCCTGGCCTTATCATGTGTGTTTTAACATGTTGACAAGCAGCAATCTCAGTCGACTGCGATTTACACTGTTTCTACGTAACGTGCGTGTGCGATTCAGCAACATCATGATATTCCATTTACACCTGTGTAAGAGATGCCTATGACTAATAATAATCAGTTAGGCATTTCTATAGCACCTTAATCCACAGAACCACTCAGTAGCGCTTAGTCGTATGCTCTCCTGAACGTAAGGGCTTTCAGTTCAGACCTGAAACTTGTAAAGTTGGACTTGTCACGTAGGTAGGCTGGAAGTTTGTTCCACAACGCAGATCTTTGCAGAGTTACCTTTCAGCGTGTTTGAGAAGGCAATCACTAAGAGTGTGGGCATAGATCGTAATGTCCTCCTTAGCAGATAGGAGTAATGAGGCCCCGGATGTATTCTGGAGCAAGACCTTGGAGACAAACAATAGGAGTTTGAAGTCAGTTACGTCGCTGACTGGTAGCCAAAGTAGGTCATTGAATACAAGTGTTATATACTCGTACGCCTTTGTGTGGGTAACACGTTTTCTGGTGGTTATGTGTTCGCTGAAGCTTGTCCAAAATGCTGCTTCTGCATCCAAACAAAAGGCTGTTGCAGTAAGCGAACGTGGATGTTGCAAAGGCGTAAGGAAGGGATTTAAATCTTTCTTGTTCATGTATACACAATCGCTTTATCACGTACCCTAGGCTCTAATACTGTGGTGGAAGGGTTTTCTGGTTTTCAGTCTAATGATGAGCAGCTCCGTTCTATAATCGTTGAGCTTTAAGTATACTATTCTCATCCAGTAGTTGATCTCAAAAGATGAAGTTGAAACTGAACTGAATCCCAGGATTAGCTGTTTATCATCAGTGTATAGGTGGAAACTTAGCAATTCTGCCAAAAGAGGAGGTAGAGATTGTGAAAAGGATTGGACCAACAACTGGTCCATCGGGTACTCCAAATGCCAGTTCCAGCCTCGGGGACCGTGTTCCTTCGACCGCCACAGCCTGGAAACGTCCTGTTACGTAGGACCTAATCCACCGACACAATCTTCCAACAGGATTTCGTGATCAATCGTGTTAAATGCAGCAGAGAGGTCGAGGGGGAGAAGTACCAACACTGGAGCACGGATGGAGTCCATGGAACAAAGAATATCTTTCTGTACTAGCAGTAGGGTACTTACATACGGATTGAAGAGGTTTACCAAGGCCCCTTTGTTTCTGATTCCATAATGTTTGATTTAGAGGGTCAGATTCGAGATAAGGATGTAGCGTGTGAGGTCTGAGTCTGAGTCCAATTGGGGTTTCATCACTAAAGGTGCCATGAATGCGTCCTTGAGTTACTGGTCTATGATCTAAGTGATCCCAAAAGAAACGCACCAGATGTTTTACATATTTACAGGACATTCATCTCAGTGGAAACTCTTTAATATTTACGGTGGTGTGGGTTCTTCAGGTTAGGGTCCATGAAAAGAAGACAGATGTCAGGCAGCTGGTTTGCACGACTGAATGATGAGACAGATATTCAAACTTACAGTCAAGAAACCAGACCCGAAAATGGTGAAGATGTGGTACAGTTCTCGAGACCGAATGGGATGTGATTTTTCACAATCACGAAAGATTTAGCTATACCATACAGGGGACCTTTTATAGTGCTACATGTCATGTCTGTTAATGCAATATCTTAGCCCGTTGTTTATTTTAAGAATTCCGTCATTTCCTACTTGCAGATGACAAAAACTTTCCGTGGTTGATGTCAAAAGCGGTGCAGGGATTTATCAGTATCAAAGTACTTTGTGGACAAGTATATTACGTGTGGACAAGTGTGAGGGTGCACGACAAATTGAGATAATATTATACACGTCCTCGTATTCGGAACATTACGTGTAAAGTTGGCAATACATATGCATTATGTGCAGAAACCTTTGCATACCTTGCTAAGGATCAAATCAACGATTCTAATCATAGAGTCTTTGGTTTAAATATCGAACCTTTCAGTAACCATAGATACTAGGTTTCAGTATGTCATTGCATCTCGTGGATCCCAAATGTGATATTGACATGTGTTGTTTATTTGTAATGGACTCGTTCCATGATTTGCAAAATGGTTGATTGGTGCCGTGAAAACCATGTCTATGGTTACTCACGTGTCAAGTACAAAGTGCTGTAAAACTGTGATCCTTAGCAAAGTGTGAGTAGTATCTGACAAATGGAGGTATGAGAGAATACGATAATTTCAATTCTGTTTACAAATGCTCAAGTTCGTTTTGTGGTTGAACAACTTATGTTGCATAAATTTACTTTTGCCTATTGGAACACAATCCGACTTTAAATGACATCTTCCTGAGACAGAATGGATTTTTTTCCGTTGATGTAAGCGAATTGTTAACTTTTACATGAAAGTCTCATTCCTTGGGCAAACGCTTAGAGATAATGACAGCCACAACGAGGAAAGGCAACGCTCATGACAAAAAAACACAAAGAAACTTACCTTTGCTAAGTCTTTTGCTCCAACGAAGTAATGTGTCTCGCTTGCAGTAGCATCATGATCAATTTGTGATAGGTAACAAGTGAGAGTCGACATAGTGTATACAAGAGCTCGACACCAGCCACTTTGTATACATTTGTTTTGGCATAACTTGATGCCAGTGTTCTTGAAGAATACCGAAATATGGGTCGACCTATCTGGTGGTTGACAAATAGCCACATCGAAAGTTAGGCACGTTATTAAAATTAGGAACATATTCCCAAGATTGAGAAAACCGCACTTATCCATGTTGTTGTTTGAAGCTAACAACTGAAAACATGTTCCGTGCGGTAGTCCAGACAGAATGAAATGTTTCCAAAACAAGTAAATATACAGCCTTTTCATGATATCGTCATTTATATGTGTTTATATGACTGACTAAATGCCATTTTGTCATGTTACTGTTCGTAAACTAAATTTGATAACAACCGGAAATATTACCTGCATCGCCCATTTTGTAGAACGGAAAAGAAAATAAGCGAAATATCACAGTCGACAATCACGATATCACTACGTATATATATTTTAACATTTTTTGAACGAGATGGCTTGTTAAGGTTTCCACTTCTTATCGGACAGTCAATTTTATCTGATGTGGGGTACTTCGAAAGTTTCACCATAAAAATGCCATTTACCAACATAAGTATCCAAGAAACACATTATCTGATTTGCAGTAAGTTCTCGTTCAATGTGAATGATGTAAAATATTCAATATATTTTGCCATGATGTGTGTGGACTGCTTATGGAAAACAGATACAAAACTAAATATATTAAACTAAATCCAAGCATGTGTACGCGTGTGTGCGTGAGGGTTTGTAAGGTGTATGATGAATTTCGACGTAACTACACATTTATGATCTACATAAATGTGTATATCAGTGAAACATATATATGAACAGGTTTTGAAATGCGTTATTTCCGTCAGAACATAATAGTGAGCAATAATTATTTAACTGCATAATTTCCTGGTCTCTGTGTGGGAACACGTTTTACAATCGCAACAAGTCTTAACAGTTAACAAAACGGACTGGCCAAAATATTCATGATCCAACCGTGGATAAATCAATTTATAAGCCAGAAAATGCTATTGGTTTAAGTATTGCGTCAAAAATTATTTTGAAATCTCCCTACTAATCCTCTACAATGAAGATGGCACCCGTGGCGAGCCACCTCCTCGTGGTGGGTGCTGGGTAACGCTAAGAGCTCACCGACACCCCCGTAGTGGACCCGGGGGGATATTTGGTCCACCAACCCTTTTGCCGTGGGTTTCAGCCTTGTGTCGGCGGAGGAAGGGATCCTGGTGGTTGAGGGCAATAGGGGCTTGCAAACGTGTTCCTGCTGCTCAATACACCACTTTGGCCCTGACTTCGCCTAGACGGGTGGTCGAATGGGCCCGGTTCGACCAATCGGCTGGTCATGCCAAGCCCTGTGCGTGGAGAATATGTATCATTGCACAAATTTTATCTGGATTTTTACTTTCGGTCTATTATTTCTAATTCTTCTGCTGGAGTATATCATCCGGGTATCCCTGGTGCTGCTGGAGGCCCGCTTGCTTTAGCATTGTCCTTCTGATACTCCGTGGTGGGTGGGGAGCTCGGATGATGAACCATATTACACTAACCATGGCTTATGAAACTCCAACAAAAAAAAACGGAGCGTCCACTTGATATTGACCCTGTTGATACTGACCATAGACCGTCTGCATCGATTGAGTATTGGCCTCGTTTCATTGTGATTGAGACTCCTCACAAGACACCTTTGAAGTTGAACCCCTTTGCTGTATCCAAGGGTATTCAAGGCATTGCTGGGGATGTGAAGAACATAAGACGCTTACGTTCGAGTGCCCTGCTAGTCAAGTGCGCGAAAAAGCAGCAAGCAACAAATCTGATGAATACTAAATCTTTCGTGGGCATTCCCGTCACGGTTTCTGCACACAAAACCTTGAATACAAGTGAAGGTATCGTGAGAGATAGAGATCGATTGTTTGATGACATGTCGCACCTTGATATAAGATCTGAAATGAAGGATCAAGGTGTACTATATGTCAAACGCTTTTCAACTCGCAGAAACAACGAAACAGTCAAAACAAATACGTATGTGTTTACTTTCTCATGTCCAAATGCTCCGAAATCAGTGAAGGAAGGCTACTGCAACATACAAGTTGATACATACATGCTCAACCCGCTTAGGTGTTTTAAATGCCAGAAATATGGACACGGTGTAAATACATGCACATTGTCTGTTGTGTGTGTCTTCTCACCACAGTGATTGTGATTGTGACAGTGATTATAAAAACTGCACCAATTGCTCAGGCGACCATTCTTCATTTTCTAAACAGCGTCCAATCTGGAAAGAGCAAATGGAGATCAATAAAATAAAATTCACTCAAAATATTTCTTTTTCTGAGGCAAAAAAACTGGTAAAGAGGTCTGACCTTCCAGAAAGTTATGCCACAGTAGCAAAAACATCCTCGGGGTCTAGCTCTAAAACAACATCAACCACAGGCTGCCAAACTACTTTGACTTGGGTAAATTGCGATTCTCCACAACTTTTATATCCTGCTATATCATCACAGACTGAGGAATAACGTCCTAGTACCTCAAAGTATTCTTCTGATCACAAATCATCATCTCAGTCACACTCAGAGTCTCAATCGAGAGCGTTTAGTCAGCAAACGGTGAAAAGTAAAATAAAGCCAAATCCTGATGCTTCAAAACAACAAAGTGGCAGAGCTCCTAAAGGGTCACAGAACAAAATTCAGTTGTTCAATAAGTACGGGTCTCTTGAAGACATGGACGTTTCTGAAAACGTCCATTCTAGGGCACACAGCTTATCGCCCTCCAAAAGAGTGCGGGGTAGATCCCCAATAAATCCTCCCAAAAGATAGTTTATTCCAATAATATTGTACAGTGGAACTGCAGAGGATTGAGGACTAATTTACACGAATTACAGCTATAAGTCCAAGATTTTACACCTTCAGCGATTTGTCTCCAAGAGACATATTTAAAACAAACAGATACATTTGACCATCGTCATTTTAATGCATATCATTGTTTTGCAACTCCGGGTGATAGGGCCACTGGCGGATCATCCATTCTAGTCAGACAAAACGTTATTCAAAGCCCCGTTTCACTTAATACTAATATGCAGGCTGTTGCAGTGAGAATTACTTTACATGTAGCGTTTACGCTATGCTCTCTTTATATTTCACCGTCTTCGGCGTTTGCCAAAACCGATCTTCAAGCTCTATATCATCAGCTCCCGAAGCCCTGTATTATAATGGGAGATTTAAATGGGCACAACCCACTCTGGGGTAGTGTAACTACAAACACTAAAGAAAAGTTGTTGGAGGACTTTTGTTCTGACAATGATATATGTATTTATAATGATGCTTCCAACACATATTTACACCCTGGGACAGGGACTTATTCTGCTCTCGACATGTCACTTACAAATTCAGAACTACTAAATGAATTCGAATGGTCAGTCCACGATGACCTATGTGGAAGTGACCATTTTCCTACTTTATTAAAAGCTGTAACTCCATCTGATGTTCCTCCATCATCAAGGCGGAATTTCAAAAAGGCTAACTGGGCTTTATATGAAACACAGTGTGCTGAAAAACGTAAACCCGAACGTTTTATTGACGTTCCTGATGCTATTATATGTTTTTCTGATGAACTGAATTCCATAGCTGATGAGTGTATACCAAAGTCCTCTGCAGTTCCACATATTCGAAAACCATGGTTCAACGATGAATGGAAACAAGCTAGCAAGGCAAGGAAAAAAGCAGAACATTATTTCCGTCGGTATCCTATGGTGCATAATTTAAATAAATTTAAAATTTTAAATGCTAAAGCGAGGCGTACTTTTAAACAGAACACACGCCAATCTTGGCAAAAATATGTATCCAAAATACATTCTGGGACACC
Organism: Haliotis asinina; assembly: GCF_037392515.1. Classification (NCBI taxonomy): domain Eukaryota; kingdom Metazoa; phylum Mollusca; class Gastropoda; order Lepetellida; family Haliotidae; genus Haliotis; species Haliotis asinina. The sequence continues at coordinate 28,699,178 of NC_090280.1, forward strand.
CATGTCCACGGTATGGAACATGGTCCAGAAAATTAAAGGTAAAGGTATTAAATCTACTATCCATCATATTAAACATGGACATCAGTTACTTACAGATAAATCAGATATTGCAAATAAACCGGGTGAAACCCTCGCTAAACACTCTTCCTCTTCTAATTATGTACCTAAATTCCAGCAGTATGAAAAGAAAAGAAAACTATTAATTTCAATTCTGATAATGGAGAAGTTGAAAATGAAACATCTTCTATTCATGAACTCCATACTGCTCTTGATCAAGCTCGTGACACTGCTACAGGAGCTGATTACATATATTATCAAGTCCTGAAGCACTGACCAGAGTCATGTTTAGAGACGTTCTTATCAATTTGTGATGATATTTGGACTTCAGGTAAGTTTCCTTCTTCATGGCATGACGCTATAGTAGTACCAATACCTAAACCTGGACGTGATCATACGGATCCATCCAATTATCGTCCGATTTCGTTAATTAGCTGTGTTTGCAAGACCATGGAACGCATGATAAATAATCGACTTGTTTGGTACTTGGAAACAAATAACCCTATAACTGATATACAGTGTGGTTTCCGGAAAAACAGAAGTACTGTCGATCACTTAGTGCGTTTAGAATCATTTATTAAAAATGCACTAATAAACAACATGCTGTGTCTATCCTTTTTGCTCTAGAAAAAGCATATGACACAACCTGGAATTATGGTATTTAAGAGACTTACATGACTTCGGCTTGCGAAGTCGTTTACCTCAATTCATAGCCAACTTTTGAAATGGCAGACAGTTTCAAGTTTGAGTGGGTTCTACCCTGTCTGATCATTACAATCAAGATCAGGGTGTTCCACAAGGCAGTATTTTGTCAGTCACACTTTTAAGCATAAAGATAAATAGTTTATCCAAAGTTTTAAACGATTCAATTGATGGATCGTTATTTGTGGGTGATTTTAATATTTCTTGTCGTGGGAAAAACATGCATACTATTGAACGGCAACTGCAGTTGTGTTTAAACAAAATAAATAAATGGTGTCTTGAAAACGGCTTTGAAATTTTTAAATCCAAAACTAATTGTATACATTTTTGCAGAAAATATAAGCCACATAAGGACCCTGAACTATCTCTAGATGGCACTCCCATCAAAGATGTAAAGGAGGCCAAGTTCTTGGGCCTAATCTTTGATTCCCACTTAAGATTTCTGCCTCATATTAAGTCCCTTAAAACTAAATGCCTGAAGGCTCTTGACCTGTTCAAAGCTGTTTCCAACTCAAAGTGGGGAGGGAATCAAGCAACCCTCTTACATCTATATCGATCACTCGTGCGTTCGAAACTCGATTATGGCTCCATCGTATATGGTGGAGCCTGCAAAAGCAACCTTAAGCTTCTTGACTCTGTCCACCATCAAGGCTTAAGACTTTGTCTTGGGTCTTTCAAAACTTCACCTATTGATAGTAGCTACATTGAGGCCGATGAACCATCTCTTACTCAACGTCGTATAAAAGTGTCTTTACAATACATTACTAAATTATATTCTGATGAATCTAACCCTGCCTGTAGCTGTGTGTTCAATCCGCTTTATGAGGATTTGTATCACAAAAAGGCTTCTCTTGTTCCACCTGTTGGGCACAGAATTAAACCATTTATTTCTTCAGCCGGTATAGAGCTGGAAAGTATATCGCCTTCCCGTGTTCTTTCTTCTCCTCCTTGGCAATTGGTTAGGCCACACGTTGACCTAACATTAACATCATTTTAAAAAATCAGAAACAAATGACTTACAATATAAACAAGAATATCATCAATTAAAACATATATATAGCAATTACAAACCCTCAGTTACAGATGGATCCAAGGACGGTGGTGCAGTAGCTTGTGCCACTGTCATTGGAACCAGAACAATATCTTTTAGAATTCCAGATAACAGCTCTATTTTTATCGCAGAAGCAAACACCATATTAACAGCTCTTAAATATATTCAAAGACACCCTAAACATAAACAATATATAATCTATTCAGACTCTCTTTCTTGATTTCAGGCGATTAGAGATATTTCTTGTAAACATCCACTTTTAATTGAAATTATTGAATTGCATAATAATCTTGCTACTGGCCAATACGACATCGTATTCTGTTGGTTACCCAGCCACGCAGGCATTTCCGATAACGCAATGGCTGATCTTGCTGCCAAGGCAGCACTCAACAAATCTGTGACACCACTTCTTATTCCAAACACTGATTACAAAGCTAGCATTAGAACTGATAGACGTGATCTAATGCAGAAGAAGTGGGACACCCAAGTAGGTATAAATAAATTACACGAAAAAGATTGGTTACAATTATATTGGTTACACCTGCTTGGGTTGTCAGTCAAGATTTGAAGAGGTTATTTTAAGACGATGTTGTATTGGCCATACCAGATATACTCATTCATATCTTTTAAAAGGTGAGGATCCTCCATTTTGTATCCCTTGTGATGAGAGAGTCACGGTCAAGCATATTCTGCTTGACTGTGTCGAATTCTCCATCACAAGGGATAAATATTTCAATGTCAAAACTGTAAAGGATCTTTTTACAAACATTAGTTCTCATTTAATCGTTGGTTTTTTAAAAGAAATTGATGTTTTGGTTGAATTTTGTGTAACATGTTCTGTAAATAGATGCATTTTAATTATTGGTTGTTTAGATTTGTGACTAGAATTGTTAGTGGCTGTACCCTCAAAGGGGGTTGAAGTATTATAAAATTATTGTCCTCCTGAGAGGGTACAAACAAACAAAGTAAATTCTAATTTTTATTGTATGGCTAGATTTCCCAAATTGCTGACGGCTGAGGGAATGATGTAAATCCAGCTAGGGTCCATGCAGGTAGCAAAAGTACTGTAAGTCCCCATGGTCCCTAGTATGGTGATCTACCTTCAGTTGTTAGCAATCCATAGCCCATTTTTACATTGTATTGTATTGTATAGATAAATTGTTTTAGGTATAGTTACTAGTTTTATATTCTACTCTGTGATATCCTAGTTGTTTTATTGTCCTTCGCTGACAGGTTTTATAATAGACATATATTTCATTTTAGTATTAAATGTTGTCGTCACGATATGGCTGAGATATTGCCGATGTGACGTTAAATATTAACTCACTCACTCACTACAATGAAGATTATCCCATATTACTGCTCATAACCGGCGTTGAATTTTAGAGTGGTAAACAGTTGACACTCCAAGGCCTTTATCGAGAACTCTTTATCGACCATGATCCGTTTCCGGAAGACATCCTACTTGAAACGTAGACAATTTCACATACCACCAGCTCATAAGTAAGTATGTAGATGCTATCAGAACCGTATGTGCTATATTGTAAGTAAATCAATATCGGTATAAAGTTAATGACGTTTCAGTTGACAGTGCTATATGTCTTTGTCTGTTGTTACCTTTCAATATGTTCAAGACCTAGAAATGCGTGGGTCTGGACCACAAATCCTGGTGAGATCATTTTTACCTAATCAGTCCGAAACTCAGATCCCTCATGTTTCACAGTGCATTTCCGATGTGAAATTCTGGATATCACTCAAAAAGCTAACATTGAAAGACACCAAAACTGATATCTTGCTGTCCAACCATGAATTGGGCCAAGGTTAAAGTGGACTCGATCTAGATTGGAAATTCCGTGCTACCATTTAATACAACAGTGAAAAATCTTGGGGTCACCATGGACTCAAACATGTCTATGGAGGACTGTGTAAATACCGTATATCGCGCGTGCTATTTCCACAGGAGGAACATTGCCAACATCCATCAACTGTTGACATGTGATGCGTTACGCCATTTGGCCAGATCCATTATCCTCTCACAGTTGGATTACTGTAACAGTCTACTGGGTAAAGTACTTCAGGATCTTGTCACTCCGTTGAACCGGAAGCTGGCAGGGTAATGGAGATGTACCACGAATTGCTCTTAAGATGTTGAATAGAACATATTTCACGTGAGCAATTATGAAATATGGGGTTGCAAATCTGAGAGCACAACCTAGTGAGGAAATGGGAGTGTACCTTTGATGGTGGGGATATTTTATTATGACATGAACAATATTTTTTGAACCGGAGAGAGAAGTGCGTTGCCAACCTTTGATCGCTTCGCTCGCATATTATGGAGACTGGACATTTTATCTACGCTGCGCAATCCCATTTGTGCTACAGTTTGCCTGTGCTTTCTGTCAGAGTTGAAAACCCGATGTCAGACTAGTCACATCAAAAGCTCCGCGACCAATTGGGTTTTACGCAGCTTTTAGCAATATTCCAACGATATTACGGCTTGGACACCATAAATGGGCTTTACATAATGTACATAGTGTGAATCGAGCCTGGGTCATCGGCGTGACAAACGAACACTTTATCCCCTGAGCTACCCCACCGCCTCTATAACCCGTGACTATCAATTCTCATTATCATCAAGTAAATATGGAAGATCTGTTCATCCGTGTGAGCTGATATTGCTTGATAAATGTTCGAGATAACGGGTCTGTATCAAAAACTGTAGATTTGAATGTGTATACATAACCATCTACCTTTTTGTACATTTAGCCTTATGTTCCGTGTCTAAATTCGTATATGCTTTTGTTCTATCTCAGATTTCACTTTGTAAATAATATTGTTGGAGCAATATATTGTGAACAATATTGTGAACAATATATGCAAGGAAAAATGCTGTCGAGTTTGACTTGTGTTTATAATGAACGTATTTGTATTTCTAAACTAAGTCTCATTGTTAAATTTTGTGAAACCTGCGACGTTAAATTCTAAATCATGTACTCGCTCCCCAGTCGCCTGCTTTTATTGAACTGTCCACACACACACACAGTATCTCGACTGTATATACTGAGAGAAACAAATAAAGCAACACATGACAATTGAAATGTTCTTAAATATTTTCCTGTTTCCACCGCCGGGATGAAGAGTCCAGTGGAAGGAAATCGAAGAAGATATAAAGGAAGACTGACATGCAGTGGTGTCCCCTTATATGTTTCCCTCAGTATATTTCAACAAGCCTGTGATACAGATGTGAATGAGCCAGTGAATTTAATATGGAGCGTCCCATATTGATTTCATTCATGCTAAGAAGCGATGTTGTTCTGTTCATTTACTGCAAGAATTGTAGGAGCTCATTTCAAGCCTTGAGAGAATTGAATATTATAAAGTTGTGAAGCATCGTCGAACTAGTAAGCACAGAACATATGCATTATTTATTCATTTGTCTTATGTCGACAGACTTTATAATATAACTATATTTGTTATCATTAAATGATGTGTTTTAGTCACGATCTCGCTGAAACATTGCAGGTGAGACTATGATATTAATTCACTGACTCATTCAGTAAATGATTGGTGTACTGGTTAAAGACGAGGGCTGCTGACTTTAGAGTTACCGTTCCTGGGTTTAGTAAACAAAGGTGATCGTTCGAGACGTTTCAGGATAGCACTCTTTCTACACGGTGACTGCTAAAACAGTGGGAAGAAGGCGCTTGATGCGAGCACTACCCCAGCTGACAATTTTATACTTTTACATGTTACAGCATTATTCAGTGGACTCCAGATTTATGTTGTCACATTGTTGTGGCCTGACGTTGTGATACGTCATTTACCGACTTTTACGTGGTGACATTAAGTTACACAATGACGTAATACTAAGATTGAGAAAACGTTGTGTCATGGCGTTACCAATCAGCAACCTTCCCACAACTTTGCTAACTCCTGCGATCTGATTATAAATTTCGTCCATGGATGAAATATGCGACTTTGTGCTGTCCCACCTTAATAGTGTTAAGACGGCGTCAAACCATACTCAATCAGTCATCCAGAGGTCGGAGTAAAGTATCGCGTTTATACGATTAAAATGCGGTTTATGCGCATTCTTTTATACCTTGACTCCTATCTCCGAAGACCTCCCTATGCTGAATACTGGAGATGTTCCAACAAGAACAGTGCGTAAAGTGTAACTCAACAATGTGATGATAAAAATAAGTAAAGTGCACTTGTAACGAATTTCGAGTTTTGAGTACAGCACGTGGCTGTATCTCCCAAACAGTAAGTTACATTCGCTGATTCGATATAAGTGTATTCGTACGAAACGTATTTAACTCTAGTTAACAAAATCGATTATGAATCGAGTATGATTAAAACATGATAAACTCAGATGAGAAAAAAAATTGTTGCAGGTTTCCTTGAGATAACATGCAATATTATGTTTCTCCTCAACCACTGGCAATAAGGCACAACAACAGTCAAAATTAAAAACATGATTTTTATCCATACTCTTAGTTTACAAGATCATTGTACAGTGCACTGTATCATTTCGTACATTGCGAAAAGGTGTGTGTGGTGGTGGTGGTGGTGGTGGTGGTGTGTGTGTGTGTGTGTGTGGGGGGGGGGGGGGGGCAGAGGCGGGGGAGAGACAAAAGGAAGAACATCATTGTAGTATATTTCCGTTGACATGACGCTTTTAACCCTGTCGTGCTTGACAGTGTATTTGTTTGGCGTCTTACATGACACTGTGTTGACGGTGTTCTTTGAGTTTTATATCACTGTATCGTGTGTGTTGTGCTGGTGTCTTTCTTGACGGTGAATCATGTTGGTTACATGATATCCTGCTGGTGTTTTGTCTGACCGTGTATCGTATTGGTGTTTTGCTTGACGGTGTATCGTGTAGGTGTCTTGTCAGTATATCGTGTTAATGTCTTGTTTAAAGGTTTATCATTTTGGTGTCTTGACTGACGTGTAGCATGTTGGTGTCTTGACTGACAGTGTAGCATGTTGGTGTCTTGACTGACAGTGTAGCATGTTGGTGTCTTGCTTTGCATTGAATCTTGGTGGTGTCTTTTAGTAGTTCAGTAGTTCGTGTTGTTATCTTTCACGACGATGAACCGAAGTGTCCTATATCACAGACGATCTTGGCTCTCACTGCATCAGTGTCTCAGTGTTTCGTGCAGCTGCCTGGTACGATGTATCCGGGTGATGACTTTCCTTACAGTTCTTCACGTTTACGACGCGTCTGAGACAAGGATTCGAGCCTCTGTTTCATACCTACAAAAGCATAAATAAATATAGCTGTTCCAAACATGTTCCAGTAGGATTTCACGTTTATAACTGTATGTAAGCAGCTTATTAATTTACTAAAATACCTCTTTGCCTGCTTTCTCCCTCTGGTGAGTTGAAACTAGTAACGCCCTTACTGAATACACATAGCACAGTTCCGTTACAGTGTCAGTGGAGACATAGACTCAATACCATGATTACAATGTACAAAAGCGGGAATAGGACTCACGGAGGGGAAAGAAACCACGTGTCATGTCGTCGTCCACGTAGGGTTTCTTTGCCAGCAACCAGTCCAGATATTCGTCATCCTAGAATTATAAATCGCGTTGTTTACTTGATACATGAGTAATTAGTGATATAGAAAATACTTAATTGCTCCTGAGACCAGCAATTATGGTAAAACGGTAACTTGAAAATGTAAGAATTTTATCTCATCTACGACTCTACCACGATGTCACCAAGGCCTGCGTCGACAAAACTGCCTCCATAAAGTCAAAAAGGACATTTCTATGACGTCTAGGAGTCTGTCCTGATAATGTCAACAAGACTGAGTGCGTAATGTCAACAATGCTGTCTGGATAGCTTCAACTAGGCGGCCCGTGTGACGTCAACAAGGCTGTCTGGATAGCGTCACCAGGCTGTGTGGATTACGACATCAAGAGTGTCTGGATATCGTCTTGTGGATAAATTCAACAAGGCTTTCTGGATAGCGTCAATTAGGCTGTGTGGATAACGACACTAAGACTGTTTGGGTAACGTCAACAAGACGGCCTGTATGGCGTCAACTAGACTGTCTGGATAACGTCAACTAAGTTGTGAAGTGGAGGACTGTCTGCATTACTTCAGCAAGATTGTCTGTATATCTTGAACAAGACTGTCAGGATAACGTCAACAAGGTTATCTGAATAACGTCAATAAGACTACCTACAAAAAGTCACCAGTAATGTTGGTTGTTTAGGGGGGTGTTTTTGTTTTGGAGGGGGGGGGGGGGGGGGGAGAGGGGGGGTATGTTTTCCGTAAGCACACCATGACTTTGCATTGTGACATTAATGACGTTTGCATGATGTCCCTGGCGATGTCGGTATCTTGTCAACTGTGTTGCCGGTGACGTCGTATTAATGAGGGTGCGTTATGACAACCTACTACATATACTCTAGGCTCGTCACTTCATAAATCTGCGTTCGAATCCCCACATGGCAACAAAATAGTAACTTCATTTTAGGGATGATATTGCGTTATAGTGGCGTTAAAGTAAAGGAATAGTGCTAATAGCATCATGAAACCACAATCACGCAATCGCTAATTAATTAAATACCACTTACACCGGAGCGGCAACGCCCACCACAGTTTTTACGTGAAGGTCCCAGGTCAAAAGACCGATGTCTCAGAGACGCACGTCTGATTGCTCGAATCTCTGCTCGTCTTTGTTCTCCTGTCAGTGAGAAATGTAACAAACAATAATTATATTTTCTGAACTTATCATATTATACTGTATTTATGTTTAAAAATGTAAAAGGTTAGGTCACGCCAATGAGAACAGACTACATGAAATACAACTACGGATCGCAAGAGGGATTCTTTAGTTCATTAGAATCACTCGTTTGTTTGGTTGTTGTTTAACGCCATACTCATCAATATTCCAGCTATATTGTGGCGGTCTGGATCAGACAACACAGTGACCGACAGCATGAACATCGATCTGGGGACACGATGACATTTGTCAACCAGTTTAGTCAACCAAACAACCCGATCCCGTCAGGATGGGTTGCTGAAGACGGGTTCTAACTGGCTACAAACAACTCAGTGGTAGGCAAGAAGGGATAATCTACAACTGGGATAACTCACTTGATTGCTTTCTTTAGCATTTGTTCTAACTGGCGTAAGCCTCGTCATGCTTCAACGCACTCAGAGACTTGGTTCGTTCCCAGCTCTACTTCAGCCAGTTTACGGTATCAGTCAGAATTTTACAACGAATGAATGAATGAATGAATTATAGCAAGAATTATATGTGAATGGATGAAAAAATAGAGAAAATGAACAAAAGAAAAAAACACATACGTTACTCAATGAAAGAATAAATGGTACAGCAGGGTCAGTCCTCCCTAAACATGTTAAAGAATGAAAAGTATCGGGAGAAGCAGGGAAACTATTACAGGCTGTAGATTATCCTTGCTAGAACACATGTGAGTGGTTTTTTTAAAGAATTTACTTTGAGACTTTTTCCAGACTCTCTTTCTTGTCTTCAGGCGATTAAAAAATTATCATGTAAACATCCACTTTTAATGGAAATTATTGAATTGTACAACGATCCTGCTACTGGCCAATGCGACATCGTCGTTTGTAGGTTACCCGGCCACGTTGGTATTTCTGGGAATACGATGGCCGATCTTGCTGCACTCAACAAATCTGTGACACCACTTCTTATTCCATGTTCAGATTACAGAGCTTGCATTAGAAAGTATATCAGTGATCTCATGCAGAAGAAGTGGGGCATTCAAGTAGGTATCAACAAATTACATGAAATAAAACCCTACATTGGTTACACCTACTTGGGTTGTTAGTCCAGATTTGGCCACGCACGATACGCACATGAATATTTGCTTAAAGGTGAAGATCCTCCGTTTTGTATACCTTGAGATGAAAGAATCACAGTCAAGCATGTTTTGCTTGACTGTATGGAATATTCCATCTCAAGGGATAACTATTTTAAACAAAGAACTATGAAGGATCTTTTTAGTATGTTAGTTCTCATTTAATCATTGCGTTTTGAAAAGAATTAGACCTGTTACATGACTTGTAAACAGATAAATATTTTATGATTGGAAGTTGAATTAGCAACTAAGACTGAGAGTGGCTATATCGAAGGGGGTTGAAGTACCGTAGAATATGTGTCATTTTAAATTGTGGCTAATCTTGCATACAGTCGCCAGCAGCTGAGGGGATGGTGTAAATCCAGCTAAGGACCATGCAGGTAGCAGAGGTACTGTTAGTGCCCAAGGTCCCTAGTATGGTGATCTACCTTCTGTTGTTGGCAACCTATGGCCTATTTTGTATTGCACTGTCCAAATAGAGATCCTATTAGTTTTTAAGTTTCCACGCTAATTATAAATACTAACAGTAATAGTCTAGTGGTTTTTTTCTGTCCTTCGTCGACAGATTCGTGATAATATGCATATATATTCCTTTTTATGTCACGTATGTTCTCGTCACGATAGGGCTGCAATATTGCCGACGTGACGTTAAATATTACCTCACTCACTCACTTTGAAACTTTTTCACATTAGTAATTAAGTTAGATATCGTAGATTGTTAACTGACCCTGTCAGACACCCTTGAAAAACAGAAAGCTTTAAACTCTCACAAAGCTTCGTACATATTTCTAGTTTTGTCAAATAGTATGATTAACAAGAAAGAAGGAAGTTTTAGAACTATAACACTCAAGCATCACAAGCATCAATGACAGATGAGATCAGATTGGGGATATATCATATTTACACACATAAAATACATCCTAACAGTTTTTTTCTGAAAGTATATAAACCTATCACTATTACTTGTAAACACCTTCCACCTGATGGTATATTCCCCTCTTAAAAATTAACAGTGTATGTGAAAGACGTTTTTTGCTCGGTTTTAGTTTAGTATTTCAATGGCGGATCAGATACGGCGATAATGTCATACTTTACACACACCACAGTGATCCAAACAATTTGTTTAAAGTTATAAAACTATCAGGCACCCGTGGCGAGCCACCTCCTCGTGGTGGGTGCTGGGTAATGCTAAGAGCTCGCCGACACCCCCGTTGTGGACCCGGGGGATATTTGGTCCACCAACCCGTTTGCCGTGGGTTGCGGCCCTGTGTCGGTGGAGGACGGGAGTCTGGGGGTTGAGGGCACTGGGGGCCTGTAATCGTGTTCCCTTTGCTCAACCCACCCCTTCGACCCTTACTTCACCTAGACGGGAGGTTGAATGGGCCCGGTTCAACCAATCGGCTGGTCATGCCAAGCCCTGTGCATAGACTATAGATTTATTTATCATTGCACAAGTATGATTTGGAACTGATTTTGATTGATTTGGTCTTGGCTTTAATGTCTAAAACATGTTTGATGTTGCATTATGTTGCTTTGAACTTTGCCTAGAGTCTTATGCTAGAAGGCGATGGCTCATGGGCCAATCTGGTAGACTAATTATTACTAATTCTTCTACTGGAGTATATCATCCGGGTATCCGTGGTGCTGCAAGTTGGAGACCCACTTGTTTATAGCATTGTCCTTGTGATACTCCGTGGTGGGTGGGGAGCTCGGATGATGAACCTTCTACACCAACTATGGAATACAAAACCCCCCAAAAACGAAACAAACGTCAACTGGACAGTGGTGATGATGACCAACGACCTTCTAACTCAACTGAATACTGGCCACGATTTTTAGTTCTTGAGACACTTGACAAGTCACCTTTAAAATTAAACCCGTTTGCAGTTTCAAAGGGTATACAAGGTATTGCAGGTGAAGTCCCAAATATCAAACGACTGCGATCAGGCTCTTTGCTCATCGAATGCAGCAGGAAACAACAAACAACAAATTTGATGTCAACACAGCTTTTGGTTGGAATACCGGTTTCGGTATCTCCACATAGAACTTTGAACACTAGCAAAGGAATTGTCAGAGACCGGGATCAACTATTTGCCGATATGAGTGAATCAGATATAGCCACAGAAATGAAAGAACAAGGAGTGATTTTTGTGAAACGATTCACAACCCGAAAAAACTCAGAAACTAAACCAACAAACACCTACCTATTCCATTTTTCTTCTCCAACTGCTCCAAAAGCAATTAAAGCAGGATATTGTCATCTCAATGTTGATACTTATATTCCTAACCCGTTGAGATGTTTCAAATGCCAAAGGTATGGTCATGGTGTTACGAACTGCACAAATGCTATTGCATGCGTTCACTGCAGCGAAAAAACTCATGTTACTGAAGACTGTGACAGCAACTTTAAAAAATGCACCAACTGCTCTGGAACACATTCATCTTTTTCAAAAGAATGTCCGATCTGCAAACAACAAATGGAAATTAATAAAATCAAATTCACAAGGAATCTTAGTTTTGCTGATGCAAAGAAACGTGTTGTTCACACATCAGAACCAAACGAATCCTATGCTTCAGTTGCGAGAACATCAACAAATCAAACTGTAACTTTAACAGTGTTCACTTCATCAACGCAATGCCAAACTAATTTGACATGGGTTGACACTGTTGCACCCGAAATCTACTGTCCTGACCAGTCAACGCAAACTGTTGTATCTACATCAACAACTGTTAGAGAAGAAGTTCAGTCTCGGCCATCTTCCCAGGAACAATCATCATCACAGCCCATTTCCCAACCTTCCTCTGGGCATAATGGGCAGCAACTACCAAAACAAAAAATCAAACCAATAAATGAGTCTGCAAAAAAATACCATAAGGCCAGAACCTCAAAAGCTGCAGAAAATACAATCCAAATTTATAATAAGTTTGGATCTTTTGAAGATATGGATGTTTCTGACAACATCCTGTGTAGAGCTCGTAGCTTGTCACCCACAAAAAAGACAAGGGGTAGATCCCCAATCAATCCCCCATAGAAACAGTTTCTCCATGTATTGTCCAGTGGAACTGTAGAGGACTAAAAACCAACTTTAATGAATTACAGTTGTTGATTCAGGATTTACAACCATCAGCTTTCTGCTTACAGGAAACTTACCTGAAGCAGGCAGACAATTTTAACTTACGTCAGTTCATTGGATATCATTCTCTTTCTCCTCCAGGTGATAGGGCCACTGGAGGATCTTCAATCCTTGTACATCAGAATGTTATACACAGCCCTGTCTCACTTACAACTAATCTTCAAGCCGTTGCAGTGAGACTTACTCTTCATGTTGCCTTCACTGTATGCTCGTTGTATATTCCGCCTTCTTCAACACTTCAACTGTCTGATTTGCAAGCTCTCTGTGACCAACTTCCAAAACCCTGTATAATAATGGGTGATCTCAATGGTCATAATCCACTGTGGGGTGGTACAAATATAAACACTAAAGGTAAAACACTGGAAGATTTTATTTTCAATACTGATTTGTGCATATGTAATGATGATTCGAGCACGTATCTGCATCCTGCAACAGGCACCTACTCTTCTCTGGATCTGTCTCTTGCAGACTCTAATCTACTTAATGAATTTGAATGGTCAGTCCACGATGACCTCTGTGGAAGTGACCAGTTTCCTACTATACTGAAATCTGTCACGCCATCTGCTGTTCCTTCATCATCAAGGCGGAATGTTAAAAAAGCTAACTGGGCTTTATATGAAACACTGTGTGATGAAAAACTTAAACCTGAACGTTTTATTGACGTTCCCGATGCTATTAAATGCTTTTCTGATGAATTGAACTCCATAGCTGATGAGTGTATTCCAAAGTCCTCTGCAGTTCCACACATAAGAAAACCATGGTTCAACGATGAATACAAACTAACTAGAAAGGCAAGGAAAAAAGCAGAACATTATTTCCGTCGCCATCCTATGGTGCATAATTTAAATAAATTTAAAATTTTAAACGCTAAAGCGTATTTTTAAACAGAACAAACGCCAGTCTTGGCAAAATTATGTATCTAAAATAAACTCTTGGACACCCATGTCCAAGGTATGGAACATGGTCCAGAGAATTAAGGGTAAAGGTACTAAATCTACTATCCATCATCTTAAACATGGAGATCAATTACTTCCTGATAAATCAGATATTGCAAATAAACTGGGCGAAACTCTCGCTAAACATTCTTCCTCTTTTTTAATTATATACCTAAATTTCAGCAGTATCAAAAGCAACAAGAAAAGAAAACTATTAATTTCAATTCTGATAATGGGGAAGACTATAATGAAACGCTTTCCATTCATGAACTCCATACTGCTCTTGATCAAGCTCATGACACTGCTACTGGAGCTGATAACATACATTATCAACTCCTGAAGCATTTACCAGAATCCTGTTTAGAGACGCTCTTATCAATTTTTGATGATATTTGGACTTCCGGGAAATTTCCTTCTTCAAGGCATGACGCTATAGTAGTACCAATACCTAAACCTGGACGTGATCATATGGATCCATTCAATTATTGTCCGATTTCGTTAATTAGCAGTGTTTGCAAGACCATGGAACGCATGATAAATAATCGACTTGTTTGGTACTTGGAAACTAATAATCTCATCACAGATACACAATGTGGTTTCCGTAAAAATAGAAGTACTGTCGATCACTTAGTGCGTTTAGAATCATTTGTTAAAAACGCACTAATTCATACACAACATGCTGTGTCTATCTTTTTTGATCCCGAAAAAGCATATGACACAACCTGGAAATATGGCATTTTGAGAGATTAACATGATTTCTGTTTGCGAGGTCGTTTGCCTGAATTCATAGCAAACTTTTGAAATGACAGACAATTTCAAGTCCGCGTGGGTTCTACCCTGTCTGATCATTACAATCAGGATCAGGGTGTTCCACAAGGCAGTATTTTGTCAGTCACACTTTTTAGTATCAAAATAAATAGTTTGTCAAAAGTTTTAAACGATTCAATTGATGGATCGTTATTTGTGGATGATTTTAATATTTCTTGTCGTGGTAAAAACATGCATACTATTGAACGGCAACTGCAGCTGTGCTTAAATAAAATAAATAAATGGTGTCTTGAAGACGGCTTTAAATTTTCTAAATCCAAAACTAATTGTATACCCTTTTGTAGAAAATATAAACCGCATAAAGATCCTGAACTGTTTCTAAATGGATCTCCCATAAAGGTTGTAAAGGAGGCCAAGTTCTTGGGAATAATTTTTGACTCGCATTTAACGTTTCTACCACATATCAAATCCCTCAAACTAAATGCCTGAAGGCACTTGACTTGTTGAAAGTCGTTTCAAATTCTAAGTGGGGAGAGGGTCAAGCTACCCTCCTGCAGCTCTATCGATCACTGATCCGGTCAAAACTTGATTATGGCTCCATTGTATATTGTGGAGCCTGTAAAAGCAACCTAAAACTTTTAGATTCTGTTCACCACCAAGGTCTTAGACTTTGTCTTGGCTCATTTCGAACTTCACCTGTTGACAGCCTGTACGTTGAGGCTGATGAGCCATCTCTTGAGCAGCGACGTATAAAACTAGCTTTACAGTATGTAACAAAATTATATTCCAGTGAGTCAAACCCTGCATATAACTGTGTTTTCTGTTCTCTGTATGTTGAGGCTGATGAGCCATCTCTTGAGCAGCGACGTGTAAAACTAGCTTTACAGTATGTAACAAAATTATATTCCAGTGAGTCAAACCCTGCATATAACTGTGTTTTCAGTTCTCTGTATGAGGATGTATACAAAAAGAAATCTTCTCTTGTTCCGCCTCATGGTTTAAGAATTAAACCATTTCTTTCTTCAGCCGGCATTGAGCTGGAGTGCATAGCTCCTTCCCGTCTTCTTTCTTCTCCTCCTTGGCAATTGGTTAGGCCACAGGTTGACCTAACATTAACTACATTTAAAAAATCAGAAACCAATGAATTACAGTATAAACAAGAATATAATCAATTGAAACATAAATATAACAACTGTAAATCCTTATTTACAGATGGGTCCAAGGACGGTGGCGCAGTGGCTTGTGCTACTGTCATTGGATCCAGAACAATATCTTCTATATTACCAGATAACAGTTCTATTTTTACAGCAGAAGCTAACGCCATATTAACAGCTCTTAAATATATTCAAAGGCACCCTAAACGTAAACAATATATAATCTATTCAGACTCTTTCTTGTCTTCAGGCGATTAAAAATTTATCATGTAAACATCCACTTTTAATTGACATTATTGAATTGTAGAATAATCTTGCTACTGGCCAATACGACATCGTCTTCTGTTGGTTACCTAGCCATGTAGGCATTTCAGGGAACACAATGGCCGATTTTGCTGCCAAGGCAGCACTCAACAAATCTGTGACACCACTTCTTATTCCATACTCAGATTACAAAGCGAACATTAGAACTTATATACGTGATCTGATGCAAAAGAAGTGGGACACCCAAGTAGGTATAAATAACTTACATGAAATAAAACCGTATATTGGTTACACCTACTTGGGCTGTCAGTCCAGATTTGAAGAGGTCATTATGCGACGACCAGATATACGCATAAATACCTTTTGAAAGGTGAGGATCCTCCATTTTGTATCCCTTGTGATGAAAGAATCACGGTCAAACATGTCTTGCTTGACTGCGTGGAATATTCCATCACAAGGGATACCTATTTTAAATCACGTAGTATGAAGGACCTTTTTACTAATATCAGTTCTCATTTAATTATTGGATTTTTAAAAGAATTAGATTTATTAAATGAATTGTAAATAGATAATTTTTTATTAGCGGAAGTTTAAATTGGTAACTGTGCTTGTTAGTGGCTGTATCCTCAAGGGGGTTGAAGTACTGTAACACTATTGTCCTCCTGAGAGGGTACGTAAGTCCACAAACATTCAAAGTAAATTCAAACTCTCCATGTTTTTAATCGTAGAATAAGTGTCTTTTTACTGAATGGCTAGCTTTCCCGAATTGCTGACGCCTGAGGGGATGATGTAAATCCATCTAGGGTCCATGCAGGTAGCCAAGGTACTGTAAGTCCCCATGGTCCCTAGTATGGTGATCTACCTTCAGATGTTAGCAATCTATAGCCCATTTTTATCTTGTATTGTCCTCTATAGATAAATTGTTTTAGGTATAGTTACTAGTTTTATATTCTACTCTGTGATATTCTAGTTGTTTTACTGTCCTTCGTTGACAGGTTTTATAATAGGCATATTTTTCATTTCAGAATAAAATGTTCTCGTCACGATATGACTGAGATACTGCCGATGTGACGTTAAATGTTAACTCACTCACTAAAACTATCACCTGCAAACACGTATCAGCTAAAGGTATATTTCCCTTCTGAAAATTAAACGAATGCATGAAAGACGTCTTTAGAATTTAGTCTTCCTTCGCTACCGAGAAATGAAGCCAGTGAGCTATAACATGCCGTCTTGAAAACTTTGCCACTAATCTACTGTTACAATGTTGACACTTATAACAATTATTTGACTTAATATGAACTGACAGAATAGATAACTTATCTTCCATTTGTAGGTTTTTAGATATCGCAACACTCAGCGAATGCAATCAGCAATTGAAAATACGCCTGGCGCAATCAAAACTGAGCTACCGCCATATTGGCGAACAGGGGTTATTCGAGGAGTGACCATTCGCCATGTTAAGATTTCCCAGTACAACTCAGCGGGAAAACCTGTTGTTTCTTTTTCATGTCAAATCAAGATCGCCACCTTTTGAAAGTCAGTCAACACCTGTAAACGAAACAATTTAAATACCATTGCTCGAAGCAATAGCCGTCCTCGCCGCCACTGATTAGGAGTCGCAGAACGCTGCCAAAATCCTAAGTCGTGATGATTCTTGACATTGTCCCCCAACAAAACAGTTGCGAGAAGATGTAATCAATGCCAGAAACGCATAGGTGAGTATGGGAATGCGAGACTCACGTAGCTGCGGGAAAAGCAACACAAGTATACTACTTCATTCGAAATCGTCACTTCCATCGACACAGTCGCTTGCAGTGGTGTCGTTGAGTCCGGGCTTGGAACCCTAGAAACTGGAGGCGACTGTGGTTCAGTCACGAGATAGACAGCGTGTGTACCGTGGAAGAAATGAACGTTTAGCTTTTGTTTGCAGTCAACAGCACGAAACATCTGAATTCATGGTTCCGGAGACAGCAAAGTGGTACATCAGCGAAGTCCTTGCACGTCACTTGCTTCCGATCATGGACCAGTAGAGGAAGTTTCTTCAACATGACAACGGAACTTCACGTACAGAACGCTTCACGTCTCGCTACCTTGCCAAATCTAACGTCAGTAGCTCGACATGATCTTCGGGATCTCAGATCTAAACCAGACAGAACACCAATGCGAACTCAACTTCTAGACACGCCTAAGACACTTTCACATTTTGCAAGAGGGATTTCGTCGACTTGTCCATTCTGTACCGAGCAGTAGTTGCTGCCAATGGTACCCACACAAAGCACTGACTTTGACGCCGTCTTGTGGACTCAAGTAAACAGAACAATAAATGCTGCTGTTGTGTTTGCCAACCCTTTGTCTATAGACGTGTGGATTTTCACCTCTTTACCATTGAAATTACATGGAATAACTGCTCTTAAACAAACGCAATAAAGTCTTCTAAAAATCACAGACTGGTATTCTGTGTGAAACCCATTTCCTATAATCTTCAGTTTGGAGAAGACATAATTTCATCACAGAAAACAATGTCAATATTCACGAGAGTATCTCAACACCTTGTCCGTATTAGACAGGGCGTAGTTTACAGCGCTTTATGAGAGTACCATGAACTATACTCACGTTGCTCCGGCGAAGGGCGTTCGAATCCATAACTGTTATCAATCTGGATGAGCAGAATGCAAATGATGATGATGTTACTTATTCGTCTCAAGGCCTGTGCGCTCATTTTAGTCATCAAACACGATCCACTTGATGGTATCGAGATATGTCAATGTTTACAACTGTCGTGATGGGAATAAAATGGAAGTTGTCTGAATGAATATGAAGACGTCATAAATGGCCACTGTCTGAATAAATATTAACCAATTATAAACAGCAGGACGTACCAGTATGTAATCGGCTCCAGTCCGGAGACAGCTGCTGCGATAACTGGCATTCAAACAGTCGGTCCAGTAGGACGTGTACATTGGTTGGTCTTTACGTCCATTTCGCTTACACGTCAAGACGGCAACCTGGGGCATTGTATCAGTGATGAAATCCACCACCAGCTTTACCATATTGGAAAACAAATTAGGCATTCAAGATCCAATAATTTCCCATGTGTGACTGGTCTTTAAGCTGAGAAAATTATAAAGTTTCGTCAGTCCCAGCAATCACTACCATCTCTTTCAGACCAACATCACTACTGAACCTTGTGGACACATTGATGTCATAGAGTAAAGTCACGGGACTGAGCTGCATAACGTATTATCCAATTATGTGTCTGATGTAGGCTTAAAGGAACACTTTTCCACAGTATTATCCAATCATAGCTGCAAGCCTCTTTGGACCACACTTCATCTTGTGTAGCCTCTTTAATCCTCTCAATGCTACTGGCGAACTCATTCGACAGGAGTGCAAGATAATGACATCTCCAAATAAAACTTGCAATAATTATTCAACGAGTCGGATTCACGTGTCATATGGATTGTGTATGGAATGTACTAATTCTCTGCTTTATAAATATATAATCTTCAATACCTTAAAACGAAATGCCTGCGAATTAGAATGTGATCGCCAAATTTCTCGACACGCAGTCGAAAATAACGGCCATTGTTGACTTCAAGCACACCACGTCAAGTGGTACCAGTCTAATATTTTCTTCATAATGAAATATTTTTTGACAGTATAATCAGTATTATGTTCTTTGAAGAAGAGCAAGCTCATAAGTTTCCCATTTTTTAAAAAAATGGTAACTTTCGGGTTAAACAATTATAAACAAAACCAATCTCAATTTACATCATCGATTAGACGAACAGGAACGATCACGGCAACGGCGGTAAACAAACAAGTTCACATACATCGCGATGCCGATGAAACCGGAAGCACGTACACGGCATGGCACTCGTGGAGGTAAAATATATACGAACTGGACAACGACCATTGATAGATTTTCTAAATTGATTCAAATTCCCATATACACCAGATCCATACTATACAGTAGAATTACCTTTCAGTCATCTTCAATTGTTTACTGTTAGTTGTGTTCAATAGCAATTGTCATTTTTTGCTTGTGTTGTAGTATTTTTCCTCCTCAGGTTAGCCGCCGATGCATTGACCTTTACTTTAGTAAATCCGAAGTCGAAGATTTTCTCGGTCGAGTTTTCCTGACACGGTGAGATTCATAAATTATCAGTTCTCCATAACAATAACATTATATTGTTCTGTGTATATGGTCACAAGAAGTACAACTTTGATGATTGACGATGTCATGAATGAAATCTTGCTTCCTTTCGCAGAAACGAACGAAACCGGAGCTACTATGAGAATGTAATGACAATGATAACATTTTCTGATAAATATACTGTTACTGCAACAACGGGGGCATGGTGAGCGAGCTGACTAAGGCGCTAGGCTAGTGATCCAGCGAGGTTGAGGTTTCGGGATCGTGTGACCGTGTGTAAAAACCTTGGAGTCAACTTTGTGTGCAGACTCTTTCAGTGTTGTCACAACCCCTGGTGTACAGTACACATTCCTGTGCACTTAAAAGAGCCCACGATTCCGTTGGTATGTGACCAGATGGTGGCCACAGGAACACGTGCATACACCTAGTTGCGGGTACAGCAACGTTCATCACCCATTTGTATTTGATGTACATTTTAGCAAGATATTTAAAGAAATAAAACGCACAACACAATATGAAAAATCTATTTATGTATTTTATGGTATACATGTAGTTGTATTGAGTAAAACTGTGTAAGAATTGTGTAAAATTGTCAGTTGTACACATCACTGAAAGACATTAATTAAAATTCGGTTATTTACACGTTGCCAATGCATTGACAGATCCTGAGTGTTTTTGCCCATAACTATTTGGGAGAGACAGTTGTAAGTTGTTGAAAGTTGTAACCCGCTATGAAACATAAAGCATTGACAAATCAATCATAATTATTCAGCAAGAACGTTAATTTATTGTATAAATTACGAATGTAATTCAACTTGTTCTGAAGTGAGACATATAAATTTTGCATACATGTAATATGAACGCGATATGTATTAAACCATCCCCGATTTCATTTGAAACTATCACTGAAAATATATTTTAGTTTATAAAACATTATCTTACAGTTGCTACGACACTGCATCGTCACAAAAAGAAAAGCATTTGCTATCTTTATATTCAGTGGACAATAAAGTAATGTGCCTAATATGAACAAAACTTCAAATAAAAGATACTGAAAAACTTGCATCTGTAGTGTTGATCGACTACTGTTTCCGTGTCAGGGGAGCATTCAAGGTCAATCTGGTTCGTCTATATGCGAATTATGTAGACAAAAATACACCAAGAAATTGCTATGAGCTCTGATTATTCATTTTAAACAGTCATTTGTGCTCAATTGGGGTTTTGTCAGACGAAATAACTCCAATTCTGTTAATATTCAATAGCGAATGAATTTCATCAGACAATCCCTGTCTGTGACGTCATACCCAGCTAACACGCGACGTTCCCACAACGTTATGTTTACGTCAGGGTTTGGTTGCGTCGGGAAATGACGTAACTAGGACGTTATTAGAACGTCCTAGGATAACGTCATATCACAACCTTGCCACAACGTTACACATTACGTTCTCTCTACGTCCTTGCAACGTATTTTTCATACTTTGGTGTAACGTACTTGTAACGTTGTCAGGACGTTCGTTTCATATATTTTGTTTACTTGACCTGTTAGAAGGTGTTTGTATTTGCAGTTGACCATCTAATTATTTATCAAGACGATATCGAATCTAGAACAACTTTTGAATAAATTTGTTTTGTTTGCTTTGTTAAATGCGTTCAACTGAAGCAAATAGATAACTTCACGTTTGAAGGTTATAAGAATGTCATTTACAGACGTTGTCACAACGTTACGGTTTACGTAACCAGGACGTCGTAACAGCGTGTATTTCAGACCAAGGTGCAACGTTCGCATAACGTTGGGAGGACGTTCTGTCCACGGCTTGCCAGCACTGACCCGTTGGAACATCGTTACATCTTATTCTCCTCATCCCGGAGTTTACTTGATGGAATATCATATTTAACAGGATCGAAGCATGTGATATTTTCTATTTAAATTACCATATAGATCTATCTCTTCAGTATATAATGAAGTTTATTCATAGTATTTACCTTATTTTTGTTGCATACAATTTATTATTATATTATACACTTGTTGTTGTGCTCTTGACTTCACTCATTTCAGGGAAGTTATGAAACATGTCTCCTTCTAGATCTTTTAACCCACAAGATCCAGATTGAGGCACATTACACATGACTTCTTCATGTGACGTCATTGCCTGTGCGAGCACTTTCCCGCTCGCTGACATCACACTTCTCGCGCGGCTGCCAGTCCTACGTGTACAGGGTTCTGTGTCTGTTCCTCACTTTTAAAACGGGCTCATCGCCATAACAGTGAGTATTTTGTTTATTGTTTTGTTTAGATTAGTAAATTATATGTATTAATTCAGAATGTACTCATTAAGAATAATGAAACTGACTCTTGATTAGATCTAATTACTTGTCCTACTTTTTACACATCCGAAATTCACAGTGTCATTTGATATATTTTTTTAACTGTAAAAATCGGATAATTACTCGGAGCTCTGAATTTCTAAATAACATATTAATGATCACTGACATCAATTTTGCATGGAATCATCAATGATAATTCTGAAACTTTGCCGATGAACCTAGAATCGGCTGGGATGTTTTCAAAAATACATGCTAACAGTAAGTGCGTGTAAAAGTTCCGCCATTTTGGATACTGAGTAGTGTTTACATACCATATCGTACGTTGATTCAGGGTAAGCGATTTTATTCTTGAGTGTTTCTCTTTGTCTGAATAATATTTACATAAATATAGTCATATTGAGTGTAGTATACCACATCTGAAACCGTTAGTTGTTACACAAGTGTTATTAAACGTAGGCATAACTGTCGCATGCTCCAAGGCGGTACGGAGGCCCATGGCTAGGCCCATGGATGTAATTCTATCCTTCAAAGAGGCAAATCTAGATAAGAGGACATTTCTGCCGTGTGAAATACCATTCCCCTCCCTCAACCCACCCACGTGGTTATCTTTTTGAAATGAAAAAAATCCGATTTTACACCACGTAGCATTTTCGGAAATTTTCAGACATCTAGCCGTCTAATCATTGCTTACAGTGGCTCAATACGCTTTGAATATTCAGAGGCAGAGTATCGTAGCAGGAAATAGAAAATTAAAAATAGATACGATGCAATCATTTGATCATTCATAAAAAAAAAACTGTCGAGTAAGTGCAGCGTGACACCATGACTGACGCAAAATCACGCAGAACGACAGCAGTAATTATCGGCATTTCTGGCTTCTTCTGTCATTTACAATGCAAACGATAAATACATATAAATACACAGAGAGTCAGAATAATTCTGATTACTTACATCTCACTTTCATGTACAAAACATCCCTAAATCAAGGAAACTGCTCGCAAAATCCTGTGTACCCATGTCAGCGAGGCCGCTATTTTGAAAGAAATCGGCCCTCGATAGTGATGTCACACGTAAACATCGTTGCACATGTTAGGCAATTTCTTGGAGGTGAAGCTCAGTTGAACAAGAGCAAACACAATGGCCATATCATTCCGACTGCACTTTCAGCATTGTGATTTATATTTTTCGTTCAGATACTTTTTCATGAAACTAATGTCAGTATCTTGATATATCCTTGTTCATCATCATCATATCATATGTGGATATAGGGTATGCGTTTTCATTCATTGAAAGCTTTTCATTGTTTGAATATTTACACGGGAAATTGACTCAGTAGTGTACTATAGGATCTATCACAGTTAAAGCCTCTACACAACTGTTAGAGGATCACACGTAGCCATTACTGCAACATGTGCTTCAGTTCCTGTGATGTACAATATTCAGTATGCTGGGACACACATTGCAGTTTCATATGAACAGGCTAATAAACAGCAATTTAATTCAAAGTTATAAGTAAAACTGATAATATTGATGAACATGATTTGTACATTTTCTGTGTAATTTTATAGCTGTATGCAGACAACAACAAAAAAACCTCGGCATTCAGGGTGTTAAAAATGTAACGGCATGTTCTAATCGTGTGCTTTTGAATAACATTTAGTCTTAAAGCTAAACTATTCTTTTTTCAGATGCACGCTGCCGCTGGGAAAGATGAGGAAGTGCAAGTCTAGAGTGAAACGTTTCTAAGCAATGTATTATACTGGAATAAATGGTTCAGTGTAAACAAAAGAAGAATCTCTGTTATTTGTTACCAGGGCTCAAAGTAGACAGTTTCGAAAAATGCAAACCACACATTCATAATTGCTGAAATGAGTTTTCGAACTGTTGATCACTTTACCTTTTTTCAGCATTCGTAATTTAAATCTAACAAAAACAACGGAAACTATGACTTTTAGCCCTGGATATTGTTATGATCATGGTGACAACAACCCAGAAACCTAATACAAATATTTATCCTCAGACTACTGTACGTTCTGAGTACGTATATACCCAAAACAACTATAAATAACGTTGTTACAACGTTATGTTTATGACGTCACGAGGACGTTATTTTTGGGTCGTATGAACGTAGAAAATAACGTTGTGACAACGTTATGTTTATAACGTCGCGGGGACGTTATTTTTGGGTCGTATGAACGTAGAAAATAACGTTGTGAGGACGTGTTTTCGACTCCACAAAAAAGACGTAAGTGGGACGTTATATGCTGACGTTCTGGGGACGTAAACGTAACGTTGAGACAACGTCCTCAAAACGTACTTTTGTTAGCTGGGTATGCCTTTGCACTTACTAGAAAGCAAGTTAGATTTCACGATCTTAATTTTCCTCTGTCTCTCGTCATACTAAACGGAAAAGGATAAATGAAACCCTTATAGAATGAGAAATTCTCCCTCCCCATGTCTTACACAGAAGAGTTCTGTAAACTTTCTTCTAACCACAAATAGCTATATTTTATGTAGGAGTTGGACGAAGCGCGTAATGTTTGTTTTTCGTACGTGTAACACGATCTAACACCGTCTTTTTGCTGGTTTGTGCAAAAATTAATGAACCATAACACTTGAAATTAGAACTCCTGAATGTTTACAAATTATGTATTTTATCCTGCTATTTTCATGACATGACATGTTTAAATAAATGTATTAGTGCCATTTCAGTAAGACCTGTGATGACATCGAAAATAGGATTTGTTTACGACGAACATCTTCGATTATTTTTTTCAGAATTAATTTTTAATTTTTCGTCACGCGGACATTTGCCGATACAAATATACGAAATTAAAGTCAGATACTTATGAAATATCAGTAATAAGAATACTGAAATCGGTTTGCGCTAATTGAGCAAGCTATTCTGTTCCTAATATAAAACGCATCCAGTCGACAATCGAGTAAATTCAGGTAAATTCAGAACAATTTACTTTATTCATGTTTGTTTTTTAATTAAACTTTGCACGTTTGAAATTACCTGGCTATTTTTTTTATAATGATGTTGATTTTTATATTTAGTACTAATGAGCCAAATATTTTTTTCAATTGTTCCTTATTTAATGACACAACGACTGTTTGAAATCACCCATCCTCGTATCAACGCCTTATGCTGAAATTAATTCAACTAAAGGTTAAAACGTTCATAAAATATACAGACAGCATCTTCAACATTAGAACAGTCAGTAAACAGTGACACCCAATCAGTACTGCTAACAAGTGCGTTCAGTTTTTCATGTTAGGTTCATACACCGGCCTATCGTATAAAGAAACGTTATACGTTGTGAAGCATCACGAGGTGAATAAGTGTGCTTATACTTCCTGTGTTAGGTCTATACCACTAGTCAGAGTTATAAACCTGTAAGCTGTTGTTATATGTCTTTGCAGCTGTCTAATCTATTTTCTTCCGTGTAAACAGTTCTTATCTCCTTCATGCTAACCAACCTGATCTGATTATCTCCGCTATAAAACACACAGAGAAACTTTGTTATGTAACATAAGGAATATTTTACAAAATAGATAAATATCTTACTTTATATGGCAATGCAGACCTTTCAACTGAAGAAGCACTGAATATTGCCAAACATGTCCATCACTACATCAATCAAACAAAACGACTCTAATGTTCATCCCAATCTGTTAAATTCTCAAACTCTCTCATGCATATAGCCATTGAAATATGTTGAGATAAATACGGTTAAATCTTCTCTGTATAATTGTTGTAAATATTGGGAGATGGCTTCGTTAAGTTGGATAACGTAAGCCCAGTCCTTTTCTTAAACGAAGAAATATATTTGAATAAGAATCAACCAGATCTTTGTAATCTTTTGTTATCCCTCTGTCTGGTCTAACTTTTAGTTTTTCTGGCCTTATCACTGTAACCTGTTCTTAACTCTTTCAGACTTT
Source organism: Haliotis asinina (assembly GCF_037392515.1). Taxonomy (NCBI): domain Eukaryota; kingdom Metazoa; phylum Mollusca; class Gastropoda; order Lepetellida; family Haliotidae; genus Haliotis; species Haliotis asinina. The sequence goes on from NC_090280.1 coordinate 28,725,537, forward strand.
CTAACCCTATTTTATTTCTCTGAACTATTTTATACTGTTGCGTCAGTCTGTCTAACCATACTTTGTCCGTATGAAGAGGTCTTATATCCTGGTGCTAACCAACCTGAACTTATCCTTGTAATCTGTTTTAGCTCTTTGCCTGGTCAATCTCTTAGTTTGTCTAGCCTAATCACTGTCACCTGTTCTTAGCTATTATAGGTTGTCTAACTCATTT